>NC_142284.1:6092211-6425449 GCF_965620075.1 Prunus avium | reverse complement strand
TAATGTATGTATATATATATATTATATATATAATATACATATATACATGGGTATAATATATATATATATATATATATATGTATGTATTTTATAATATATATACATGTATATACACATACATGTCACATATATTATAAAATACATATGTACACATACATAATATATGTATTTATACATATATACATATACATAGATAGTTTTGAAAAAATAAAAAAATCTAGTCCTAGTCCAAGCGTACACTAAACGCAGGATAAGTGTTATCCAACTTAGACCAAGCCAAGCCAAGCCAAGACAGTCCCTAAGCATAGTCCATGCCAAGACAGTCAAGTGTACCAAAAGAGCCCCAAAGGTTTTCGACCGGCCTATTTATCTATGGAATGTGAAGTTTTGGTTTGATGTCTTTTAGCATATTGGATGGGTTAATCCAACTATCGGTCATGAAACCATACAATATCCGACTATGCCTACGATAATATAAAAGCTTTTAGAGCCACACAATTAGGAAAGTTACAAAACCAGATACAAGGATTATCGAGTTGATGACCAAAGTTAGCCAACTCATCTGCTACCATATTTGCTTCACGAAACACATGTGTCGAAGTTGAAGGACTTAAAACTCTGTCAATAGTCGTCGAATATCCGAAAGTCAAAACAAAGCGTCGGGGAGGATGTTGATTACCCTTTAACAAATCAAATTATATGTTCTTTGATAAAATTATAAAATAAAAAAAAATAAAAAATCAAATTATATGTTCACATGTTGGAAGATACAGTAATTTGGTTACATTTTCCCAAGTCTAAAATGACAATTTATTATTAAACGAGTTAAATAAATAAATAAATAAGATTTGAGAAGGAAGGCAATTTGATATGCTAACGCTACCAAAGGAGACAGAACTCCCAAGGTACAACAGGAGCGGAGAATATTTGTATTTCGAAAAAAGTGGTTGACGTCTTTTTTCTGTTTTTGAACTTTAAATACTAACCGAACTCAATAGTAATTTAGATTAATAGGTAGCTCCTTTGCATAAGAACCCTATTTTTTTTTTTTTTTTGGCAATAGAAAAATCGTCTCACACTAAAATTAAAACAAGCGAGCCTATATGACACACATTCGGAGCATAATTAATAGAAAAAATACCTAAACTATTCATTAGCTCGAGCACATCCGCTGCAAGAATTTACCTTATGCTAGTCGACATTCTTGATAATTATCTTTTTGCCAAAGTTAGGAAGGGGGAGGAGGAAAACTCACACACACGGATACCATGGAGGTTTGAACTTAGAACCACTTAGAAGCACACCAAAGGTCTAGGCCAATCCAACTAACACCCTATTGGTTCGACATTCATGATCATTACTCCCAGAGACACATCCCATAAGAAACCTGAAAATACTAGGTTTAACCTTATGCACAACATCTCCATATATAACTTAACCATAGCATTATGCAACCAAAAATAAATCAAGAAATAAACTTGACCACATATAATAAGTGTACAACTTGTTACCCTGCTATATATAACCAATGCATAATTTCACAAAAGAAAGGTTATACATAATTAATTACCCCTAGACCACTAAATTAACTACTTAATTAATCAACTGATCAGTTTCCACTAGACACCTAAGAATGTTCACCTGTAGCTGGAGACAAGAAATGTAGCTTCCTACTTCTGCCAACAATTCACTTTCTTCACCCATCTCATTCCCACCCGGTAAAAGCCGTCTTAGAGATGTCAACTTCCTCTCAATAATCTCTGCCTCTTTGCTTTTCTTTGTCTTTCCATTGATGGCTAAATTTCTTTTCAGAAAATGTGGCCTGACCTTATTAGGCATATTATGATTCGAGTACCTCTTCATCTTGCTGGCATTAACACTGAGCTTTGGGAGAAAGTTCAAGGGCTTAGGAACATGATGACGTGGCAATAATCCCTCACCATATATGAGTACATGTCTTGTTTGGAGCTGTTGTTTCAAGGCACGGCTCCATGCAAACTGATAAGTTGAGGCAGAGAATACCATTGCCATGTTCACTTGGTACCCAACAAGTTTCTCTAACTTAGAGTTAGAGTAGTCTTCATCAACATTTTTGTTTGATGAAGAAATGGTGTTTTCTTCAAACATCTTCTTCAGAGCCGGCAATAAGTGACTTAGATATTTTCTTGCAAACACAGAACGTGCCAATTTGATGGGATGAAGAGAGTAAACTCGTCGATGTTGTTTACTCATTTGCCTCATCACCATTAATGACAAATAAGAAAGGAAAATGCTAGCTGACACACTATTTATAAAGTGAAAATAAAGGGATGGAAGAGCAATCTGACAAGAGCAATGAAAATGATAATTAAAGAGGAAAAGTAATATGGTGGTGGTGATGGCAGCGGCGGCAAACCAAGCTTTCTCTATGGAGTAATGGTGGTGGAAGCACCTGGTTTTATACAAATGCTGGTCATGGATATGGCATATATAGGGGTGTGACAGCTTAAAAATATTAAAAGAAAACAAATTTATAATAGAAATATCAGTGTCAGTTACAAGAAATAAAACTGTTCATTGGCACCAGATAGGATTGATGTGGAAATTTCACTATTGTGATCTCTAGAGAGAGAGGGAGGTACTATAGCTTTAACAAGGATTTGGTTGCAAAATGTTTGGGTGGTCAATTGGCCACATGGCCTCACATGCTTTCATTTCCTTTTACACCTACCATGAAAGAAAGGACTCTTTCCCATGTGCATTGAGAGGCAAAAACACCAAAACCCCACCATATAAATGCCCTCACATGACTCCAGTCCAGTGGTACTATTTTTTCTTTGCCCTTCAAGGGTCTCTCCTTACTCTCAACTTTTTTCCCACATTTCAAATCAAACAGCTCACTCCTACTTCAGTCCACTCCCCCCTTTTTCAACCCTAGCTACTTGCTAGTATATGGTACGTATCTTTTTAGTTTCTTAGTTTTCCTATATATGGTATAAAGAAGAAAAAGATATACATGGAACCAAATGACCTACTATGTTGCCCTAATTTTTACTACTTACCTCATTATTTCCAAGCTCTAGTCTTAATTAACTGATTCCCTGCTCTCTTTTTTTCTAGCGTCCCGACGCATAACTACTCGTAATTTATGCTAGGATCTTGTGACACAAATAAGAAAAAGGTTACCTACTGATGTGTCCATTCTGTAAGAAAGAACATACGTCTTGTTAAAATAGGCATCACACTCATAGACGAAGTTATACAGTCTTGTTCTATTTAGGGATCCTTTAAATAATTTTATTTGAGAGACACCATTTGGGGTCCATTATGAATTTTTTTTCAACGATCCGAACCATCTATTTTTCAAGTCTTCATTCATAGATCATCCTTACAAACAAAAAATTAGACAAATCAAAAACCATTAAGACATTTAGTTGTGAAGACCAACAAAACAGACGAACAAGAAAATACTAAAATGATAACCATTAGCGCATTTATCATGATTGGAAATTTTATAATGGCTTTGTGCAGCTTTGTTTGTGGATAACATGATGAAAATAACTTTGTGGCTTTTTTTTTCCTAGCACTTGATTGATTGGAGGATCACTACTGTATTTATAGTTCCCTTCTATATATTGAGGGATATTCCTCAAATAATTTTATTTGATGGATACCCTTTGCGGTTCACTTATTTCAACGATTTGAACCGTCTATTTTTCAAGTCTTTATTCATAGATCACCATTGCAAAAAATTAGTCTAATAAGAAACCATTAAGACATCTAGTTGTGACCAACAAAATAAACAAGCACTGTGCTCAAGAAAGCACTAAAATCACAACCATTAATTGAGTGGTCAAATAATTTCGGATTCAAGCGATTTTTTTTTCATAGAGATAATCATTGAAAGAATATCTAAAAGATAGACGATTAGGATATTTGAAATATAATGTGGAGAGGGTGTCCCTTATAAGGGATCCCTCAAGTAAGCTTAATTGAGGGACACCCTTATAGGCCCCACCATAGTATTTCAATAATCCAAACTGTCTAGTTTTTAGATATTCCCTCAAAGATCCCTGCAAAGAAATCACTTGAATTTGAAACCATTTGACTACTCAATTAGATTATTGTTATTATAGTCTTTTCTTCAAGCACCATGTCCGTCTATTTGTTTGCTCCCAATTAGATGCCTTAATGAATTTCAATTTGCATGATCTTTTGCAAAGATGATCTATGAATGACGATTTGAAAAATATACAGTTTGGATCGTTCAAAAAAAAATTTGTAGGGGACCCTAAAAGGTGTCCCTCAAATAAAATTACTTTAGGAATCCCTCAATAAAATGGGACTGATATACTTAACACATGCGGTAATCATCTTCATTAACTTATACATAATATGCAACACGTAATAATCTCATGATCACATGCAAATTTGTCGTTGGAGCATACATATATATATATACGTGTGTGTGTGTGTGTAAGTGGGGCAAGATTCGTTGGGCCATGACCTCTAATCTATCAGACAATTCAAGCCTCCCATATAGGAAAAGTCTCCTCATTGAGTAGATGATCGTACACAAGCCTGAAGAGAAATTCAAACTTAAATGCAAGCCACCACCCTCAATGATTATCGGGACATCACTGCATGTGCATTGTCCAGAATCTACTGG
The DNA here is from genome assembly GCF_965620075.1 of Prunus avium. Taxonomy (NCBI): domain Eukaryota; kingdom Viridiplantae; phylum Streptophyta; class Magnoliopsida; order Rosales; family Rosaceae; genus Prunus; species Prunus avium. The sequence goes on along the minus strand of NC_142284.1, from coordinate 6,420,801 downwards.
TAACAAAATTTTTTTGAGATATACTCTTTCAATAGTGAATGCTCTATTTCTTGGTAATATTCTCTTTCACGAGGGAGGAGAGGTTGATCAAATCAAATCAGGCTACCTATGTCTTACCCTCAGTCCAAATTTCTGTCGCTTTGTTCTTGTGGGTGCCCTGCATTTTAGGCTTTAGCTCGGGCTACGGATGCTGGTGGTCCATACCACGTGTACAAGTTTGAAATCTGGCTCTGACGTTAAAGCGTACGTGGTGGTTGCGATCTTATACTTTGTTTATATACATCATTAATAAACACTCAGCAAACGTCAAGCTCATATGGTTAAATTTCCAAATAATTCAAAATTGCTCTTGTTAAAGAAAAGAAAAAAGTATTTCAAAACACAACTACTTCATTATAAAAGGACAAATACGTAAAATAATAGTCTATTCAAATGCAAATAATTCAAAAAAAAAAAAAAATTGAGTTCATGTCCAAAAACAATTTCTCTATAGAAAAGGATTTTAAAAAATTAAACAACGAAAAAGCCTATTGACGTGTGTGCTAACGTGAATCAAGAGGCTAGTCATGTATAATGAATGTACAACTACGTTGTTGTAGGTTCATTATACATATATGTTCATAATAATATACCTAGCTTAAAGGATCAAGATCAAAATCCAATAACAACAATGTTTAATATATAAGAAAAAGTCATTTAATCCAAGGTTGAAAATCTGGATTCCAAAAATCATGGTAGCTAGGAAAGATCTAAAGAGTACTCTAGCCCCCTCTCTCTCAAAAAATACTCTAGACTCACTTTGAGGAGGAAGAAGCCATTATTCTTCTTCCACTCTCCCCTCCTCTCTTCCCCACTTTTCAAATACAAAAGCTTTCCCCTATTTGTCTTTGTTTTATTATGATTTTCCTCCACTCATCACGGGCGGTTGCGTCTCGGCATCGGATCTCCACATGCGTTTCAATGTCGGATCTCTACCACCATCCTTTTTGTTTTCTTATTATTCTTTGTCCTTATTGACGGACCTGTGCAGGCACAAGGAGGTGCACCTATAACTCCGCTCATCGGAAAATTCATAAAAGGTGCTGCATTTTGCACCTTTGCTCAGACTAGGAGATGCACGCTAGGTGTTCAACGAAATGCCTAAATAGAGTGGGAGATGCGCTGTTGCGCGCTTCTTTCTTTTATTTTTTATCTTTAACAAAGCTTGGCCAAAACAACGTCATTTTAGACCAGCCTTTTTAAAACGCATTGCCTTTTTATTTATTTTTAATTTTGACCAAAATGACGTCGTTTTAGACCAGACTTAAAAAATAAATAAATAATAAATAAAAACCAAGAAACTTGTTGGTGCTGCCATTTCGTGGTCTTTTAATAGGGCCTCCATAATTCCTTATTTAAATGGGATTGGGAGTTCTCTTTATTTAATTGGGATTTAATAGGACTTGCACAATTTCTTATTTAAGTGGGATTCAGAATTCTCTTTATAAAGGACCAATTTAACATCACCCAATTTTATCAAAGTGTGCGTGCATCACAAGAATTATGCTTTTTTTTTTCCTTCTGGAGTACGCCAATCCAAAGTAAGTTGGATGCTTTTTTTTTCTTGAGCAAACGCCAATTTTGTTTTTTCTTTTTTTTCTTTTTTTAATAATTTTTTTTCTTATTTAGCTCTCTCTATATTAGTAAGATCAGTAGCAAACTCGAGGAGGAAGAGGCTGCGCTACACACGATTCGAGGTATAATTAATTTGTTTATTTAATTGATAATTTGATATTGATTTGTTTATTTAATTGATAAATTATAGTCAATTAGTCATAGTTATACAACTATGTGTATTTACTTCGATTCTTATATTGGCTTCGGTTTTACCCATTGCAACTGCTGTGGTTGAGAGACCTTTTTCAACTATGAATATTGTGAAAACACCATTGCGTAACTAGAGAATCAATGGTTAAGTGATAGCTTGGTTATTTACATTGAGAAAAATGTTTTTTGTTGTATTAGTAATGCAAATATAATACGACGTTTTCATGATACGAAACCTCGTCGGCAACAATTGTATGTTAATTGTAATGTTATTTTTTTCAATTAATTACGAATAATATTAGTATTGTTTAAATTATAAGGATATTTAGTTATCTATCTTTTTTTGTTGTTGAGCTTTTAATCTTTAAAAATTACACATCTACTAAGAAATTTCTGAGTCCGTCGCTGTTTGTCCTCCAATATGTTTGTCACCTTCTTCACAAGAGGATTTGGTTGGGATTTTGAGGACACCACATGGGGAGGTTTTGTAGCGTTGCCTAGTTTGGAAGTATTAGATGGTTTATGTGGGTGATATATAGCGTCACATGCAAGATTGACAACAAGGAAATTCTGAAAGAGTACAAAAGAGAAAAATAAGGCAGCAAACACCCAACTACCAACTCATCATCATGTTGCCCAAAAATAGGGTTTGAACGATAGGCTAGAATTGCTCAAACGAGTTCCATTTTGGATCACAAACCAACTAACTACATGGCTTTTTCCTTGTCATTCGATGACCAGACAAAGGGTCCAATTTATCTTGCAAACTACGTCAGATAAGGGCATTACCGGAAGTCAATTTAAAATGATTTTAGGCAGTTTGAAATTTCTTAGTCGGCCTTTAAATCCCGCCTCATAATTTAAGGGGATTCGGATTCTCTGCTTGGATATTCTCTGCCATGATTTGCTTTATTCTTCTTTAATTCGCATCACCTCATTAAAATTTCATCTAAGGGACTCTAATGTTGACACATCACACACAAAACCTAAATGCCTCACAATTTTTGTTTTGAAAAAAACAATTCCTAAACCTAACGTGTGTGTAGCCGTTTTCTCTTCCATTTTGTTTCTTTCTCTTTCTTCCAAAGATACAGTATCTTTGCCATGCCTCTATCTTAGACCTCTTATACTATCACTCTCGTCATAGAAACAAACACAATTCCTGTGACTACATGTTACGACCCGATTCGAAAATAAGGAATATTCCCGAATCATGGTGTGAGTCATACCATAGTCATAAGAATAAAATCTCACAACCATTATATGATAAAAAAAAAATAGAGCCCCAAAATAATACAAATTTACTTAACATCACAAAAGCAGAGTCGCAGTAGCTTGTAGTTAACTACACACTAAGATCTTTAACAAACGGTTGACTACTTACAAATATTAATTATACAAATCAACAACAAAAGCCTAGTAGCTTGGTTGAAACCCGCTTCCACACTTCGCCTTGAATCCTGCACAATCTATTAGGGTATGAGCATTCTAATGCCCAGTAGAGTACCGTCAAACCCCTCAAAGTCAGCTATCACAGTTAATCAAAGTGTCATGCATCAAACAACACAAGATATACAAATTATGCAATCATACCAGATGAATAAATTTGCATATGCGGTGATGTCAGGAACTCACTCCCTTCTAATCCCACTAATTCATATCCTAGGGCAACAAGCCTGCATGTCCCATACCATGCGTTTTACCACTATGGCTCTGAATACCCTAAAATATGAACTAGTGCCCATCCATCCCTTAACCAATTTTTCTTTTGTTTACGAATTTCTCAACTTTCACTTATCATTAGAGGCCCTGCTCCCATCACCTCAATATATTCAAGCTCTGCTCCCGTCACCTGAATATATTCCACATTTAATTTACTTAGATATATCTAAGGCCTTCTCCCACCCCTTAGATATACCTCAAACGACACACACACACCCCAAACACCACTGTCTTCATGATGCACATGTAATGCAGCGCAAACATCATTTATCTCTGCTGAATAATAATATAGATAATAACAAGAATATTCCAGGCTTAATCACATGCATAATAATATTCACTCAACGTCAAATAGTATTCACCAAGTAACGCAACAATAATATTCATATTTATAGTACTATATATAATCACCAAGATTAAAAGTGACATAGCCCAATCATCTGGAAATCAGGAAACCCTACCTCATGTCCAGCTAGCTTAACCTTGTGCGGTTTCGTCCGCGAAAGTACGTAGAGTAGAACACCTAGTTAAGATAATTTATTGATTCAAATTCATTGGAAATAAGGAAACAAATTTGAGTGTCCTATTAGCGCACGTAGACCTAAAACCCCATAAAACACTTGACAAGTTGTTTGACCCGATTGTTACTCCCTTAACCTCACATCCAAGGAAGCATAGAACCAAGCATTAAGGAAAAACTAATCTATTCCCCTCCTATAATAGGTCTACTCTTTGGGATGTTTAAAATCAGGTGGTTCGGCTCTAGACTCATAAAGAAAATTTAAAACATCAATTTAAAACTAAAATTTCAGTTTTGCTAAACATTTGGGTTGGAACACGTTAACTTTGAAAATTGACTAAATATTGAGTTCAAATCAAAATAATGTAAAACTTTCCAGATCACAACTAGACATGAAAACATTAAAGATGTCAAAATTTGATAAAAATTAGGGTTAAGGAAGCATGTCAAAATAGAAACCAAAACAGACTAGGCTGCATAACGTTCTTTTTTTTTTTCTTCAAGTTTGTACACTTTATTTTGAAAAATCACCAAAATTACAATTTACAACCAAATTGGATAAAACCTTCCAGATTTGAAGAAAATACGAGAAAGTAAAACATACTAAAATTTCATGAAAATCCAAGTTTAGGAAGTTTTCAAACACTTACTTCAAAACAGGGTATGCAGCAGAATCAAAACAATTCTAGCAGGATAGTCTCTACTTTGAAATTTCACAAACATCAATTTAAATTCAGATGGCACAAAACCAACTTTGAAATAACCCTTGAGATATTCATTTTGATGTAACAAAATCCCAAAATGAAATTGGAACAAAAATCACATCGAAATAATCTAGAACTTCACAAAAACACACTTCGAAAGATATATATACTTGAGGCATTCTAACCACACTTGGTTTAAAACTAGTACTCAAAGAGACAATAAAAAGAAGAGCTTCAAGCCTTCAAAGAATCATTTACTTGAGATGATAGTGGCTAATTGGAGCAATTGAATGATAAGGAACAAGCCATGTGAGAGAAAGTACACATCAAAAACAAGAAATTCAACATAATCAATTGAACAAGTTTTGTTCACACCAATTTTCAGATAGTTATAATGGTTGCATTTGGATGATCTTTGGATATGTTATAAAGAGGAGAATTTGGAGTAACTATCATGAAGAAACCATAGTGTTTTGAGTTTTTGATATGAGTGTTTTGGACTGAAAACGAGGGAAGGAACTAAGGTTGAAGACTATAAACAAGTTCCACTCTAAACGTTCCCAAGGTGGCTATAGAAGTGCGATCAATCTAACATTTTGATATGTTATAATAGACAGCCTTTCAAACAACTTTGATGAAGGAACCAAAGTCATTTGAGTACAGGAAATCAGAGAAACAAACTGAAACCGAGCATACTGCTGTGAAATCAGGAAATGGTAAACTTATTGTGATCATACCAACGTTTCAGAGCCTATACTAGTCGGATTGAGTTGAAATTTGAGGATGTTAGAGGAATCACGTAAATGAACAACTTTTATGAAGAAAGTTTTCTCATTTGAGCTTCCAAAATTTGAGTTCTCTGCTGCTCCAAGGAAGTGACGAATTTTGGATTTTGAAGAGGAACAAAAGAAGAATAAGGATGAAACTAAAGTGAATGAGGAAGAAAGGGATGATACAATGAATGATGAGGATAAGAGTAAATTCATGATTGAAGAGCCTTAATTAGACTAGGTGAGTCATCCATTTAGAAGAGGGTGATAATACAATGAATGGGAAGAAGAGATTGAGAAGAATCTTAGGCTAGACTAGCTAGGTGACTCACTCACTATAGGTTTACAACTCATCCCAAAATCAGATTTTGAAGAGAATGTAAGTGGGAAGGGGGGAAGAATGAAGGAGGGAAGAAATGCTTGGCTTACACGTTGCCTCCTTCTTCTTCTTTTTTTTCTTTTTTTTTTCCTACAAGGGTATTTTGGTAATGTTTGTCCAACTTGAAATTAAACACACTTAATTTAATAATCTCAATCCAAAATCACTTGATAAAATACCCATAATCATTCTCCATCATTATATTGTTTTTCACTAAAATATGAAAATCCACCTTGAATTTTTCGGGGTATTACACTACAATTGTTCTTCACAAAATAAGAACCACAACACAAATATTCTCACTGAATGGGCTACCATCAAAGAAAGATGAGAAGATGTCAAATGAGTCGTACGTGACCACCATAGCCATTTCAACCATGGTTTTCATACGTAACTCACATCAAAATTGAACTGAATCGGAATATAAACCTACACTTCTTTCTCAAAAAAATAAAACCATAACTAGAATTACAAAATCAAGAAATTCTGTGGAAAAAATTAAAATAATAGATCATAAGTAAAGATTGCTCTGGGAAGGCCATTCGTTTTCCAAGAAAAATAGATGCAGCCAACTGTGCTCACTATTTGTTATTTTGGCTCAGATGTTTTGATTCATATTTCATACTTGAGAGATTGGGTTTATGATATGAAAGTAGTACCATAGTTGCATGATGAAATCTTGGGAATTTGCAAGAACTGAATTTCATATGGGAAGAGGAGAGATTGTGAGGTTGGAAAGGAGAGCGTGCTAGGATGCTGAAAAAAAATGATGAAGGAAGAAGACCACGTTAACTCAAGTTAGTTCAAATGGGATATTTATTTTCTAAAATAAAAATTGTGAGCTATTTGGGTTTTGTGTGTGATGTGTCAAGATTTCAGTCCCTTGTATGAAATTTTAATGAGGTGGCGCGCATAGAAGAAAAGTAAAGCAAATCATGATAGAGAAAATCTAAGCAGAGGATTCAGATCCAACTTAAGGTGGTATCGGATTTACCCTTTAATACCATAAACAAATTACTCCTACATTTAAGCATGTTTGATAGGGGTGGGCATCAAAATCAGTGAATTGAACCGAACTAAATTGAGCCAAAAAAAAAAAACTATTAATAAAAATATGTGTTGACCAGAATAGTCAACATAGGTTCAAAAACTAAATTGGACCAATTTCGGTTCCACTTTATTTCATGAAAAAACCAATTGAAGCCAAACCGAACCAACTGCATTATATATATATTTAGAGAGAGAGAGAGAGAGAGAGAGAGAGAGAGCTTATGTTGAGGGAACCCTTAAATAAGCTTATTTAAGTGACACCCTTGTAGGGCCCACTCCACATTGTATTTCACTAATCCAAACCATCTTTTTTTGTAGATATTCATTCAAAGATCATCTCTACAAAAAATCACTTGAATCCGATATCATTTGACCACTCAATTAAATTATTGAAATTTATGTTCTTTCTTGAAGCACCGTGTTCATTGATTTTGTTGGTCTCAATTAGATGCCTTAATGATTTTCAATTTACATGATTTTTTGCAAAGATGATATGTAAAAAATAAATGGTTTGGATCGTTGAAAAAAAATTTCGTAGGGGGGACCCTAAATGGTGTTCCTCAAATTTATTTGAGGGATCCCTCAATAGAATCCAATCCTTTAGGCCCAACCTACCCTCCAACCATTTTGGTAGCCCAAGTCCAAAGCCCACTAAACTCCCCAAGCAGTTGTCTGCCACTATTCTTTCTAAGGCTGGGTTCAGTTCGGTAACCGAATTGATAGCCAGAAATTTCCTACTGAATTTACGGTTGTCTGAATGCTACAAGAGAAACCGCCACCGACATCGACATCGTCGGTTTGCCGGTTGTCGGTTGAACCAATGGTTTCGGTCAGAACCGTTCGCTGACGACAAAACCAGGAGAGAGAGAGAGAGAGAGAGAGAGAGAGTGTGTGTGTGTGTGTGTGTGTGTGTGTGTGTGTGTGTGTGTGGTGTGTGTGTGTTCAAGAGCTAAATCTGTGCAGTGGCGACATCAAGGAAGAAGAGATGGTGTGTGGTGGCTGCAAAGATAGGAGAAGGAGAAGGAGAAGATAAGAGAGAGAAAAGGATAAGAGAAGAAAGATCTGGGGAGGAAAAAAATAGGGAGAGCAGCTCTAGAGAAAGAAGTGCTAGAATTGAAACCCTAATTTTTTTTTTTATTCTTCTATGAAGCTTTTAGATATCTTGGTTATACTTATATTTCACAACAAAGTGATTAGTCGGGTAGTAGAAGCAATTCTTTCCAATAAGAACGCTGAGGGTTCGAGTCCCCTATACAGTTTGGTTTGGTTTGGTTTGCCTACTGAAATCGAAAATCAAGTGAAAATAACCGAATTGGTCAGTCATGTTCGACCTGATTCGGTGGATTTGGCAGTTTATCAGTCTAAAATTTCTTCCCTCTCTCTCTCTCTCTCTCTCTCTCTTCCTTCCCTTTTCTTTTCTCCCTCTCTATCACTTTCCTTCTCTCATTTTCTTCTTCTTTCTCTCCTCTCTTTTTTTTTCTCTCCTTTTCTTCTTCTTTCTATTCATTACTTGACTATCATAAACTCCACATATACTACAATTGAATTTTATATGGATTTTAATCAAATTTGTTAGAATCTTGTCATAAAATTTGATAGGTTTCTATAAACTTCTATAAATTTAAAATAGTGGTGAGCCATCATGTTTGATGTTGGTGATGGGGATAGGGATGGTAGAGGCATTAATGATGGTGTGGATAGTGGTTATAATGATCATGTCAAGTAGCGGTGGCGGCAATAATGGTGGAAGGTGTGGTACTGATGGGCATGGGAAGGTGGTGATGATGGTGGTAGATGTCATGGTGGTGATAGCTATTACAATATGATGGTAGTAGAGGTGGTAAGGGTGATGGTGGCAGTGGTGGTGGTGGTGGTGGCGATGGTGGTTGATAGGTTCAAAAATATATTCTTTTATTCACCCTTCTTACTTAGTTTTTTAAGGAGAATTTGCTTTAAAGAAGACTTATTACTTTATTTTCTCCATTTTCAGCTTTCCGAAGCACTTAATTGGTTCTGAGTGGAAATATGACTTTTTAGTGGAATTTATGTGCAAGACCAATTGGATAGTGAAGCTAAGACATTGAATATGCCTATGTAATGTTAAAGAATTTTTGGAGAAGCCAATCAGAGAAGTATTTCAAGACAAGGTGCAGCTTAAGGTGAAATTCGGAAGCATCTACGTTACTGTGCCAAAAATGATATTTGGAGGCCTTTCCGATTGGTCTTTGAGATGGGCTACATATAGTTGGAAAGATAGGACATAGAGCTTCAAGGTACATATCTGTCCAAAATTTATTGAGAGGAAGAACGAGCCCAAAACGTGTCTACAAACAGACTGCAGTGAAGTAATTGTTAAACAGGGACAGCAGCTATACAATCAAGGAATATTAATATTTTTTATACCTGCGAATTGGCAACAGGGCCTTAGTCCATTGGAAAGATCATCTTCTGGGCTTCAATTTAGTGTGGTCAAAGTTTTCATTTGGAGTTGGAAAGACCAAGTTGTGATGCTCACAATGTTGCTTGGTCATGCATGAGCTATGCATGCATTATGCTTGTTAATGGATGATTTGATTCATCCACAAAAGAAGGAAGTGAAATGCCAAACTAAAAGCCAATTCTTCCCACTTCCTTGTTTTGTGGATGAATCAAATGATCCATTAACAAGCATAATGCATGCATAGCTCATGGATGACCAAGCAATCTTGTAAGCATCACAACTTGGGCTTCCCAACTCGAAATGAAGACTTTGACCACACTAAATTGAAGCCCAGAAGATTATCTTTCCAACGGACTAAGGCCCTATTGTCAATTCTCAATGAAAGCTATCAAAAATATTAATATTCCTTGACTGCACAGCTGATTGCCCGGTTTGACAATTACTTCACTTTAGTCTTCTTGTAAGAATGTTTTGGGCTCATTCCTCCTCTCAATAAATTCTGGACAAATATGTACCTTGAAGCTCTATGTCCTACATTTCCAACCCTATGTATCCCATCTCAAGGACAAATCAGAAAGGCCTCCAAATATCATTTGTGGCACAGTAACGCAGATGCTTCCGAATTTCACCTTAAGCTGCCTTGTCTTGAAATACTGCTATGATTGGCTGCTCCAAAAATTCTAGATAAATTATAGAGGCATATTCAATGTCTTAGCTTCACTCTCCAATTGGCCTTGCATATAAATTCCACCCAAAAGTTGTATTTCCACTTAAAACCGATTAAGTGCTCTGAAAAGTTGAAAATAGATAAAATAAATTAATAAGTCTTCTTTAAAGCAATTTCTCCTACAAAAACTAAGTAAGACTGGTGGATGAATGAATATATTTATGAACCTATTAGTGGTGGTGGTGGTTTTGGTGATGGTAATGACCATGGCAAGGTGGTGGTGGTGGTAACATGGTGGCAGAAGTGGTGGTGGTGAAAGTCATAACAAGATGGTTGTAGGAGAGCTGGTGAAATCATATCTTGAGAAGAACCAATATATCTATCAAAATCTCTAAGGGGAAGTAAAGATTTGTGATGGCCTAGAATTAGTCTAGGATCAATCAAAATCCACCACTTTTTGTATTTCCTTTAAAGTCAAAGATATTTTTTTAATACACTCAAACTTTTACGAAGTCTTTTAAAGTCATGATTGAATACATTCAAATTTGAATGGACTTTAAAAAGTCTAGATTGAATGCACCCATAATTTTATAGACTTCTATAAAGTCGTGATTGAATACCCCTGGACTTTTGAACTTATTTAACATCTTTTAAAATCTTAAGTGAATACACTCCCCTAAGTATTATTTATTGACAATGACCTTTGTTATGGTTAGATTATTTCAATGACCTATATTTAATGAAATGTGGGTAATGCACAACCTCTAGATGTAGAGGCTCAAGAAATATTGAGTACTGGGCTTGGATTTGTGGACCAAATACCTAGAAAGGTGCAACAAATTACACATTGGCCTATTTATGAGAAAAGAAAAAAATGTTGTTTACCTCCTTTGGAGAGCTCCCGCGGCGAAAGGGATTAGTCACTACTGTCGGCGGTGGACACCCTTGGATCTCATCCAAAAAAAAAAGCCCATTTATCATCTATTGGTATTATTATTTAAGAGAATAAGTTTTTCAAACCTATTTTTAAGAGAAAAGCGATAATTGTATTCATAAATTAGACAAAAAGACCATAAACAATAAGGGCAAGTACAAATACCCATAAAGGGATAATTCATAGATGGAAGCATAGTAACCACACCGAATTAATCCAGATACATAGAAACACACTGGCAACATCAAGCGCACAAACTGTATCTCCAATAATAGCCACATAAGGCCTAAGAAATTTCAGTATAAAAGTGGCAAGCCTGAACAAGACATACATGAAACGGAGTGCCTAAAACTACCAATACAACTATGACTTTTAAACTCTCAAAAGTGGAAACTACAAGTAGAGACTACATGACAAACAAACACTCAACTCACAAAGAGTTGGTGCAATTATTACAACTCAAAAAACTATAAACACCCAACGCATGAAAGATTCCAACGATAGTAATACCACAAGAGCTGACAACAAAATCACCAGCACAACCAAATAGAAATCCAGCCAAAAAGCTGGTAAACAACCCTAAGAGAGAGGGGAGGGACAGGGAAGAGAGGAAGGGCGAAAGGGGAGGGAAGGGATGGGTAGAGAAGGAGAGGAAGGAAAAGGGGAGGGAAAGGTAGGTGATGAGAGGGGTGGGGAAGGAGGCCACCACACCCAAAGAGGGGCGGCGACTGGAGCTAAGTTCCTAAGGCTTTTTTTTTCTTTTTTTTTGAGAGAATTCCTTAGGATTTCATCTTTTCTGATATCCAATTATCAAGCTAGAAAACAAATCCAATAAGTTTTGTAAACCTTTGTAAGATAATACCTCCTATATCCATATTTTATCAATTTTCCCTTATTAAACACGCATAATAAGGGTACACAAGTTATTAGAATTTAGTTTGATAAAATAAAAGTATTTCCACAATTTTCTCACCACTCTTTTGCTCATCAATAATTTCCACCAATCTCGTTTTCTCTCCCATAACTACCACCACTTTCTTTCACTTTCTCCTCCATCAATAATTGCACTTCTAAATTATTTACTCAAATGGTACTCCAACTCTCTCTATTTTGACATCGACAATGTCGCAGGCCATCAGATTGGGAATCACTCATCTCCAATTAGGTGGGCAATGCCAAATCGGGTGAGAACCGCATCTATCAATGGGCCTTCAACTTTCAAGTGGTTTGTGGGTGGACTGAATCTTGGGTTGGCTTGATATTTGAGTAGTATCATCAACTTTCTCATCTTATTATTTATTTTCTTATGCTTGGTCAGAATGGGTTATAATCTTAAGATGATATACAGTACGTGAAGGCCCAAAACATATTCAGTGAGAAATCGAACATTACTTGTGGTATCAACCATTTATATCACGACACGTGGGAATCTCAGAATCATAAATGATTCTGAAAAAAGGTTTTGTGTCATCATGTCTTGCAGCAACTTTAGAGAAAAGATCTACACAAAATTCATAAAGAAGTAAGCATGGCAGCTTCGGTGGCCTCATCCCAACAGAGCTTTCTTGCCAACGCTCTCACACCACCAACCCACAAACCCAAAACCAAGATTCTCACTTCTGCGGCTAACACTACCATCTCATGCAAAAGAAGCTACTCATCAACAGATGACCACAAAGGCTATTCCAGGTACTAATCTAATAGGTTGGTTTCTTGAACTGGTTTTTTTCTTTTTCAAGCTTGATTCTTTTTGTGGTGATGGGTTTCTGAGATACCCTTGTGTGTAATATAGTGATGATGGATTTCTTAGAAAGAATGAGAACAAATTTGCGAAGTTGGCAATGGTGACACTGGCAGCTGGGGTGTTGACATTGAGCTCAGTTCATGATGCATCAGCTGCCAAGACTGGTGGTAGAGTTGGGGGCCAGGCCTTCCGGCCTTCGGCTCCTCCTCGGTCTTCATCCCCTAGGATCAACAATAATTCAAGGTACTAAGAAGTTTGAATTTGCTTGTTTCAACTCAATAATTGAAATGGATTGTTGGTTTGGGATAAAAGGTTACTTCCTGGTGTTGATTAGTAGACTGGTTGTTGTAGCATGGTTTAATGATGGGCTTGATGTTATTGGGAGTTCAATTGAACAAATTTGCATCTTTTTTTTTAGCTGGAAATGTCTACCCCAGAAAACATTTGTGCTAATTTTATAATAGCTAGTTTTGTATTCATAAGTTTATTTATGTATTGCTACTTTGTTTTATATTGTTCTTTTTCAAAGCAATATATAGAAGTTTCAAATTCTAGTGACCTTAAGCTATAGATCAATTAGGAAACAAGTTCTTTTTCTACTAGAGAATACAAGGGTTTCGATCGCTTCGTTGCTTCATTCAGACAACTTTTAACTGCTGGACTGAAGTATATATCCCTGTATCAGAAGGGCCTCCTCTTAATCTCTTCTAGTTCAGTTGTTTTTCTTTTTTTCCCAAATGAACAAATCTTTTTACTGTGAATATTGAATGAGTGGTATTGTTTGATTTTTTTAAGGTATTTTTCGTCGAATTTTTTTTGGTAATTTTTACACGTTCCTTCCTAGATCCGCCACTTGCTTGTTAGACAACCATGAACCTAGTACCTCTTGTAAACAAGGCTTCGATACCATGTTAGAGAACCAATAGATCCATTAGAGAATACGACAATAATGTATACCAAGCTTACAGGACCCTCACACGAGTTGTGGACGAATGTATGAGCACTCAATGTATGTCTCTTTAAGAAGACTTGTCTTCTCACATATTTTTTACTTCTCATACATGACTTATCTTCTATGGAACTATTGTTAGATTGATGAATGTCATGTGTAATGTGCTTTAAGTTTATTTCTAAAGAATGTTAATCTATGTTTCTTTTGTAGGACCAATATTTATATCAATCCTCCAGTAGCCCCACCTTTAGTTGGTGGTTATGGATACGGTTACGGAGTACCATTCTTTGGAGGCTGGGGTTGGTCGCCATTTTCATTTTTCGCCCCAGGTCCTAGTGTTGCCGTCGGCATTGGTGGTGGTTTCCAACTCTTAGTTTTCTTTGCGTTTCTTGGTGCTGCTGCTGCTGTTGCAAGGAGATTCACTGGATCAAGAGACGAAGACGAAGATGATGATTACTATTAACAGACAACTGAAGAATATATGCTTTGTTTTGGTGGCTACAAGACATTTTGAGTAGCCACCCTGTTTTATTGTAGAATAGCATTATGCAATGTAACATAGCTGTGCAAAGTTCCAGTACAAAAACATGCATTTAAATAATGTACCTGTGATCTAAGCATTTCACTAAGAGTAAAAGAAAGAGAGAGCGGAGAGGGTAGGGAACACTAGTTTTTGGTGGTGCGGGGAAAAAATCATCTCCTGAAGCTGGCGTATTGAGATGTTTAGCGAGCAGGAGATGGAGGGGAGGGGAGGGGAGCGAGGAGAGGAGACGAAGATGAAACATTACAAAGTTAATATTTGAATTTTTTTATACAAACGATATTAGGGAAGAGGGAAATCTAATTATGTTTAACCATGAGTGTATTTGATTTTAATTAATTAACTTAATATCAAATAATTAGTCAATGAATGGACTTGGCTAATCAAGGCAGTTCGCAAGGGAGGCATAATCTCTACAAGTGGAAAACAAGTTATATAAGACTTGCAATGTTTTTTCGTGTAGGTTACAAAGAAGCTTGCAATGTAATGAGGAACCATATATTTTCAGGCGTTGATGAGTATAATTCAATGAAAACTGGCCGAACAATTTTTCCATTCTCTGCATCATACATTCACAATAGATTTACTTTTGATGGTATATATCATTCTATCAACTGAACAGCTGCAATAACGGGTATTTTTTCCCTCAGTTTTTGTGTTAGAGCAACACGAACTGTCATGACCCCGGCTGCTGGTCCACTTAACCGAACTTTGACGACGTAGTCATCGATCTGTACAAGCTCCAGGATCCCACCTCCTGTGCCAGCAAGATATGGTCTAATCTCAGAAAGAACCTGAAAATGAATGTAGCTCCATCTAGTAAAGTAGAGCACTCATTATGTATGAGGTTGTCATAATTACATGAAATGACGAAAGTTTATCGAAACCCCTAACTGGAAATGAATTTATTATGTCACATAGATATTTAAGGAAGCAATGAGCTTGCATTTCATATAATGAAATAAGTAATAAAAGGGTTAAGGAGATAACCAAAGTCAGTCTCTTCAACATGTTCTCTACTCTACTAGATTAGCTAGTTTGTGGGTAAGGAGGCACTAAGGCTTCATTGAAACTGAGAATTGTACAAAGTTGATCGAAAAATTGTTGCTTTTATAATCACCAGCTGTTGGTACTAAGACAGTACTAAATGAGAAAACGCGGATTAAAGAAAGAAAAAAAAACAAAGATGTTCAAGATGAATTCCAAAATCAAATATTTTCTAGTACATTTGTATAAGCTGTAAAAATTACACTGCAGTTTCCAAGTTCCATTCTTAGTACAGGAACTTGCAAAGTTGTGACTGTTGATGAGGGTTTTCTCTCTCTCCATAATAGCAGCAAAATGGAGTTTTTTGAGATTTATAATTCATTCTGCAATATTTCTTATTCACCAGCAGTTGGAGAGCAGTGCCTCCCTTGATCATAAAAATAATCAATTTCATTTAGCACAAAATAGACCTCAATTTATCACTTAAAGTGTTCCTATAATTTCATTTCGACATGGAAATTGGTTAAGAGTAATGATATCATTTAACTTCAGACTAATTACTTGAGACATATCAGCACTATGACATTAGAATGTAAAACAATTTCATAGAACTAATGTGTAAATTAAATAAATAAATTTTATTTAGTTGGAGATGATGATTTCTCTAACCTTTTCTACATTTTCCTCATTTAGCTCAAGACCCGTCTCTCTGTCCAGAATCTGTTCTACTTCCATAATCTCAGGTATTTTATCTCGCAGGCGGGTCTCAATTCCCATCTTTAGTGTCATTGTTGAGCTTGGACATGACCCACAAGCTCCTTGCAGTTTTAATACCACAACAAGGCCATCTATCTCATGTAGTGCCACATTCCCACCATCAGCCATCAAGCCAGGTCGTACCTCATCCAAGACCTTCTCTACATTTTCTTCGGTTAACGGAAGGACGCAGTATGGTGAAACAACATACCCTGCATTGTTAAGAAATCAAAAGAAGTAAAATCAAAATCACAATCCTATATGAAAACTCATTTAATTAGATCCCAATTTGATGTGAACAAGAGATGGATGCCATCACTTGCATCAAATCTGATGGGCAAACAAATACGTTCACAGAAAAATTTCTAGTGAGACATATGACAGCATTACAGATACAGGAGAGAAGTAAGGATTGTTGTCTCAATTGTGATGAAGAAATGCAAGGCAAGACATCGTTGTAAGAAACTATTCACAATCACATAGTGTGAACAATTCCTTCCCTTTTAACGTTGCCCTTGTTTTGTCAAGGGTTTTATTTGGAGACCCATTTTCTTGTTCCATGGACTTACCCCCGTCCTCTCCCTCCAAGCATGGTGCAATCATGAACAGTTACTTTGACATTTGTCTAGGCCTGTAGTTTTCATCACAATCAAAACAAAGACCCTTACTTCCCTGTCCTGCATCTGCGCCGTTGTCAGTTGCCTAACTGACATAACAGCATGATGACTCATAATTGCTGCTAATAACAAACCCAAAATGAAAGGAAGACTTCATAGACTAAACACACCTACAAAAACTTCTAAACTGTCCCAAAGACATATTCAACCTACTTCTATACATGCACATGTAACAGAGGAGGATTTAAATTAATAAGTGGAAAAAGCATTTCAAACAAATTCCCAAATGAGAGCAAGAGCTTTATTCTCTATCATTTTACTTTTGCAACTTAAATGTTCCTCCTGGTAATATATACAAATACTAAATTTAAATCCCATGATTTTGAATGCTTGAATCAAATGCGGCTATTAAACTTTACTGAAGCACCATTATTTGTTGGAGAAATGAGGTGGAGAACAGAGTGTTAAAACCTAAATGTTATGTTTGATGCTGTAACTCCCATGAAAGAAGCCTTATCTGATTCTAGTAATGATACATAGTGCTAATTCAATTGCTTCTGAAGAATCTTGAATTATTAATGAGATGAAAGGTAAACCAACCACACCAGTTGGTAGGACATTTCTAAAGAGTTGCCAACATTGTATTTGTTATTTAAATAGATAAGGGTAAATTCATTCCTATAATTGAAGCTAAAGTTAAATATGTCAAAGTAGATCCTAATGTTTTCACATTTGCCATGTGACCACCATTGAGCCGACGTGGCCCCATTTGACCCATCTAAGTTTATGCGACCATAGTTGGATATTTTGAGCACGAAATAAGTTTCATTTGAATTCTACTCTAAAAATGGCTAAAGTAGTGGCCACATAAACTTAAAATGGATCAACGGCAGCCACGTGGATATCATTTGATATCCATCCCAAAAGCTTAAGGTATTGGGATGCAGACATAATTATTTTTTATTTTAAACTCTCCCTCACATGTAAGTTTCTCTTCACCGTTAGAACCAACACATGGAATTTGACTTAATTCTAAGGATGTAATAGCAAGTTTAACTCAGGATCTCCTACTATGTTACCAAATAATGTGATTAATTTTGTTCGTTTACCACTATTCTCAAAAGTTGAAGTTTTTAGGATGCGGGCAAACAATTGTTTTATAGTAGGTATAATGAATAGAACAACAAACTAGCTATTAGTCTAATGGTATTTCTCTTTCCAATGTTGGAAGATCTCCGAAGTTCGAATCTCCCTTCCCCATTGATTAAAACAACGTTTAATCAATAGACTTAACTGTAGTGAAAAACATGAATAGTTAATACATACATTGATCAAATTGAAACTTTAGAAGCTAAATTACATTTTGATTCAAATTATAAGGGTGGAAGGGGTAATTGCCTCATAAACAAGACAAGAATAGAAATTGATAAATTCTCACAGATACCTGCTTGTTTTCTTCGAGCAAGATTGTAATCAAACCCAAGAAAGTGTCTGCTACAGAATTGACCTCTGATAAAAGAAGCTTGCTTTGAAGAAAATCCACAGGCAATTGAAGTGGAATTCTAAAAGAAAAAATAAATTCCAAAAGTAATAAATAAGCTAAAAAGCAAAACCCCATCACCAAAAGTACAGAAAATGAAAATGAGTGTAAAACTGAGTAGCACCTTGAAGAGTGATAGATGAGAAGTTGAAAGCAGTTCAGATGATGATGAGAGAGATGGGTTGAACAGAGCAGTGGTTGCTGGTGTTGTTGTTGGCTTGAGACCTTGGGTTTGGGCTGAGAATGCACCCACCATTGAATGAGAGTGTGGCACTGACTAGGCCAATTGTGCCAAGTGGGAGGAGCTTTGTGTTTCTCTCTTCTCTAAAGTAAACCCAGAAACAATTCTTTTTGAGTTTTTTTGTTGTTGTTTTTGTTTGTGTTTTGTGCTGGCTGGAGAAAGTAATGGTGGGAATTTTGATAGGAAGCATAATTTGATTGGCTGCTGATAGTAGACAAGTGCAAATTCTGTTGTTGCAGATTCTGTGGATAGGAATTTGAGCTGTATTGCTACATTTTTCATGAACCTTATGTGGACAAGGACAACTTTCAGTCAAGAAAAGAAAAGGCAAAAATAATGGGCAGCCCAGATAATGAGGTACTTCTGCTGGGTTTGGGCTCAAGTTTATAGCTCTTATATTGGGCCAGATCATTCCCTTAATGCAATTCTCTCTTTATGGTTTGGGTTTTATTGAGTTTGTATGTGGGGTGGTTTGGGTTTGATGGAGTTAATAGGGGTGTTTTGGTTTGATGTGGTGTCTCTTGTTTTCTTGTTTGGCGCTTTGCTGTTTTGGTGCTTATATTTTGTGATGTGAGAGTATTAATATTTGAGTTACACATCGGTTCAAGGTTTAAAAGTTTGAAAATTGGTATGAAATTGTATTTTTATATTTGGTAAGTACATACTTGAAAACGTAATACTTAACACATTAGTATGAACTTTCCATGTAAGAGCGAATTTCATACCCACATGAGATTTTCATACCATTTTTCTCCCATTTGCAATTTTCCCTCCACCTGGGAAAACATTTCATACACTTTCTTGGAACTACATGTTCTACATTTCATATAATATTGTGCAAAGCAAACATGTTAATGGGAAAAAAAAATATATATGTATTTTCTCATCCTCTCATTGTTCCCGGATATTGTAATGAGAACAGGGACGGACTCAATCATAGGCTAACTTGGGCTATAATTTAGGTGGCTTTTATTATTTTTCAGCCCAAAGTCACATATAGCCCACCCTACAGCATGTCCCACTTCATGCGTCAGCCCTTCATCAAGTTCAATTTTCTTCGTGGGTCATATTTTATTGGTGGAATCTTACAATTTTATTTTCTCAATTTGTTGTTACTGAAATTTGGGGATTTTTTAAGGTTCATGAAGTATAAATTAGGGATTTTCAATTTAGTGTTATGAATTATCAATTAGGTTTTTGTTTTCTTATTAGGTTTTGTAAGTAAGGTAAATTTAGCCCATTCTATTTTGAAATCTTGGATCCGTCCCTGAATGAGAATCTTTCATTTCCATCTCCCCTAAAAAATTTGAACAAAAAATCTTTTTTAATCAAATGAAAACTATGTTGCTAGATCAAATAGTCATGCACCAAATCGCCATCAAATTGGTCATGCATTACCCATCTAACACATGGACACCCTCACCCTCCATTGTCCAAAATTTTATATATAATATTCCTAAACGTACAGATCCCCTTGGAGCAATGCTATCAGGCTGGAGATCCTTGTCTGTTCCCTTCCACAATTCTTAATGCAAACCTGCCAATATATGGGTCCTTTCTTCCATGTGATTATGAAAACACACACACACCAAACAATGCAAGTTAATATAAATGCCAGAGTCCAAAAAGACAACTGAAGGGGAAAAAGAAAAAGAAAATGTATTTGTGAATGCCAATCTGTTCAAATGATGATCTTGCTTTCAAAACTTTGTTGTGAGAATAAAAAATGTTGACATCAATAATTGAGGAGCAAGGATAAACAAGAAAGAGATGAAATAATATGAGCATTACAACAACGTGGGATGAGAAGATATCATAGGAAAATGAGAGAACGTATTGGATCCAGAGTAGATAAGCCTTGGCCCGAAACTAGAGAGATTCCTTTGCTCCTTTTTAAAACCCAATCTTCTCTCTCTCTCTCTCTCTCTCTCTCTCTTTTTTAATATTTGTTTTGATTATTTGTTGAGAAGTCATCCCAGAATCTGATGCATTGAATGTGAGCGCTAGCTGAACTGGGGGCAAGAGATTTTTTTATTATTTAATTTTTATGTGAAGATCAGAACATGAGCTAAAAGACATTACTGTTTAAAGAATGAAGCTTATCAGAATCTTTCCTTCCAGAGGGACAATATTTTTCATTTTCTAATTCTCTTATATAAGTTAGGTCACGGGTGGCAAAGTATGAAGAAGATGTGTGATGATGTCATTGATTTTATTTTATTTTATTTTATTCCCAAACTCAAGGGTGTAAAACTATGATAATAATGCCCAAGCCAACAAAAAGAAATTTCAAATTTTCAATTATCAAATTATATGAATTACGATATTTCAATACGTTTATACGTTTTTTTTCTCTATCAACTAGAGCTTCAAACTTCAAATAAATTTTATATATATATATTTGAGATTTTCTATTTAAATTCCGCATTTCTCTTTGTTAATCCCAATGCTTAAATCATTAAGCTGTAAGTTTTATTATTGTGTAAAAAGACAAAAAAGGTCATCCAACTTAATAATTAACACTAGTACATCTATACACACACCCCACCACTCTTCATATTAAGTTTTAGAAAAATACAAACTCCTCTACATCCTATTGCCATATTACTCTTATCTTTTAAAGACA
The DNA here is from genome assembly GCF_965620075.1 of Prunus avium. NCBI lineage: Eukaryota > Viridiplantae > Streptophyta > Magnoliopsida > Rosales > Rosaceae > Prunus > Prunus avium. The sequence goes on along the minus strand of NC_142284.1, from coordinate 6,399,805 downwards.
TAGAAAATTGACGAGCCTACCTCTTTAAATATGCGTGGGAGTTGATGGAAAGGCTTGTTGATTATCAACTCAACAATACCCAAGTGTTGGAATTCCAATTCTTGGAGAGACAAAGAAAATTGTGGGGTTTAAATAGAAAATCTCTTTTATTTCTTTTTTTTTTTTCAGTTTGGGGTGTATTTAAGGGTAGTTTGGGAAGATAGTGGGGTTTTCTTAGAAATTGTGAAAATTTAAATTAAAAGATGGGGTGAACTTAGAACATGGGGTGAACTAAGAGAAGTGTGGGGTTTAAATAGAAAATCTCTATATATTTTTTTAAACGAACTGTAACAGCTTAAAGCTAAACCTATCATAAGCATCAATGTTTTTTGAGAAGAAGATTTTATTCATAAACCAAGAAGGCATATAAAGATTGGCACGAATACAGTGGCCTTGTTAAAACCTTCATAGGAAAACCACATGGGATAAACACGAGTAGGAAAGAGTACTACACATGTCATGGACTAATAGGAGAGTCCGACCCAAGCCACAATGGACTGCTACAAAAACAGAAAAACAAAAACCCCATCTAGACACCAACACAGTAAACCCACCGGAGAGAACTACAACACATTCCAACTATCAAAAGAAACTTTCTGTGCGAACCCTAGCGGTGGAAAACCCTAGGCTTTGAATCTTTTTTTTTCCATAGCTCTCCTCACGTGCGAGAGAGCATCAAAAAATGTTTTGTACTAGTGTCACACTTGTATAAGCAGTTGCATTTGTACAATGTACGAATCTTTTGCTGCAAAAATGGAAATGATATATTCTCTTTGTTCTTTTAAACAAATTCTCTTTTTGAGGGAGATGAGATTAATAGAAGTCAAGGAAAGATACCTATGGAATTCAATGAATCCATAATGTTCCTCAAGAGTCATGATCGAATTGAGGTTGCTCCCACTTGCGTGATTTGATTACAGAAAAAAGGTGGTCGAACAAATCAACAAATGAAATTTGTTCGGTAAAATTAATATATTTTTGTTTCGAAATTAAGCATTCATGAGTGATGACATGAAAGAATTGACGATTGAAGAATCAAACAATTTAGTCCCCCCAACAGGTCAAATCACAAAGTGACCATTAGATCTTACCCACTTGGAAAGAAAAAACGACATGATAAGCTGATAACAAAACCCAAACAAATTACAAGGTTGGGTGAGTGACATGTGTCTATTTTGCCAACTATCCCACCCATCTCAATTCTCAGATATATCACCGTGGTCCATGACACGTTTATTAACATTTTATTTATAATTTTGTAATTTTGTAATTTAATTATCATCAAATTCTTAAACTTATTTGTTGTCATATACATGTCATGATAATATAAAAATTAATTGCCGAAAAAGTTGGTAAATCTATGGATCAAGACGAGACATATTTTGTTGCCATTGGCCACCACTACTATCATCCCCACCGTCAATTCCACCACTGCCACCACCACCACGGCCTCCGACACCCAGCGCCACCGCCACCACCCCCATCCCCAATGACTTGTATTTGTGATTTTGTTCCACAAGTGATGTTGTCCAATTAGTCTCAACCAATAGAAACATCTAAAATCTTCAAATCTGATTTATATGTGTTGAAAATTGAGACTTGGGGAATATCTACTAACAGTTGTTCACAGCTTGAAAACTTCAAGATATATAGATAAAGAAAATGACCTCTGAGTGAGATTCCCTTGGCAACATGTCATAAGTTGTGTAATAATTTTGACATGTATTCGAGTTGGTACAACACAACAAACAAGGCCTCTTTCGATGTTATATCTTCCCTTTGGAAAAAAATAGTCATGAATAATTTTGAGGTGTTTTATCTTCATTTGGCCACGTTCAAACTGGTTCCTTTATTACTGGTTTTTTTATTATTAAAAAAACATCGAATGAAACATTTTCACCTGTTATAATTTTAACTCATTTTATCACTCTCTCGCTATTTGAAATAACTCCAAAACTTTAGACTTACAGACTTACTTAGTTAATTTTACCGACAATCACATTGCTAACTAACTCTGATAAGAAGCTTTAGCAAGTCATGCTAATAAAATTGAAGCTCAAAGAGTTTAAAAAATAAAATTTCAGGGGCATAACAGCAAGCTCACTTAACCAACAATAACTTAATTAGTAGTTAACCAACTGTGACTTAAAAACTTAACCACTCAAACTATACACCAGAGCTTAATTAGGGAATGACTCACTTCTAGTTCATGAATCATGATTTTGGCCTTAACATTTCTCTCGATCACATCTCAATCACATTTCTTCGATAACACATCTCATTTTTCTCGATCATCGCATTTCTTCGATTACACCAGATCCAACAAAGATTGTGCTTGTTTGAGAAAATGAGTGACAAGTGCCCCAATCACTTCCACTCTCGTAAATAGATATTCTAATTAGTCACGATTATCATTTGTGCCCTCTTGTTAAAAAAAATTAAATAAATGAATTGCCTCCATTATAAAAACATTCACAGTTTTCAAGGACTTGTGGATATGCAATAGTAGCATGTGCTGAATAGTTATATATGAGTCTAAAAACTAAAAGTTAGGCAGCTTAGCTCGAACAACAAACCCATGAATTGGGATTGTTGGAGCCAAAGAACCCAAAAAATTAAAAAACAATTGGAGGAGGAGAATCTAATCTTGTTTTTGCCTGCGCGTTAAGAAGAGTGAGCAGAGAAAGTTAGGGTGTATGTTGCTGCCCTGCTGGTAACCAAAATGGGAGGTATTTAAATGGCAAAGTGCAAAGACCACAAGGAAGGATCGATAAGGGTGAGGAGGTGGTGGGGCCCAGTAGATTACGGCTTGTGCCTCAAATAGGGTACAACGCGTGCTTGTTCCAGGCAATCCATATCAAACAACTTCAAGATGCCATCACCATCACCATCACTTTTTTTCTTTATCTTCTTTGTTGTGTCTGCTGTACAACTAGATAAGGGTTCATGCATGAGAAGAAGAAATATGATTCATAGGAACCATCCCTCACCTTCCTTTCAGTGGCAGAGCTAGAACTGTAAAGTTAAGGGGCCGAAGTAGAAATACAAGTATGTAAAATACTTAAGTATTCAATAATTACATGTTTAAAGCTAAATATTTATAATTTAGTCATGTCTAATTTGTTTTTTGAGGAAACTATAACTTAAATTATAAGTTGTTTATTACAAATTCTATATGTTATATATAATATAATATAGGAGAGATAAAAATATGGGGGGGCCAGAGTCACTACAAGCCTAGAAGTGGCTCTGTCACTGCTTCCTTTAAAATTCACCATTTATATGCATAATTAGTCCATCTATCATCAAGTTAATATAAGCACTCAAGTTATTATCATGGTGTATATAGTCACGACTTAAGAAAGCGCACGACACCTCGACGCTATAAAGTCCAAATTGATCCAGTAATTTATCAATTTTAAGACTCAACATGCCAACTTAGAGTGTTTTTATTTTTTCTAAAGTGGTCAATCAACAATTGTTAATAGCTCGAAATGTATTTTTCGATTTTGGACATGGCTCGGAATGTATTTTTCGAATTTTGGAACATATATTAATTCAAGCTTTTTTTTGGTCGAAGATATATTAATTCAAGCTTCAGCACAGCCTGATCCAACTTGTCTTGATCCCAAGCTTAGCTCTAGCCCGATAGATTTGAGTGAAGTGAAGATTGAGCATTTTGAAATAGTACATGCGTATTTGTTGTTTTTCTTTGTACGTACTAAAGCCAAGATTCTACAGGTTTAAGTCAATACAGAATAAATTGTCCACTTTTGCAATAGGAGTTGCCATTTTCGTGGGTCTGCATGCTGTGATTCTGTGGCCATAATAAAAGAATCAAGAGCCCCACTATCAGCCAAGAATTTGATTTCCCAAAATGAAAATTCGTATCACGATCATGGACGTTGATTTAGTACTACCCATGGAGCTTTCTCCAACCTAAGATCAACTAAGTGGACCAATACGCATTACGGTTCTCAATCAATCAAATTATCTTTAACAATGTGCTCAATGGACCACCAACTCAAATGTGTTCAGCCAGTGACGGATTCAGAAATCTTACCTCATAGGGTTATAGTGTAAAAGTTCCAAATTTTTTTTAAATTAAAAAAAATTAGAAATGAAAGGAAATGGAGAATTCAGCGCAAACACAAGGGGTTTCAAACCCCTACCACTTTCACCCCTCTCCCACACCTTATCCACCATGTTATAGACAACTTTGTAATTATATGCTACACCATTTGATATTTATATTTAGATTGTATATATATAAACCTAATTGGAGCTTTACGGTGAAGAGAATGTCACAAGGAGTTCATATGAATTTATGTTGTATTTTTCTAATTATTAATTTATTTATTGTGAATTTTAGATAATTTTATGGGATTTTAGTATGAAATATTGGCTAAGTATGAAAAATTGTATAAGAAAACTTAATATAATTTTTGGCGGCTTTTATTCCTTACACATCAAATAAGAAAACTTGATTTTATGGGATTTTAGTATGAAGTATATATTGACTTAATGAGCCATCATTTTTGGCCTAAATAGTATTTTGCACTAAAGCCAATTTTTCATATTTTGATTTGGTGGGAATTTGATTTTTTAGTATTTTTATTTGAATCCAAATGGGATACTTCCTTATTTACATTGTAAACTTAAGTAAATGGAGTAATATAAAAATAAATGTAAGTAAAAGGCCAAAAACATTTACTTAAATGCTGAAAATGGAAATAGGGTAAGCTCCGATGGAAAATAAAAATAAAATTTGGAAACACAAATTAGGCCCACTTCAGCCTGGCCTAATAGGCCAAACCCGTCGTTTTGCCCAGCGTCTCCTTCTTCCTCGCACAGCAGCCATTTCGTTCAGGCCAAACAGAAAACAGGTGGAGGGCATACATGGGGTCGCACCGTCAGCTTAAGGGGACCTTTAAGCTTATTTTCATGGAGTCCATGGATTTGACCCCACTAACTCCACTGTGCGTCTGTTCGTGTGTACGACTAGTATATTCTTAATGTTGTCCGTTAAATGCCCTTAATCTCTAAACAAAGTAACATTCGAGAATTCATCTTATCCTTAAAAGGAAAATTCTTAAATCCGTCACGAGAAAAAAATGCAATCGATATCTAATGAACAACATTAATCCATGTATATATCGGAGAAACTAAAAATCAGGATGGGGTTTGGGTTCATTCCCTTCATCACAGTGTTCACGTCCGCATTCACCGACAAAACAACTGACATGACATTTGAGGGAGAGTAGTGCTGCAAGTCAAGTTAATTGGATTCTTTCTTAATAATAATCAAATTTGTTAGCAACCAATGAGCCCTGAAATGTGTACACAGTCAGGGCTTCATGCGAAAGGGACTAGATTCCCAATATATACAAATTATAGAGCTACTCAGCTAGCTAGGAATTAGGAAATGACGCTATCGTCTCCAAGAAAAATGGAAATAGAATACTATATCCTCTCTCTCTCTCTCTCTCTCTCTCTCTCTCATAGGTCTTAGAATTTATTTTTATTTAAAATGCGATGATATTATGTGTCATGTGGATGGTTCACGTGGCCAACCCAAAACCGCCCATATATGATGCATGTAGCCGTCCCAGGTTGGATTTTTTTTTACAAATTAATAGTTTACCAAAAATATATTAATTATTTATTGTTTGGTATCCATTTGATTACGCGGTAATTTTATTGATTGTTTAAGAAACTTTGTAGGACTACGGACCAAGCAGAGAATGAACAACAATCACTGCATTGTAAGCTTACAGATCAAATACACCGGTACATAAAAGCATAAAACTATTTAAAATATAAGTAAAAGTTATTCTCCTTGGGGAAGCATCCGGGCATGAGATATTCTCCATCGAGTTCTGAGTTTATCTCTCATCAAATAGTATAACCATGTCATGTTGTTTAGTTGTCAATTAGGTTATAATTATATACATATGATTTTAGAAATTTTCTGTGCAAAGACCTCTTCTCTTTAAGGATGCGTTGAGAAAAACCTCAATCTACTTATAGTTTTCCTCAATTTTAATCCTATACTAAAAACTGTTTTACGAGTAATTGACAATAACGAAACAAAACGTACATTACAAGAGAAGGCAATTTCGCAACCAAAAAAACAAAGACAAGAGAAGGCGTGCTCACATCCAAATCCACATATTATTATATATATAGATTAATATCAAGATTAAATTAAAACTTAAAAGAAAAAGAGTCTTGACTTACATACCAGGGGTCTTAGGTTTGAAAATCAATAACATCATAGTAGTATGTGTAAAACCCTTTCTCCCTTATAATTTAGACTATCGCTTGTATTTACAATTAAAAAAACTTAAAAGAAAAATTATGTATTTCATTAATGTCCTCCTGACTTCTTCTCAAGGCATGAGACATGTTGTGATATTTATCACAGAATCAGAACTTGTAGTTGAAGGTGCCTCTTGGGATTTTTAAGTGCTTGGAACAGCTATGTTTTTGGCCCTTCCATCTTTTTGCTGAAAGTGATGTGTGCCAAGTTCCCCTTTCCTCCATCTCTTATCACCACTAATCTCTATCTATATGGTTTTAATTTCTTATCACACTCATTCAAACATTGGTCCATTATTTTTTAGATTAATCTCTTAGTTAGATAAGTAAAAGTACAGATATCTTTAGGCCATGCCATCTATTTCTTACTTTTAAAGGAATGAATAAGACTTGATTATTATTATTTTCTTAATTTAATGATGGGTTCACAAGGAGAGATGGGCATTGGTTACTTATGGTGGTGTTTAGGTTACACTTAACATCATGGATTTAGTTTCTTAATCCTTTCTGCACCACTGAGAATTACCCTTTATTAGTACTGTGCATGGATATGGTTTTCTGGTTTTGATTGTGACTATAAGATTAGATTGTTTTCTACTCTATCATTTCCTACTTAATGAATCCAAAAATTTAATTTGGAACTATGGTTAGCTGGTGTAATTAATTCAGTTTATGGTCCCATACACAATGCATGAACTCAGATGCAACCTTAAACCAAGGGTGTTCATGGTAGCTGCCAATACCTGTTTAACTAGGATAGTCTCCACAAAATATTTTTTATTTTCTGTTTAGATTTAATAATTTATCCTGCCTTGTTTTTTTTGAAGAAAAAAGAATTATGTGGTGTGCTGTTACTACCACTTGGCTCATGTCAGTGAAGATGTAAATGTTTGAACTTAAATTTAGTAGTTGTATGGGTTAGCTTTGATGATACCATCTGTTGGACGACCTCAAAAATTCAAGTTTACGGTAATATGAAGATTAATACACGCGTCAAAGAAGAAAATTTACAGCTCTTGCCGGAGAAGAAAGTTTACAGTAATTATGAAATACAATTATAAAACTCCAGCATTTGTGCAATCTAGAAAATCTGAATTGCAACCCTGGACTAGATATGGTGTCTTAGTACGGAGAAAATAATCGAACAGAGATCTTCGAATTTCTGTAACAAAATAAGACATATAAGATGGTGTTGTTCTGGGAAGGAAGCACCAGCTTTCCATCAAAGTTCATGCAAATCTTGATGTTCTGTAAGACTTTGTCTGGAATATCTTGTTCACTGGCCTACCTTGGCCCATGTATTAGGCTTGTCATTTGGTTTTATTTTATATATCACTCTTCTGTGGGCCCCACAAATTTGATCTTCCTCCATGTTACAATTGAATGCATCACAAGTATGTACAAGTACAAATTCAATATATAATTAAAATACAGCAGCATCAAACAACACTATGTATGATTAATTAATATTTAACAGATTAACAGCACTCTCTGTCTCTCTGTCTCTCTCTCTCGCTCTCTCTCATACACTCTCTCTCTCTCTCGCTTTCTCTCATACACTCTCTCTCTCTCTCTCTCTCTCTCTCTCTCTGTCTGTAAATATGAATATTGTGCACACCAAGGCATTGGTATAGTCTTACTTTTTTCCATGCCTCCTAACTTCACAGCCTGTCAAACCTGAATTATTAACATGACCATGAACATGATTAACAGTTTTTTAATTTAGTGAGAGGAGTGAGAAAGGGGAGGTTGTTGCTTTGTTGTTTCCCTAAATTAAAGTATAGTGATCAGTGAGCCTGGGAAAAATTAATATTGGCCTGCCTTGCCCTGCCAAAGAGATTTGCTGGTGTAGAGGTGTCCAGGAATCTTCTCCCAGTTCACACCAGGACTACTAGGCTTCTAAATTATTGCTAGCTGCACTTCTTAGATTGCTCCGTCCACTCCAATTAGTACGGAAGATCAATGACTGATGATATTGATGGATGCTTACAATAAGCCAATTTTCTCTGTACTAATTGGGATTTGGTTTGCCAATCATAACAGCTTATGGATGAGGCTGGTTTTGGCATGAAGAAGCAAAGTTTTCAATGAGCCTCATGCTAGAGAATCTCCACCTCTGCTGTTTCTGCTTCAGGTACCAAACCTGAACTGTGTACAGAAAGTTTGCAAGGTTTAATTACAATATGGTAATGAACCCATGATGCTGATTTTCTTGCTTTTTATTTTTTTATTTTTTTTTTATGTTTTTGCCATTTTTGGAAGTTCTGCTCTTCTGGGAACTCACAATTCTTGATTATTAGTTAGTTTTCTGTACATGAATAGAGATATCTCTATTTGCCAAAACATTTGAAGGTGAAAGAGATCCCTTTTATTTTATTTTTTTTTATTTTTTATTTTTCTAAAGATAGACAAATCTCTGTGTCTCTCCCTGAGTATCATTTATAGTTGACTGATATTTATTTCATGCATTTTAGCTTTATTTTGTTCATTCTGTGACTTGTGATCTCCATGAAATAATTATATGCCTCTTGTCTAATTTCACCATGTGGATTTAGCATAGAGGCTTAGCTTCAAAAGAAACAGGAAGAAGTGGACACTTCATGAGAGCAATTTCATCAAAATGAAGCCTTAACTGTTATGGCCAGTGATGACAACAGCAGAAATGTACTAACAAATCAAAATAGGGTAAACCAACCACATTCCATATTTGGTCTCACTATTGCCCACATCCCATTTTCTTTTTGTTCCTACTATGTTTGGCAACTTTCCGACTACACTTTCGGGCCTCCTGAGACACAATTCTGAGCCATTCCTTTTGTTCATCCTTCGTTCGACACCTTGAAACTTGCTGTTTTGTTTCATGTAGCAAACTAATCCTATTCCTAAATGCGGCCTGCATTTGCACACCAAAAGGGGAACCAATAAGATCATGGAGCAAAATGTAGTATATAAAGCAAAGTGTCAGTGAATTTGAGAGATGACTTCCACTACCTAGATGGGTTAGAACTAGGAATTGGATTTGAAGATAATTCAAAAATGGCCAGATTTTTTCAATTATTCCTTGGTGCTTAGATGTAGTAGGATTGGTAGACTTGGTGTCCAACTAGACTATGTTTCCACCATCACTTAGTGCCTTTATATATCACACCTACTCCACTGAAGCCAGTAAATGTTTTTTTTCTTTCTGATTTTTTGCTTTGTTTTGTCCATGAAATTTTACATTATAATTAGTATCCTAAAATGATACTCATTATCTGTCAAAATTGAAAACAAATGACAGCCCAATGTGGTAGCTCTCACTATACAATAGCAACAGTTCTTTGTGTTTCCTCAAAATATATGTTTCTCTGTAGTTACCAAATTTTTTTTACTGGCATATTACTTCAGGCATGGGAACCAAAATTGAATACGCCATCAATATATTAGGAACCTCAGAAAATAGCAGCAGCTTAACTGTGCATCGCGTGGATGACTGGGAGTATTTTCAGAAAAGTGGGCTGAAGGAGAAGTATAAGAAGGCTAGAACCGAGGACAAAATTCGGAACTCGATGGACAGGATGCTTGACAAGCACAACATAGATACCATAAAAAAGACAATGCAGATGCATGAAGATACCTTTAAACACCAGGTATGAGGAATATTAAGTTTCTGTGCTCCACTTTAAGATAATTGTATGTTGAATCAGGTTGATCTATGTTCCATGAAGCATGAACTCTTTTGAGTTTCATGGAAAGTAGCTTCTCCATGTAAATAATATCTGTACAGCTGGGAAGTCCCTGTTGCAGATCTCAGGCTTATTGGTTCACCAACATCATCAACTTCTCATTTAACCCCTTAAGTAAATGATGACAGTGACCAATTTTAAGTGAAACCAACAATATCTTGCTGGATAAGCAAATCAGTCAAATTATTCCAATACACAATTCAAAGACACCCTTTTTGCTTATTAGATCCCAAGTCTTGTACTTGTCCAATCAGATTGTTTTTCATGTCTAATTAATTCAGTACTTTGAAACTGATGACAGCCATGCTAACCGAAAACCAAATATTGCAGATTCGAGAGCTACACCGACTGTACAGTGTACAAAAGATGCTAATGGATGAACTGAAAAAAGAGATGAAACGAAACAGATTTCGGGGGCCGATGACTAGTAGTGCAGATCACATTAACCATTCTCAGTTGATTAACTGGCAGCATTCAACAACTCAAGCTTCTTCTGGATATAATTTCCATCTTCAGAGGTTGAGAGATGATCCGATCTCTAGAGAGGGCAGTGGAAGTTGCTCCGGAGACACCCTGAGAATGTCAAGGGGATTTGACCTTGAAAGGCCTGCCGAGGAAGACATGTCAACAGGAGTCAGTGCAATTGACCAAGAACAAGCAGGGCCAAGCTCTCACATGGCCTTCAAAAGTAAAAATATGAGTATAGCTGGCTGTGATGAAGATAGTGAAGTGGAGCTTACATTAAGCATTGGAAGCAGCAAGAACAAGAAGAGATCAAAATCTTACCAGCCTCAGTTAGAATGTACTGAGCTGATCCATAAAGAAAAGGAACTTGATTCGCCTGCCTCATTCAAATCAGATAGAGGAGGAGACTGCAGTGATCCCACAACTCCCATGAGCAGCTCTAGTGCAACATTTGACCAGGAAAGAAAGCAGCCACATTGGCTTTTCCACGGGTTAAAGCTCAAATAGGACTAATACTTCAATTTGCGTGCACGTTTCTTGGCAAATCTACACGTTGTTCATTATTGAAATTCTAATTAAGTTGTCACCTTAATAAATGGACAATTGAGATACTATTCTCACGCATTACATCGGTGTAAATAGGACATTTGCAAACCTTTTTTTACTCCATCTTTCTGTGCATTGGTTCATTATCTTCTTCGCATCTATGCAAACAAAGAAAACGTTGCTTATTGAGAAGGGAAGTGGCCTCCACCCTGCTTGTCCAGAACAAGGTGAAGTTCCAACTATAAGAAGTTAGACATTTGACTGAATTTTCTTTTCCTTTTTTGGTCTGAGAATGAAAGAGAAACAATAATTCTAAAGTTTTATTTTTTTAGGTCAGATAATTCTAAAGTTCTTTGAAGCACATAAAAGTGATGATTATGACTAACTCACGGCAAGACTTTTTGTAAGTTATCGTAGTTACTTTTGAAAGAGATACATCACAGATAAGCCAACCAGAAATGTAGAAATGACAATAATTGAGCCTCTTGCAAGATATCAATTTTCTGTTAATCCAAGGTGGGACAAGTTAAGAACATGTTAAATTCCAATTTGTCACCTGGTATTTGTCTTTGACTGCTAATCCATATGATGCCTCTTTCTCAGTATATAAAAAGATGCATTGTTTTGTTGTTATTGCTCCTGTTTCCTTATGCATTATAAGATTCATAGCCCCCCCCATTATCCAACAAAGGAGAGACAAGAGCAAATTATATATAAAAGCAATGTACCCTTTGGACTTAGAAGTTTATCTCTTAAATCACACTTTTTATATAGCTAATTCCTTGTCTTTATATTGGCTCCTTGGCCCCTTTCACCATGCTTGCTCTTGCGGAGTATTGAAGCATAGTTGCTTCCTATTCCTATTGAACCATTGAATATAACACCCCTCTACCATTAATAATGAAACATGGAGCACAGATTGTCTGTTGGTTTCTTCTTGATCCATCAAAATAAGTAGAAGATCTGCTTGGCCAGAGGTAACTGACGGTCTCTGGTTCGTATTTCTGTTGAACACAAGATTGTTTCTTTGTTACTTATGTTGCTGCATTCTAATGCTCCTTGCCTAAGTTCAAGATTGGTCAGCTTACATCTGTGAGAGATGGTAAAAACTAGTTTTTCCTTTCACATGGTTTGCTGGCCTTATTAGTTGAACATTGCGGTACCTTTTCTTCTTGCACAAGGAAGACTTCAGTATCTTCCACTTCCCAGACCAATCACCAACAGAACACTACCACAAAATGCATCTTCTATAATAGTATGATTGAAGTTAAATTACCCTTAATTGAAGTCTCCGACAGGTTTCAAGCGTTTTGCATTGTGCTTCTTCTAATCCCTCTCGTCACCCACGAAAAGCAAAAAGAAAAAGAATTTTGAGCTGTACAACCTTGTGTACTTCAATAAGTCCAAAAGAATTTTATCCTTGGTGGCATCTATCTTATGCCTATCCATGTATTTAGGTCCAGTTTAATATTGGGATGAGCTGTTAAATTGTTAATATTGATGCTTTAGAAAATATAATGGAAATAGACATACAAGATCTCTTGCAAATACTTCTCCCGTGGGTTCACAATTTGCGGCAAAGTAATTGAGTACGTAACAATCATTGTTTTTAATGAAAGGAATTAATGTTCATTGAAGCAAACACCATAGCCAACTGCAAATTTTCAATTCATATCCAGTGAACATCCCCTCTCATTAACAGATATAACTTGATTGAAAGTGCTGAAAGGAAACCGGGTTTTAGGTCCAATGATGAGGTGCCGGAGGAGGACGAGGGTCGAGGCAATATGGTGACAATGGTGAGGCCGTAACATGGTGATGTTTTTTTCTTTTCAAATTTTTCAAATGAATTTTTATTATAAAGTGAAAAACAATACAACTAGTAGAACTTAGACCCACAAGGGCACGCAGGCCCAAAAAAGTCCAAGTAATAAGCATTAACAGCAGAACTTAGACCCGCGATGTTATGTTAAATGGCTTTATATATATATATATATATACAGAAATTCTCTTATGCGGACATCATCATGCGGACGCCGTGTATTTTGTACTACCCATCTCTGTTTTCTTGCCTGTTTACAAATATATATATATATATATATATATATATATAATTAATAGATTATATATTTTTTTATTAAAAAAAAAACTTAATTACCCCTTAGGAAATATTTTTGCTCACTACTTTAACTCAAGATGTATCATCACCACCATTCTTAATACTTTACACGTGTCCATAGACATAACCATGGTTAATTTTTTACTTTGTATTTATAGAACCAAGACCATTTAATAAAATAAAGATTAATGATGTGACAGATTTCGTAATTATACAAAGAGTAACAGTGTGGCATATTTGGTGTCCCTATCGACACAATCCCTATCCCTATCCTATAGACAAAATGAGGGAATAAACCTGAAACCCATTTGGAAATATGATCTTTACAAATGATCTTTATAGTTTGCTTGCAGGTCGTGAAGAACGGAAATATGATCTTTACAGATTTAGAAGAAGCTAAGTTAAAAGAACATTAAATCAATGAAGCAAACCAGGATTGGTAATTGAGAATTTGAGAGTTTTTTTTTTTTTTTTTGATGGATGCTAAGGTGAGCCCAAGCCCAGAAACAAACCTAAGGGCTCGTTTGGTACACAGGACTGCCTTGGCATGGACTATGCTTAGGGATTGTCTTGGCTTGGCTTGGCTTGGTCTAAGTTGGATAACACTTATCCTGCGTTTGGTGTACGCTTGGACTAGGACTAGATTTTTTATTTTTTTTCAAAACTATCTATGTATATGTATATATGTATAAATACATGTATTATGTATGTGTACATATGTATTTTATAATATATGTGACATGTATGTGTATATACATGTATGTGACATGTATGTGTATATTATAAATAATATAAACATATATATATATATATATATATATATATTTTATAATATATATACATGTATATACATGTATGTGTATATATATATATATATGTACATTATAGTATATGTGTAAGTAAGTTTAATAATAATAATATATGTTATTAATTTTACAATATAATATATGCATTTTATACATTGGTGAGCATTAGGACTAGCTAATCCTCCCTTTCCATATGGGATTAGTAGTCCCCTCCTAAGGAGATGTTTTTGGTGGGCCCGGTATTAGCAATCCCATCTAAGACTAGGATTAGATAAAACAAACATGGTACTAAATTTAGTCCAAGCCAGTCCAAGCCAATCCTGTGTACCAAACGAGCCCTAAGAGTCTAAGCAAGTAAGCTATGTTGAGGAGTTATATTTGGGGGTTCAATCCAGCAGTCCAATAATAACTCAGTATTTGATTAGACGGCTATTAAGGACCTCTCATTATTACCCCTCATTGTAGCCTCCCTGAAGCTGATATGGCCATGTCCTTTGCCGAACTCATGCCATCAATGCGACTCAAGGCTCATGTTAACCGATGTGATCACCGGTGAAAGCCCATGCTAAACTCATGGCTCATGTTAACCAATATGATCACCTGCACCACACAATAACTCCAGTTTTGAGCAATTGAGTCCTTGAAATTGTTGATGAGACTGAAAAGAGAGGATGATTAAATATCTTCAATAGGAACATGCTGATTGATATGTTTTCACTTTAACTATCCATATTTTACTAAAATTACAATTAAGATAATTGATTGATTTAGTCGCATTTAAATTTATTTTATTGACTATTCAATCAATCAGCTTAATTGTAGGAAAATAGAATAAGAGTAGATCAATCAATAGAACCCTGTCTTTGCTGTTGCAGGGGTTCCTTTCAACTTAATTAAAGTTGCAAGTGGTCATTGTCTTGGCAGTTACCAACTGGTGTTTAAACTCATTTAATTATTTTGTAATTATAATGTTCAAGATTGTGATGAAAGCTCCATTGATGAAGAAAATGCAGACCGCAAAGAGATTATTATTATTATTTTTATACAATCTGGGGGGAGGATTCGAAGAGAGAACCTCGAGTGCAGGTAAACATTCTTAATCACTTAAGCTAGCAACAAGAGATGATTTTTAAGATATATATAGCAAAAATAGGCTTGCATGGGGCATGAGAAATGGGATATCACAGTCCACTAGTTGTTCAATATAATTCCAGTCAGAACAATCATTCAGAGAAACAGGTTTGATAAAGAAGTGAATGAGGATGGTCATTCATATATTTTTCTCAAGATATTTATTTGCATACTCCCTCCTATATAATATATATAATTAATTATCAATTTATCATCCGACTGATTCTCTTCAAACTTGGATGGCTCTAATGAGACCTGTTCCAAGTCTTCCAGTTTAATTCAACTGCTAGAATGTATTATTTGAGCAACTTGAACATTCCTTGCACAACTAAGCAGAGGTGTGCTAATTGTATTCGTATAGTCTTCGAATGAATGAAACTCAAACATCCTGACCATGCATCATACAAACAATTTATGATACTCCAAGAATTTACAAGTCATGAAAAAAATTAAATCATTATAAAAATAGCATGGATGTAAAATCCAGATGAAGCTATCCTAATGGTACTCCATTGTTCTAGTTTGGACGGGTGCAATCACTCCGAATTTCACCTTGATTTCCAGTCAGAACCCCAACTCTGCCTAACTTGGTCATGGCTTGCACAAAAGCCTGGTTAAAGGCTGCATTGCTTGATGCAAATGTGTTGATGGTGGCCTGTGATCTTGTATCTGTAAATAGTATCTGATCAGAGGTGAACAGACCCTTTCCTTGCTGAAGGTTCTGGAAGTAGACATTGTCAAATGTCCGAGGTGTGGTTGGGTCCATGTTAATGGCGATTCTCGGATCCACGTTAACGGGGCACATCTGTTTGAGCTGCAATGCGTATGCTGAATTCAGTGTCGGATCAATACGCTTTGCTGGGCTGAAGTTGTAGATTCGCTTCGAGAAGCGGCTGCAATGAGAGAACCCAAGTGTGTGTGCACCTACAAGAGCATACAAGTTAGAAAAACCTCTAGAAAATCCTCAAGAATGCGTGGATAATAGAAGTGCTCTCTCATGAGACGGCAGATTAACAGTTGGACAATATGACATGCCCAGATATTTTAGACCAAAACAATCGTAAACTTAAAAACCGTATGAATCGTAAGCTAATTATAAAAAAAGACTACCTGATAATGCGATCATGTCAGTTTGGGTGAGACCATGAGAGCTAAATATGGTGTTAAGCTGGTCAAGATTGAAAGTAGGGCCAGGAAGACGTCTTTGAACACTGGCAATAGTAGATATCCTTCCATCACGCCTCCCCAATTCAACTGTATAAGATGGTCCCCCAGCCTGCGTGAAACAACAAAACATAAAGGATTATTCGAATATATATATATAATTTACATAATGGTGGTAGTAGTTACAGACGTAACTTTATGTCGCAGTCATTGGCTGCTTAAATTCAAAAAGCTTCTTTGGCTTCTGTCCAACTTTGATGACAACAAAGATTAAAAAATAGAATTTCCATACCAACTTTACAACATCTCTAGTTGCCAGAGCAAGAATATCTGCGCATGAAACTTTGTTTCTGCAGTTAGGGTCACTATCAACCGCTGCCTTGGCTTTGATCACTGTGTCAAATCCATCTCCAGCGAGCGAAAGGTTATCGGGATGATCCTTCTCCGCCTGATTCGTCGGTGATTGAATCAACACCGAAGCATCACAACCCTGTAACAATAAATCCAGTACATTAAATTAAAATTAACCACACACCAACTTGGTTGGAAAGCTGATGAGCTAAAACAATTGTATCAAAACCGAAAGTTAGAATTCGAACGGGACTGACTACTAACCCGAACGAAGCAGTCGTGGAAGAAGAGTCTTAGAGTGGCTGGAGCAGTCACAAAGGTCTGCTGGAACTTGGTTTTGACAGCTGAGGTGACCAAGGACTCAACATTTGGACATGTGCCTTTGTAGAAATCTGTCCTAAGTTGAGCACAAGCTGTTCCAAGCAGAAAAGGGATGAGAAAAGCTGAGAGAACAATACAACTGCGAGCTTCCATGTTTCTTTCTTTAATTTGCTGTTGGTGCTTAATTTGCTGCCTATTTATACAATAATTCTATATGGTTGTACAAGATTGACATAAACAAAAGCATATAGGAAAAGTGGTGCTGTTAAAAATAAAGAACAGTGGTCCTTGGACCTTTGCTTAGACACCCTGGCAACTATATTATGTATATCTGGTTTCTTCTGAGGTTGGAGATAGGAGTTGAAGAGAGCTTACATTATTTTACGGCATGTTCTAGCACATGGAAAGTAGTTTACAGAAAATTGGTTAATAGGTTTCACAAAAATGATTGGACCCTAGGAAGAAACTTGGATAAATATTTCTTTAAGTCTTCAGGGTTTGTAGGATCATGACAGCCTAAAAATACATAGGCATTTAGACATCTAAAAGCAGACAACTAAAAGGACACCTTATTCATTTTAATTAATCTTGGAACAATTTGGATCTTTAGATAGGTGGCAATGTGACTACAAACATATATGCCACCTCAAATGCATGTTAATTCCCAACCACCCTCAAAATCCCTCGTCCTCATCCTCAAAATTGCCCATGAAAACAAATGAAAAGAAAAAAGAAAGTTATCATCAACTTCAGCACGGGCACACAACTGTTTATAAAAGTAAATTAGGATGATAATTTATTTATTTAAAGAGCTCCTAGCATGTCGTCTTGTTCTCATAATTATATGAGTTCAAGCCGTTAAATGTAGACAAATTATGTATTTTAGCATATACAAGATTGGGTTTCAGAAATATTTTGGGGGATGGGGAGAATAGTTTATAGTGGGTAAGGAGAGCACGTAGGCATATACATAACGTTCTTACATTGTCTAAAAGAGAAGCCGTTTATATTATTCAAATAAATTCTGTTTTTTTTTTTTAATACGAGCGATAGTCTATGTTTAGTCACTTGAAGAAATAGAAGCTAGTTCAACCAAAAATAAACAAGAGAGTAAAGATCTCAAGTTCACTCTATAAGCTTTCCAATATATATAATTTGATAGTGACATTTGCTTCTAGGAATGAACCTATAGAAATGTGAATACCCATTTCATTAAGAAAAAAATATTAAAGGAATGGATATTCCTATAAAATGTGCATTCCCCGAAGTAATAGATTTTTTCTAATTATATGACGTGTCAATTTTTAACAAAATAAATGCATCTAACAATAGAGTTTGAAACTGAGACAAAAAGGAAACATTAGAGTTTAAGACTTGTTAGAATTTCATGAGAAAGACAAGAATGTAGATTGAATATGAAAATTTATCCACAAAGCCAATTAAAAAAATGTTGAGATCCACTTGTTTGTTGGTGCCATTTTTAATTCCATATTTCAGTAATACCATGCAATTACTCTAAATCGCTTTCAGGGAAGAGGGTGGATTACTTGAGACTGACGATCGAACCCTTATACGTAGAGATGCTTCCTTAATACTCTAGGCCTTAGTCTAAAGTTGCTTTGTATTGGTTACTTCCTCTTTCAATAAAATTTTATTGGTTTCTTTAAAAAGGAAATTGCATTTTAGGCTGGCTGATTGATAGAGAAAGTGAAAATAACTTTTTTTTATTTTTATTTTTTATAAATGAAGTAAATAGTTCCGATATCAATTTGAGTAAAGTATCCCAAGTGGATTGATAATAATTTGAGTAATGCCATAAAATTAATAAAGTCAAATTTAGAAAAAGAAAAAAAAAGGGTCAATTATAGGCTACTAGTTGTGCTGCAATCGTTCTTAGATATCAATCAAATTATAAAATTTTGTTTTTATAACCCATAAAATGCTTGTTGACAAAAGCCTTAGTTACTCACGTCCAATTCTACCTATAATTAATTAATAGCCAAGGACAGTACAGCTAATATCCATACATAATAAAACACTATTTTTTTAATTTTATGTTTTTGGTCTGAATTAATAAAACAGTGTTTATCAGCATAATATCAAGCATAACGTGTAAGGCTATTATTCCATGACAATGGCTGGCAGCAATATAAATATATAATAATCAGATTCATTTCCTATCGTAGATAATACCGTCGTCTTTAGGATGTATGACCATTTTTGTTGACTTCATCTTAGTCCATGAAACATTAATCTTTCGAAGCTCACATGGTTGCACTGGTTATGTCAACTGTCATTTAGTTTGAAAAAGTAAAAGGCCAGACCAGAGGGACTCGGAGCTTGCGTCTCTAACTCAAATTTGATTGTTTGGTCAATTAACTCAAATCGGTGAAGTGCAAGTTTTACTAACCTTTTTCATTATTAGGCTGCGTTTGGTTGACCGAAAAATGAATTTGGGAATGGATATATTATGCAAGTAATCTTCTATCAATGTTGAGAAGTAGGACACCACCTTTGCTTACCACCAATGAGAAAAGAGGGAGATACATGAAAATACTGTTGAAGTTGACAGACATTTCATCAAGGAGAAACTCAAGGCAAAGATCATTGAGGTACCATTAGTTAAATCCGAAGAAGATCAACTTGTAGATGTCCTCACCAAAGCAGTCACATGCAGAGTATTTCATAGTTCACTTAGCAAGTTGGGCATTGATGACATACATGCTCCAACTTGAGGGGGAGTGCCAAATAAGCTGTACATTCCTAATTAGTCTAAGTCAACTATTTAATTCTACAAGATTATAAGCTCATAATTACATTCCTAGAATAGTTTCTTAGGCTCTGTCTATATATTCTTCCTATTGTTATACATTGGCATATCAAAGAAATATTATTTCACTCAATCTGAGATGGTATCAGAGCAGTCGATCATGACTGTCTCTTGACCTAATCCTAACAATTGCTTCTGCAGCAGCAGCCGTCATACAAACCCAACAAAACCTTCACTCCAAACATTCAGATAATTGTTCATGTCATTTAACAAGTAGACCACCAGCCCATATTCCATCTCACAAACGAATTTAATTTTACCTTCGCTTTAGTCAAATCAATTTTTTCTTTTATTCTCATCCTTTGCAAATCAATTTCCACCGTTCCTTTGCTTTCCCTCAGCCCAATTTTTTTATTTGTCTTTTTCTCATCACTTGTAATCCAATAATATCAAGGCCAACAATGATGGGTCAGCAAACACCAATCAATCCTTGGTGTCATGAGACTTCAACACTACCACACAAATTCTCACTTCGCAGAGTGACACCTCCAACTTCTTGGCAAGAATCAAACTAGATGAGAATAGTTATTCTCGATGGCGTCAAGTCATAGAGATGAAGATAGTTGGGCAAGAAAAGCATGGCCACTTGACCTGTGATATTGCCCAACCTGCATCCGTAAATTCCACATTTAATAAATGGCGTGCATCGGATTGCGCCCAACCTGCATCCGCAGATTCCACATTTAATAAATGGCGTGCATCGGATTGCCAAGTCAAGAGTTAGTTGTTCGACGCAATGCAACCTAATCAGGTTAAACGGTTTATCCGTTATGTCACAACAAAGAAAGTCTGGGATGCAATCAAGCGAACCTATTCAAATGGTGCTAATGAATCCAAGATTTATGACCTTCACAGAAGGTCATTCACAATGAAGCAGAATGGTGCATCAATTGCCAAATATTACAGTGAGGTCACTGAGATTTTTCAGGAGCTTGATCAATTAAGTCCAAGCAATATGGAGCATTTGAAAGACATTGAAACTAGACGCAAAGAGATTGATCGTCTCCGAGTTTACATATTTCTTGCATGTTTGGACTATAATTTCGATCAAATTCGAGGAGAGATTTTGAGGATGGAGCCTAAACTTGAACTTGAGGCAACATGTGCACATATTAAAAGAGAGAGTAACCGACAGGGAACCATGTCTGAAGCTGGGGTAACCTCAGACGCCATAGCCTTGGTTGCTGCCAAGTCCAAGCAATCTCAACAATCACAGTGCCAACCCTACTCGTAACTGGCCTCCAATGAAGTGTACCCAATGTGGTTTAGATAACCAAGCAATTAAGGCTGTTATGAGATTATTGGTTATCCAGACGGATGGGTTTCCAAAGAGCGATAGAAGGATTTGACCAAAGCCTCATTTGCATCTGTTGAGTCATCTCAAGAGACTACATCAGAACCTCCATAAGGTATATTTGGCTCCAAGGTTGGCCACCTCAGGTACCTCTTGCACATCTTCACTTACTTGTAATAGATAATGGATTATTGACATTGGCGCTACTGGTCACATGACATCTAGTTTTATTGAGTTGCACTCTACCAAACCATCAAACCAAACACATATTACCAATGCCAATGGAAACACCTCCCAAGTTATGGGAGAAGGGTCCTTATCCCTTACATCCTCATTAAGTCTTGATCATGTCTTAGTTGTCCCTTCACTCGACTATGACTTGTTATCTGTTTCTCAAATCATTGATTCCCTTAATTGTATCATGTGTTTTTTGCCATTGTATTGTTTGTTTCAGGATCTTCTCACTAGGGTCGTGATTGGATGTGGTACTAGGAGGGAAAGTTGTATTACATGGACTTGACAGAAGACAACATTAAGAGATTGAGTCACGCACATCATGTGCGAGGAGACGAGTCCATGAGGATGAAGAAAATTGGCTATGGCATAGACGATTAGGGCATGCATCTTTTGGTTATATGAAACTTTTATTTCCAGATTTGTTTTCCCATTTTATTGAATCAGACTTTCATTGTGAAACTTAGATTTTGGCAAAAAGCCATCGTATTTCTTACTCATTAAGAGTGAATAAAAGTTCTATGCCTTTCATGATTGTTCACTCTGATGTTTAGGGACCGTCCAAAGTTCCCACTATTAGTGGTTTTAAGTGGTTTTGACGTTTATTGATGATTGCACCCGGATGACTTGGGTTTTTCCCCTAAAGTAGAAAAGTGAAGCCACTGCAAAATTGAAGCAATTTCATCAATATGTTGCTACTCAGTTTGACAAGAAAATCACAAAACTTCAGTCTAATAATGGAGGAGAGTACGTCAACCATGACTTACATAATTTTATGAGCCAACATGGTATTGTTCATCAAACCACATGTGCCTATACACCACAACAAAATGGTGTCGCAGAGCGTAAGAATCGTCATCTCTTGGAAGTTGTTCGTGCCTCTTTATTTGAGGCTCGTATACCCCATCATTTTTCGGGGGAGGCTCTTTGTTGTGCTATTTACCTTATAAATAGAACATCATCCATCACTCTTTAATATCAAACTCCATTTCAGACATTGGCCACTCTCCTCACCATGTCGTTCACACCAAATCTCGAACCACGTCTTTTTGGGTGTGTTGCTTATGTTCATGTATATCCACATCAACATGGCAAGGTTGATCCGTGTGCATTACGTTGTGTCTTTGTGGGGTATGCAGACACTCAAAAGGGCTATAAGTGTTTCCATCCTCCCACTCAGACATTGCACGTTATAGCAAATGTGACTTTCCATGAGAATGAGTTCTATTACTCAGGTAGAGTTTTTGAGCAACCTCTGCAGGAGGGAGAGCTTTATCTTTGCAGAAGATACTCAAAATCAGATCATCCAAAGGTAAAGTATCCAAATGTAGATCGCCTGTCAGTAATAGAACCTGCCCAGTCTACATCAGTGTGACCCTTAACATCTAGATGGCCATGATGTGAGAACATCAATCCTCTTCCAGGAGCTAACTTCAAGTATCTTAGAATTCAATTTACAGCATCCATGTGGGCTTCACTTAGTGCATGCATGAACTGACTCACCACACTTACAGCATATGCTATATCAAGTCTAGTGTGTCCTAGATAGATTAACTTACGCACAAGGCATTGATATCTTTCTTTGCTGGTAGGTACATGATCAGGATATTCACCAAGCTGATGATTCAACTCCATTGGAGTGTCTGCTGGTTTACTGGCTAACATTCCAGTGTCAATCAAAATGTCAAAGATATATTTCCGTTGTGATAGAAATATTCCTTGTTTTGAATGAGCCACTTCGATGCCTAAGAAATATTTCAGAGCACCAAGATCTTTCATTTCAAACTCACTTGCCAAGTGGCGCTGTAATGTTGCCTTTTCCTCTGGGTCATTCCTCTAGGATGCATGATGGGGCCTAATACGGGCAACATGGTGTGTAAATTGAGAAAGTTTCTCTATGGATTGAAGCAATCACCTAGAGAATGGTTTGGAAAGTTCAACAAACACTACTACAAAAATTGAAATAGAAGACGGGGAAAAATTGTCGTCTTTTTCTTTTGAAAACCGTCGTTAAATCGACCGCCATCTTTTGAAGGTCAAAACTACAATGGTGATTCACCGTCGTCTATTATTTGTAAAGACGATGCTTTGACTCAAAACCGTCGTCTATTAATTGTAAAGACGACGGTTTTTCTGAAATAACCGTAGTCTGTAGATGTAAAGACGACAGTTTGTCTAATAGAACTGTCGTTTATTATATCCAAAGATGTCGGTTTATAATAAAAGTGTCGTTAATATCAGTAAAGATGATGGTTCTAAACTAAAACCGTCGTTAATTTTCAATAAAAATGATGGTTTTTACAATAAAACCGTCGTTGATTGTCCTTAAATTTGTCATCTAATAAGTTCCCACGTTGGTACAATTTAGTTTTTTTTTTTGTTTCCTTTGATTCTATACAACGATTTTAACTAGAAAAACAACTATAATGCTTTATTAATGAATATACACTCAAAAATTATTTCCTTCATAAAACTTGAAGCTTCAATAGTTATTACAAAATTAACCAATCTTTATTCCTACGACATACATACTTGCTACCAATTAAATATAAATATTTCAATTGATACATGGTAATTAAGTAGTACAATCTTCTCCTAACAAGACCTATATCTAGTACTCTTAATCCAAGCCTTCCTCTCATCCAAACATACAAATGAAGCACAATTGAAGTCTACTCCATCATCCCTGTAAATAAATCAAAATGACAGAAAAAAAAAAAAAAAGCAAAGATTATAAACAAATAAAATTAGGTGAAATGATCAAGAAAGGCTAGGCGCTAGTATGACACCAAAGAATTGAGCGCTCATAGAGTATCTAAGAATCTTTACCTTCCCAGTTGCAAAAGCCACAACATTTCCAGATCCAACATTTGCAATTGCTTTCTTTATACTTGCTAGAAGGAACTACAGTGTGCCATCAATAATCAAGAATAATGAAGAGTTATATTCTGTCAATGGAAGAGATCATAAGTAAAAGAAGCAGTAAGAGAAGGTGGAAAATAAAGTATCATATCACGATCAGTGTAAAATGAAGTAGCTTGTCCCATTGATCCTGCTCTTCCCATCCTTCCAATCCGGTGTACATAATCTTCACACACCATTGATGAAGAAGGGAAAGAGAATGTCTTCTCCTCTGAACCATATAAGAGAACAGTCATAGAATCAATATAACCACAATAAAAAATCCTATAATATGACCAAAAAAACAAAATTCAAACATCTTAATCCTTCGTGAAGTACTTGCAAACTAGACAAAATTCAAACAGGAGGAAAAAAAACTTTAGACAGAAAAACAAAACAAAAATCTCAATCAACACTAGAAAAACAAAACAAAAAACACTATGCTACCTCCAGCCTTAAAGCTAGCAACTTTAAATGCAAAGTTAAACAAGATGCTACCTCCAGCCTTAAGAGGCGTGTCTGTACTATCCTTCTGTGGTGGCTCACTTGAGTAGAAAGGATTATCACGGGGTAATTGGCAGCGGAAAACCTTCACACTTCTGTGTAAAAAAAAAAACATTACATAATCAGACACAGAAACTAAAAACCCTTTGGTTATAGACAACATAGGAAGAACAATACCTTCTAGAAAGCTTGTCCTACTGGCATTTCCATTGTTCATGTTGATCCCGACGTAGACACAGCATTGACATACACATAAAAACAAACAATGTTAAATGAAATGCAAATTGCTTCTCCTCTGGTGCATATTCAAATACATCTAGTTTATGTAAACATGAAATAGAGCTTATGCTAAGTGATTAAGCATCATAAATTAGCTACATATGTCAAAAGACAAACGAGAGAAAGCAAGTCAACAAAAATCCACCAAGACCAGATGATCAACAAACTTAAGCAAACCATTGGGTGACAGTATTATCCCCTTTGATTAATATCAAATATAAACTTCTTAGCCAATTCTACATATTCTTCAATATAAATGGCAGACCAGGTAAAAAATATTAAAAAACTGAAGAAACAGAGAGAGAGAGAGAGAGAGAGAGAGAGAGAGAGAATACCCAAAAACTGAATACGTAGAAACTCCATCTCCCACAACTCTTTGACATTCCGTCTTTACCAGCGTAAAATCCTCCCCCTTCTTGCTCTGACTCGCCTGACTGCACACAATCTCAGGTCTCTCAACCTTCTCCTTAGGCCAATTCATGCTTCAGCATCATTGAGAGCGGAACCGTATGATGATTCTCATTCTTGTCGGACATTGTTCCAACACACCCAAACACCTCAACACAGTCTCAATATCCTCCTCCTCCTACAACCTCTAATCTTCCATCTCCGATTCTCAAACCAAATCCTGCAAAACAAAGCCACCAAAAATACACCCACGTAAATCAAACGCTGCGTTTCGTGCATTCTCCAATCTAATCATCGATCTCGTTAATCTAATAAGAAATCGTTGGCATCAGTGGCTAAAACGGCCACGACCACAATGAAATCAACGAGATCTTCAAACGAAACGACACTCACAAAAACGAATCAAGCGATTTTCATCATCTCAAATTTACCGAAGAACGGGTCGACGAAGAGAAGGCGAAGCCTGGAAGAGAAGAGACCAGTGGGCTCGAGGGAGGCCTCATGAAGGAGATCGCGAAGATTGTGGAGGTGATACTTTTGGCGACCTCAGTAACCTGGACTCAAGGGATATGGCGACCGCAGTGAATTGGATGGCGCAATGGAGATGATGTTTCAGGGTTGAGAAAGGGAGTAGAGAGAGAGAGAGAGGGTTTCTAAAGGTCGCGAGAGAGTGTGGTGAGAGTTGTTTTTTAGCGAATACTTAAGTGAACTTTTTGTCGAGCGCATTTTAAAGCACGATGGGGTTTATAAGTAACTGTCATAATTTTTGCCAGTGCCTTTTAAAACACGACGCTTTTTAATTTTACCGTCGTTAAATAGGTGTCGTAGTTTTCCATTTTTGTAGTAGTGAAATCAATGAAGAATTTCGGATACAAGCAAAGTAACTCAGTTCATACTCTTTTCTTGAAACATATGAAAGGTAAAGTCACTGCTCTTATTGTATATGTTGATGACATGGGAGTTACCAAATGGCCCAAAGGAAAAGGCAGCATTACAGTGCCACTTGGCAAGTGAGTTTGAAATAAACGATCTTGGTGCTCTAAAGTATTTCTCAGGCATTGAAGTGGCTCGTTCAGAACAAAAAATGTTTCTATCACAACGGAAATATATCCTTGACATTTTGACTGACATTGGAATGTTAACCAGTAAACAAGCAGATACTCCAATGGAGTTGAATTATCAGCTTGGTGAATATCCTGATCAGGTGCCCACCAACAAAGAAAGATATCAAAGCCTTGTGGGTAAGTTAATCTATCTAGGACACAATAAACCTAATATAGCATATGTTGGAAGTGTGATGAGTCAATTCATGCATGTACCAAGTGAAGCCACATGGATGCTATAAATCTAATTCTAAGATACTTGAAGTCAGCTCTTGGAAGAGGATTGATGTTCTCACGACATGACCATCTAAATGTTAAGGGTCACACTGATGCAGACTGGGCGGGTTCTGTTACTAACATGCGATCTACATCTGGATACTTTACCTTTGTAGGAGGCAATCTAGTCTCTTGGCGAAGTAAAAAATAGAAAGTGGTGTCAAGATCAAGTGTTGAAGCAGAATATCGAGGTATGGCACATGGAGTATGGGTGCTTCTCCGGATAAGGAATTTATTGGGGGAATTGAGGTTCAAACCCAAACATGCCATGCAACTCAATTATGACTATAAAGCCGCAATAGACATCGCACATAATCCAGTGCAACATGATAGAACCAAGCATGTTGAAGTTGATAGACATTTCATCAAGGAGAAACTCCAGGCAAAGATCATTGAGGTACCATTTGTTAAATCCGAACATCAACTTGCAGATGTCCTCACCAAAGTAGTAACAGGCAGAGTATTTCACAGCTCACTTAGCAAGTTGGGCATTGACGACATACATGCTCCAACTTGAGGGGGAGTGTCAAATGAGTTATACATTCCTAATTAGTCTACGTCAACTATTTGATTCTACAAGATTATAGGCTCATAATTACATTCCTAGAATAGTTTCCTAGGCTATATATATATATATATATATATATATATATATTCTTGGGTAATTTGCTGAATTGCCCCCTGAACTTGTACATAACTCTCAATTTACCACCTTACCTTTTTTTTTAGCGAATTAAGGGCTCAAATTAAAATTTATTATCAATGTTCCCCCCACCGTCAAAATTCGAACATTTCATCCATTATTCCGTCCATTTGATTCACGTTGACTCTTTTTTTAGGGTTATTTTCGTCATTCAGCGCGGATTCAATTACCAACCTCTCTCACACACTTCGCACATCGCTTTCACTTTGGTAGGGTTCGAAAGGGACTGAACTGAGGGCACGAAAGGGGGCAAAATCGAAGGTTGGAGAGGGACGAAATTGAGGGAATCTGAAAGCTTTTTCATAAAGCTTCTTTTGGGTCCGTTAATTTAACGCAACATGACTCTGGATGTGTTGCCTCTGCAGGTGCGGAACAGAGGGCCTCCTCCCAAATACAGTAAGTAAACGTTTTTCCCAAGTTGAAATTGTTTAAGCTTGTGTGGTCCTTTGGTCCTTTGGTCCTTGGTTTGTCGGTGCTTTTGACATTTTGTGGTGTTGGGTGATATGCCTTTTTGAATATGAAATACATGTGGTCCCAAAGCATTTGTGTTGTTTTGTCTGCATAATAGTCGGTGGATCTGAGTCAATTTCAAGTTTAGAATGGTAGTTGAGCAATAAGGATAAGTTGGTGTGATAAAGTAGTGCTTTTATATATAATTTTTTTTTTTTTTTATAGGTGATCCAGATTTGTTCTCCCTAGAAATTCACCATGGAGGTTATATTTCAAAGGGGAAGTATGTTCGGGATAAGGTAACATGGGCAGACAACTGTAATGCTGACCACCTGTCAATGCTTGACCTGTATGATGTTGCTATATGTTTAGGATACGACCATAAAAAAATTCAGTACCACTACTGGAACAAAAGAAGGGGATTTGTTCCAATTGAAGTAGATGCCCATGTAGTTGAGTTTGTGGAGCATACACCTACCTCTAGAGTTCAACCTTTATATCTGTCATATAAGTATCAACCACATTTGTCAGAGAGCCAGGCATCTGCATCTGCATCTGCTCCACAGTTGGGGTTGGAAGTAGAAGTTGAAACTGAAATTGATGTTGGTGATTTGGGTAACCAGTTTGTAGAAGTGGATGTTGATTTAGATGATGATGGTGATGATGAGGCAGATAATGAAGGAGATAATGAGGCAGATGAATTTGAAGATGATGAGGCTGAAGATGATGATAGTTGGGGAAGAGGCTGAAGATGATGATAGTGAGACAGACATTGAGTTGATTGACTCTGAGTTTGAGCAGTCAGATGAAGAAGGGTTCAAGACAGTCTTGGAAGAGGATGACAACTTGTTTGATAAACATGTAGTTGATGAAGAAAATGAAGAATACAATGAAGAACCTGGTGAGGTTGACAGTGAAGACTACAATACCGACGAACTTGTAAGTCTTGATGAAGAAGATGATGAGGATGAAGGTGTGAAAAACCGTAGCCGCAGAAGAAAAGCTCCTAGGTTTAAGCAGTTTAGGAGAGAATCTGATTTGCTGAAGCCAACATTTCATTTGGGAATGGAATTTACCAACATGGAGCAGTGTAGGGAAGCAATAAGGTATTATGCAGTTTCATGTGCAAGGCCATTGAAGTGGGTGAGGAATGATTCATATAGGGTGAGGCTAAAATGTGAAGGAGATAATAAACAAAAGGTTCCATGTCCATGGATGCTATATGCTTCTCATGTGGGGAAAGGTCCAACTACAAGGATTAAGACATATATTCCAAGGCATACATGTGGAAGGAGGCAAAGAACCAAGTATGCCACTTCATCATGGCTGTCTAAGAGGTTTGATGAGGAGTTAAGAGATAATCCCAAGATGAAAGTGACAGATTTCATGAAGATAATAAGGAAACATTATGCCATAGATGTAACTGAGGCTCAAGTTTATAAAGCCAAGAGTTTTGCAAAAGCTAGAATTCAAGGTAGTATTGAAGAACAATATGGAAAGTTGTGGGATTATTGTGAGGAGTTAAAGAGCAATAACCCCGGAAGTACTGTCATTGTGAAAACTGAATTGCAGGGTGATAATCCTACTTTTAAGAGGATTTATATATGTTTTGGAGCACTTAAAAAGGGATTTGTGGAAGGATGTAGACCAGTGGTGGGTTTTGATGGGTGCCATGTTAAGGGTTGTCACCCAGGGCAGATTCTAAGTGCAGTTGGGGTTGATGGAAATAATGGGATGTATCCAATTGCTTTTGCTGTTGTTGAAGTTGAAAACACAGAGACTTGGAGTTGGTTTTTTCACATATTCTTTCAAGATGTAGGTATTCAAAATGGCCATGGCTGGGTTTTCATTATTGATAAGCAAAACGGTTTAAGGAATGCCCTTCATGCTTTGATGCCCACTGCTGAGCACAGGCATTGTGTGAGGCACTTGCACAATAATTTCAAGCTTGCAGGCCATACTGGTAATGCTTTGAAGCAGAGGTTGTGGGCAGCAGCTAGGGCAACAACAATACCTCTATTTGAAGCTGAAATGGAGCAGATGTTGGGTCAATCTGAGGCATCTTATAAGTGGCTTGAGGAAAGACCAGCTGCTTATTGGAGTAGATCACACTTTAGTACAGTCCCAAAGTGTGATATACTTCTAAACAACTTGTGTGAGTGTTTTAATGCTGCAATCCTAGAAGCAAGGGATAAGCCCATTGTTACTCTTTTGGAGAGAATTAGAACCTACTTGATGCTTAGAATGGCTAGACTTAGAGAGACAATGTGGCCCCATGAGGTTGGTCCAAGAATATTTGCTATTGTGGAAAAGAATTCAATTGAAAGTGGCCACTGCATAGCTTCGTATGCTGGTGGGGGGAAGTATCAAGTTAATAGTATGTTGGGAGCTATGTTTGTTGTGGATTTAGAAAGGCATATATGCACCTGCAAAAAATGGGACTTAAGTGGAATCCCATGTCCACATGCCTTGGCTGCAGTAGCAAAGAGTGAGCACAGACCTCTGGATTTTGTGCATGCACTTTACAAAAGGCCGGCATATGATAGGGCTTATGAGGGCTATATATCTCCAATGCCTAGTCAATCATATTGGAGAAAAATAGGACATGTACCTATCAAGCCACCTCTTTATCACATCCAACCAGAAAGGCCCAAACTTAGGAGAAATAAAGAACCTGATGAAATACCAAGAGGGGCAACAAAACTTAAGAGGTATGGCATTGTAATGACATGCCGCAACTGTGGACAAGAAGGTCACAATTTTGCAACTTGTTCCCAAAATGGACAGGTTAGATTTGTTTTTAATTTTTTTGTTTCCACATTTCATTTGCTGGAAATGGCTATGTTAACATGTGAATTGGAGTGTTTTTGCTATGTTCACATGTCATTTTTTGTTATTGGCAATGAAGGGGCAACCTAGAGGTGCTAGAGCAAGAGTCAACAGGAGGGGAAGAGGTGCAAGGGCAAGAGGAGCTGCAACTGGAGGTATTGATACTGCTAGTGCTAATGCAAGTGGAACAACAACTGCAAGCGCAACAGTTGGTGTCAGGGGAAGAGGTGTTGTGAGAGGCAGAGGTGTTGTGAGTGAACAACAACAAACTCAGGCCAGACCAAAGTTTAATGTAAGTACTTGGATTAAACCTTGATGTTTTGAATCAATAATTGCATTATTGTGGTGTGTTTTGAAGGCTTAAGGGTCGTATGCTTGAAATAGGTGAAAAGAGGAGCCCATGCCCCCCATGTCATAAGGAAGACCAATCTATTTGCTGGTTGGCAACCTGGCCAAGGTTCAAGTTCCCAACCTCCTTCACAACCTACCCAAAGTTCACAAGCTCCTTCACAACCTGCCCAAAGTTTACAAGCTCATCAAGTTTCAAGTTCACAACCTCAACCAATGGTAACTTCTCCAAAAGGGCCTAGGTTAAAATCTCCAGCAAAACGAATAAGGCCATGGAGAGTTTAGTGACATATTTGAAGTGAATGGTTGAAGAATTGTGATGTTTATTTTGGTTTGCAATCTATTTGCTGGTATATTTTGAACTGATTTTGTACAAGCTAACTTGTAATGGTTAGTGATGAAGATGTATTTTTGAAACTGAATTTGGATAAGCTTTGATGGCAAAGCTATATGTTGTGGATGTGTATGTGTATGTTTAAGGGATTTTGGACAAGACTGTTTAGGGGATGTGTCTGTGTTTTTTCAAGTGCTATTAATGTAATGACATGTGAATTCAAATGTTGTATATTTTGGTATTTGCAGTGCAGTTCATATCTTTGGTGTGCCAGTTACTATTTCAATTGTCAAAATGAGAGCTTGCATTTTCATTCAACAAAACAACTCATACATTGATTACATTGGTCACAACACTCGAAATGAAGCCAATTACACACCCTTTCTGACCTTTACAACAAGCCAATCACCTATCCCTTTCTAACTATTACAAAATGTCAATTACCCATCCCTTTCTAACCATTTCAAAATGCCAATTACCCATCCCTTTCTAACCCTTACAAAATGGCAACCACCCATCCCTTTCAAACCCTTACAAAATGCCAACTACCCATCCCTTTTTACAGCTGCCCATTAGTGCCTTTATCTTCATTCAAAATCAAGCATATAATAACCCCAAACATGCACAACGACACCCAAAACCATGGGTTTTTCAGCTTCGAATTCCCTTTCTTTTTTTCTGCTTCTAACTTGTTAATTCTCCTCAGCAGTCCTGGAATTATTTGCTTAGATCTATTGCACATAACAGGGTCACCCCACTCCCACATTTGACAACGATTCTGCAAAGACAGTTTTAAAACTTGGAAACTCAAAACTGCAAATTAGAAACCCAAACTTCAAAATTCAACTTACCCGCGCACAAACATAAAATCTTCGTCCTGGATGTGAAGAGGTCCAAGAAGTCTGAATTTTCGCAACCTTCCCACAGTTGCAGACCCGTGATGGCAACATCCATGAATTGCCGTCTTCGAACTCCGAACTCCCTCTGTGTGACCCATCAACGCTGCCGGGTAAGTTCGTCCTCATCTCTCTCTCTCTCTCTCTCTCTCTCTCTCTTTCTCTAGATAGATAGCTGGAAATCGCCAGAAACATGAACAAATGGAGGTGGAGCATGATGTATGTGGGAAGTGTGTGAAGGTTTGACTAGGTAAGGGTTTAATAGGCTGAAGATGACGAAAATAACCCTAAAAAAAAGGGTCAAAGTGAGTCAAATGGATGGAATAATGGATGAAATGTTCGAATTTTGACGGTGGGGGGAACATTGATAATAAATTTTAATTTGAACCCTTAATTCGCTAAAAAAAAAAGGTCAGGTGGTAAATTGAGAGTTATGTACAAGTTCAGGGGGCATTTCAGTAGATTACCCTATATTCTTCCTATTGTTGTACATTGGCATATCAATGAAGTCTGAGAAAAACAATGCTCAAATCAATAGGCATTCAAGAAGATTACAATAGAGTTTTAGAATAATATTGTACCTCTTTCTCCATTTTTTTGATGGGTAATTGCCCTTTTATAGATGCTAGCATGAGCCTTGGGCCCCTAGTCCTATGTTCCTTGTTTTTCTTTATGATCTGCAATCACTCCAATATGGTTATGGTAGTGGGTGATCATGTAGGCTTTGTCATGTGGTATTTGGGGGCTTGTTACATCTAGCAAGGAGGAGCCTCTTCATCCCCTTGTTGTTGATGTTTTTGGCTAACCTATTTGATACGGATTGAAGTGAGAAGCAGTGGCGACCCAGTCGCATTGTTACAGAGAGGAGAAGGTCACGCAAAAGGAGGAAGCAGCTGGTCAAATTTGTCTAGGGAGTTCGAGGTTGAATCGTGTAAAAAGATATAGCATGTTTTGGTTTTTTAACGTGTTTTGCCTATTTTGTTTGGGCTTAGATTTTCTATTTCTAAGCCTATGAGTATAAATAGAACTTTTGGGATGCTAGGGTTTTTCATAAGAGAGAAAACAAAGGCATCAAATTAGGTTTAAGAAAGGGTGAGAGAGAAAAGAGAGCTAGGGTTTGTGACAACTAAAGGGGTCCTTCATTGTAATTGAAGTTGTTCTTATTACTAGTGAATTTTTCAGGGGAGAATGTCACCAAGAGGACGTAGGCACAACGCTGAACCTCTATAACTTCTTATGTTCTCTGTGTGCTTGCTTTGATTGTTTGGGTGTGTGTGTGTGTGTTTATTCTTTGCGGGGTTTGTTTGTGTGCTAGTTGCATAGTCCATCAACAATAACGTCTTGGAGTGTTTTTGCACAACACTTGCAACATGCAGAAAACTAAAATTAGAAACTTCAATAGTCTTGTTCCTCTTCTCTCTACCACAACTCTCTCTCTCACCCATTTTCTCCCTTTCTCTCCCTTTCCGTGAACTTTGGAATTTGGTGTTTCTTTGTGAGATTCAAAAATCCCTCTTTATTTATGAAATTTGTATATGGGCTTTTGGTTTTTGTCTTGGAATTGGATGAAATTGATATTATTTACAAAGTATTTGAATCTATAGAATGAATTCTTGTTAGGCAAGGTTCAAATGGATGCATTCAAAGTTTTTATTTATTTAAATTAATACGGTTGTGATCTTTTGAAGGGATGACAAACTGAGAAGTCTAGTGGCATTCTTTCGTTGAATAAAGTATAGATCATAATTTTTCACTGCATATTTAAGTTGAAGAACAATGCTACAACTCGTTCGAAACCTCCTCCGAAATAGATGGCCAGGAAATACAAATAGATTAGCGAAATAGTCTTTATAAAGATTTTGACCACCTTGAGCTATGTTGTGTGGAACCACAACACGATGGAACCACAACGTCTTAATGTTCGTCCTTCATTGGCTAGATTCTCTATTTCTAAACGTGCAAGCAAAGAATCTTCATAGAAAATGATTTGCTAAGAATGACTTGTCATAAATAATATTAAGAAATAAAGCTAAAGAGAAAATGAAGTTAAGATAAAAGAATGAGGAATGAAGAAAATCAGTTTTTCAGATGTGGGAAATGGAGTGAATATATGTTCTTATTTATAGATAGACAATATTCATTTTGAAGAAAGAAAAAAAAGTAGCTGTTAGAAAACTACCCATTAAAAACCAGCCTAAAACTAGTCGTTAATAAAATATTTGAGATTAGCCAAATTAGAAAACTTTGTTTGAGGATATATTTTTTTAAGTTGTTTACTATAATAGTTTTTTAGCCATTTTAGCTATAATAAAATTTTGTAGTTCTCGAGATGCCAACCAAGCTCGTTTAGCAGCTACAGGTCATCATTTGATTATTAATGAGTTCTTTGTTTTTTTTTTTTTTTTTTTTTTGCAAGAGTTTTTGTCGCATAAGTGAAGATATCTGCAGCCTATCAAGAATAAAAATTTAAGGCTTAATTACACCAATGTCTCTTGAAACTTCCGTCAAATCCTACTTTATCCCTCCAAACTCAAAATGGCCCACTTTTATCCTTATCCTTTGACCGAGATTTGGTGACCCACTTTGTCCTGTCGTCAACTCCATTCAAAAGTCCACTACACCTGAATCAGTGTCCACTAATTGGGTGGGTGACGTGGCAAGTGGAGCCCACCTCTACATGGATAAAAATATAATGAAATATTATAATAATTAAAAATAACTATAAATTAAAATAAATTAGAAAAAATATATTCAAATAATTAAAAACCCTACCCAGTCGCCCCAATCCTCACACCCACCCCCATCCCCCATCCCCCATCCCCCATCCCTAGCTGCCGCTCCAACCCTCACCCGCCTACCCCATCCCTCCATCATCATCTCCACAGCACAAATACCACCATCCCCTGACCATATAACATAGAGGTGTCAAACGGGTCATGACAGCCCAGCTTGGCTCGTTTAGAGTCTGCCTATTTAATAAACAGGTCATGTCGAGCCCTTCCTATGAAAATCATCAAGCTCGGCCTGAGCCCATGGTCCTAGCCCATATGGGATCAGGTTGGTTTTGTGATGGGCCGGTATGGGCCTACACCAAATTTGACTTATGTATTGCATTTTTGTTTGTAATTTTTTGTTTTACAACTTCATTTAAATCTTTTTTATAATTATGTATATACTAAAAAGATATATTATTTGTTGGAAAAAGTGATCAATAACTTTATTTTTTACGCACATTTAAATAGAAAGTGGCTAGATTACTATTCAGGTTTTAAAAATTGAAACTTAAACAACAAAATCATTATTTTAAATAGGTCAATGATTACCAACACATTAAGGCCTCATTTGGGAGTGATTCTGAATAGGTCAATGATCACTTCTATGGATAATCACTTCTCCATATAAGTGATTTTATGGAGAAGCATGTGGGAAGTGCTTCTCCCCATAAGTGATCATAATCACTTCCAAACGTGTCCTAATTGTTGTTGGATGAGTTTAATTTTTCAGCTTCATGTGGTAGACATATTAAATCACACTTATCTAACGACAATTAATGCTCGCCACCAATCAGGGGGTGGTGAGCAAAATGCTCTTCACTTAACTTGATTTTAGATACATAAGAGTGCTTATATACCCTTCTAAACACGCTGTCATGACCATGAAACTTGTAAACCCTTCCAAATCCATTGCCAAACATGACCATTAAACTTGATTTTTGAAACCTCTAGTGGAGTTAAAAATGCAATAAATATACAAAAGAAAAACACAGATTCTTCACCCTTTCTAGACCTGCAAGACAGATTTGATGACACATCCGCCATTAAAGTGGATGCATTTCACATGCCTAGTCTTGTAGACCATGGGCTCAGTGGCACATCCAGTGGAAATTTGTACAATCACTAATAACATTGGGATTTTTTTTTTCGGTGAACGTAACATTCGAATTTTATGTTTCGCTGAAATATGGTCAGAAATTGCCAAATTTCTGAAAACCATGTCCAAATTTCACATCGCATTGTCAAGTTTGATCACTTCCATCTGGAGGGATCTATACACTAAACTAGACCTCAAAATACGGAGCAACAGAAACGGAAAGAGAGCATCTACTATCAACCCATACCCATATAAGAGATTTCATTTAATAGAAACATGTAATCTCTCATCCACCATAGCAAGTGTGATCGTTGTACTCAGGTTTGTTCCAGTCTTAATAGAAAATGTCATCCACTAAACAAAAACATATTATCTCAAGTCCTATGTACTCATGAATCCATCATTTCACCCAACACAAGAAAAATTTCGGAGCCAAAATAGTGGGCAGAATTTCTTGTCCCGACCCATGTACATTTGCAACAAAATACCTGCACAATAAAACACATGTTACCAAAATATTTGGGATCATATGAATTAAAACATATGAAATTTGTTCTGCTAGTGGGTGATTTACAAAGCTCCGAAACTATCCATCTACTCTGATTCAAAGAAAGACTTTCTAGATAATGCAATTGCATACACAATCATGCAAGAGCAGTGCATGCGCAAACATGCCTAAGCGCACATGCCACACAGAAAGATTGACTATTGGAACTAGAAAAAATAGGACCTAACGTAGTTGAGACGGTATGGAAACTAGTATCAAACTTTTATGCTGCAATAAAATGGAATGTATTTTAATTTCACATAAAAAGGGTACACATTCATATGAGATGCAGTTTTTTGAGAAGGAAGAGTAACTTTGCGAAAAGAGGTAGAGTGTAAAATGATTAAAGGGACTAGTAGTCCATCTGATGCCAACAATACAACATATCAAGTAAAGACAACCAGTCCTAAAAAACATTCTTCCAACGCCTGAAAAGAGAGCTCTGGGAAGTTCCCTCAAAAACAGCTGAAACCTAAGTCCATAATAAGGCAAAATACCTAATTTTCCTCCAAACTATCCACCACCAATATACTCCACTCCGTAACCATAACCTGTAAGCGAAATCACATAAAATAAAAAATTGATGCACCAATATCCCGTTCTTAGTTTCTTTGAACAGAGTATTCTACATAGAAAAGTAAACAAAGGTTTGGCTGCCTCCTTTAAAACAAATCGTTAGTAGTCAATTTTCTCTTTTTTTTTGCTTACTAACAGACTTCATTAGAGAAAAGAACAGAAGCACATGGTTACTGTTCATTACCAATAGTATAACAGGGGCTGATCATACAAAATAGTTACTATCCAATCAGATAAAAAACAAGCAAAAAATGATATAAGCATATTCGCAGGACAAATAAGTGCCAATGCATTCTAATGCTTGTGTATTGAAATTTCAAGGAAGGCCTACATGATGCATCAGACCATAAACAACAAAGTCAAAGGCCAGCACCGAATGTATGATCAGATATTTAGTACTTTTGAACTGTCAGCAGAAGTACCTGTACAAAATATAGGCCAGAATGATGGAACTTTCAGCTGCCTTGGAGAACCTTACGGGGATCAAGTTGCCCACTACAGTAACTGGAAGGAACAGCTGAAAGCTCCTGCCTTCCTCTCCACTCCTCTCCAGGTTTCAGTGTGATAGGTTTCTCAATAGCAGCAGCCTCCACACACAGCATATGCTTGTACTCATCATCTCCAAAATCAGCCATAGCCTTCGACTTCTTATCCCAGGGATTCCACACCACTGGATGAAACAAACTAATCACTATAAAGTACAGAGTAAAATTCCAAGCACTACTATGAGGGCAGGTATTTAACATCATAACTCTTAGACAAAAACCTCTTACGTTACGTCATTAAACTGAAATGAAATCAGAGAACCAGCAATGGTGGTTCGGACATATTCAAAGAGGATCAATAGATGCACCAGTTAGAAAGAGTGACTTAATCAACATAATGGCCAAAAATAACATGGGTGAAGATATAGGAAAGATATGACTGTAGGAGTTATAATGAAAATATGGCTGACAAGACGACAAAATGGAGGACCAGGTTACATATCACCCACCCCAAATAGCTGGAGCAAGGGTCTCTTATTGTTGATTGATTTAAAATGTCCACCATCCTTACTATCAGTATCAACTCATAAAATAGTTAAGTCCAAGGAGGATATTTGAGAGCACATGGACAACAAAAGAAGTAGAGTACTCTCCACCAATCCTGGTCATCAAAGAGCAATTCAACCTGTTCTCTGGTTAGTTGTGACAATACCACAATGGGCTTCCATTATTCATGGCTAAGGTTAAGCATTGTCACTTGTACGAGCAGCCATTTAATGGAAGTTAATGTTTTAAAATGTAAAAAAGTTCAAAGCACACACAATTTCTTGTACCTTTCAGTATAACATAAAAATTAAAAATTAAAAACCTCACGCAGCAATGACATCATTATGAAAGGAGATGACTATATTGATCCTCACCAGCATCTGGAAGACCATCTTTGCGTATTACGAATGTTCTCTTCTTCTCATGATCCAAAATTGCAATCTTTGTAGGAGTGCTGAGATATATTTTGTCAACCTATTATCGTTCAGAAAAAAAAAAAAAAAAGTGAATTAGAACCAAATTAACCTATGCAGAAAAGAAACAAAATAATGGCATCTAAATAGTGGCATCTACAACTTACCTCTGATTCAAATGTTATAGCATCACCTTGTTCAGTGCAACGTTTTCTGTTCTGCAAGTTGTCAAGATAATCCAAGGTCTCCAATCCTTCTACACGAACTTCACTGAACACAAGCACTAACCAAATTTAAATACTATCCGGAACTGCGGGTTTATTACCAACTGTATGGTACATGAAAATGGCTATGGAATTGAGGTAAAGCACAAAAATATTGTAGTTCCTGTTGGAATATTAACAATTAATAGAAAAGGCAGAGACACATATTTTTCTTTTAAACTGTTGTATTGCACGAAATTCGCAGTTAACCATAAGATCTGTCTAATATTAAGTGGCACTTCCTAAATGTCGTTT
The DNA here is from genome assembly GCF_965620075.1 of Prunus avium. Classification (NCBI taxonomy): domain Eukaryota; kingdom Viridiplantae; phylum Streptophyta; class Magnoliopsida; order Rosales; family Rosaceae; genus Prunus; species Prunus avium. The sequence goes on along the minus strand of NC_142284.1, from coordinate 6,360,473 downwards.
AAAATTCGGTTAGGTTTATAAAGTATCCATCCATATGCAATGAAAAGCACAAGCTTCTGTATATGACAGGGTGCACTTTCATAACTACTTGTTCTACATTGCATGCAATCTATGCCTACAGATTCATGACTATTTAAAACAGAAAACAAGGGTCAAAGCTTTTGATTTTTCAGACATAAATCAAGCTACATTAAATGAGAATGAAGAGTAACAATAACTAGCATTTCGAACATAAATAAAGTATGTAAATTACCTGATATCTGAAACAGAGAAATAAGTGTGATATGCAAATGTGAACGAGAATGGCTTTCCATCAGAGTTAGTATTCCTGATGCGAGATATCAACGTCAGATCTCCTCCAGGTCCCAAAGCTACCCGTAGTCGGTACTCATAACTTCAATTCAACACAAAGTCAGTAAAGAGAACCTTGGTATTAATAACAAAGAAAAATTGGACGATTAGGGAGCTTCCAATTAGAACCTTTTCCCAGTATTTACCTGTGAGGCCAGGTCTTCATGTCTTCTTCACTAGGCCTAAGGATCAAATCAACAGCAACCTTATTGGAGGTATTTGTTGGAAAAGGAGATGGATCAGGGTCAATGCTCCAAAATCTGTTTCTAGCAAATCCATGCGCATCAAGAGAACCAAGATTTGAAAACTGCATAGTGGGCAAGTTCCTGTCACCAAGATGAACAACCAAATCAAGCAAGAAAGACAATTAGAAAGAACTGCATACCTGAGGAAAGCATATTGGGATTCCCCCACGAATAGCCTTGGGAGGCTTAAATATAGCCTGCAGGAGGAAAAAAAAAGCAATTAAACACTTCAGATGATTTTTGGGTTGAACAAAGAAAGACAAGATTCAAAGGGAGGAAGAAAGATGCCATAAGGCATTATTAGACCCCTTCGCATTGGTAAATGACTGCTAGGGTTTCTAGACAATAAATAAAAGTGCATAATTTTCTAGACAAATGATGAAAATGAAAATAAAAGTCATAAGCCTTCACAGAAGCCATAAAAGTCAGCTCACCCAGTATGTTATAGCAAAAACGCTTCTTTTGAAATCATTTGGAATTAAAAGAATTTTCCTTTCTTTTTTAGCCTTCAAGATAAAACATGGATGAGGGACAATTCAAAACTGGAAAGCCCAGAAAGCAATTATGAAAGACTTCGAAGAAACTATAATAAACATGAAGATCTCCTCTAAAGAGTGCATAAAATTAAGTAATGCAAATTGACAAAATCTTATTGCCAGCATAAAAATATAAGAAGCAAACTGAGTTCATACACAAAATATGGAGGACAAAACATTATTACAGCGTATGGCTGCTCACTCCACAAAATGTACTACCAAAATAACATTGTTCGCAATCTTCTATAGATCACAAACTTAAAATGAATGCATGCACAGACATCCCTTTCAAAGGTTTGTAATTACAATCCACAGAATTTACTTCTACAAAAACAAAATGATAAATAGAGAGAATTAACATCAAATTACTGCATAGTACCTTACTGCTAACAAATAGCAATTCCTCTCCATGATCATTCTTCCATGATGTTACATGACCCCCATACAAATACACCTGGAAAGCCCAAACAGAAATATTATATGACAATAAAAGAAGCGAAAGACCGTTGAAATCAGCACTAAGGAATATGATTCTGCAGCATGAAATTTCATAATCCAAAAAGACTATCAACCGGAAAAGTAGAAAACAATACATTATTTTAACAACTTTTAAGATAAGCCAAAACAGCCGTATAAACTGAAACTAAGCAGAATGAAACTAAATCAGGGTGCGAAACCACTACATATATTACTGTTTGATTCTAACATCAAGAAAATAATCTAGTTTGCATGAACAAATAAAAAAGGAAAAGTAAATTTAAGCAAATGTATCCAAATTCAAGCGTGATCAAGAGATAAGTGAACCAAATGGAGGTTCTACATAGAACATAAACAGAACGGGCAATTTTCTCATATGAAAATAGGAATTAAACATCATTGGATACTTCACCTAAGATCAATACATTGCATGCCCAAAATATTAATAAACTATCACAATTATCATAAGCTATTAGCATACTCTAAGTATGCAATCAAATGAGAATTTGTAAATTAGAACTATTTCAGTGCAAAGTTTCTCAAACTTCTTCATTTCATATCCTCACAATATAACACAGAGACTGCAGATTATACTATCTGCATCTACTTACAAATATCTTTTTTCGAAGTACAAAAACATGCACGCTGTCTCTCTAATCTAGTTAATACTTATGAATCTAACAACCTTTGGCAGCCCTGAATGCTATTGTTGGACCTATTATTCCTCAAATATCAAATTTTACTCAAAAAGGAAAGAAAGTCATTCCATAATATGAATCGACCTCAAAGACTAGTTTCAAATATGACCAAACAGAAACTAATTGGGAGTGACAAGAAAAATTAAAACTGGATTTCAGCCAGAAACTCTCGCCAACATGACGGAAATAAATGGAAAGCATATTATTTGCCTCTAAAAGAATAGTTTCTAAATCAGATTAAACCTGCAATCAATTAATCATAACTCCTCACCATTTCCTTATCAAGAACTTCACCCAAACAGATCTAAAATGAATAATTGAAACTAAAAAATACAAAATCAAACCAAAGCAATTCAAGAAACCCTAGATTCACGAAATGGAAGCGAAATCCAAATTAACAATCGGAAAGGAAAGAAAAGCCAAGAAGACGAAAATTAATCAAAGAATTTCATTTCTCCAAAAGAAAACCGAAATCGAGCAAGCAAGAATCAGATCTCAATCGCATAAAATGATAAACCGAACGGAAATTGTGGTATAAAGGATCGTACGACGTCGTAGAAGCGGGGTTACCTCGGCGACACTGCCACGCGGATCACGGAGGACGACCTTGTCGAGGCCATTGATGCCCTTGCTGAATTCAGCGCCAGGATGAAGAAGCTTCGCATTGGCATTAGCAGCAGCAACACCGCCACTGCCGCTACTACCACTCAACGCATTGGTAGCTGCAGCAGCAGAAGCAGCAGCAATGGGAGCCTTATCGCTACTCATACTCTAAAACTCTCCCTCTCTCTCACGATCGATCGATCGCTCTCTGCTTCTTCTTCTGATTCTTGTTGTTGCTTAAGAAACTGAAATGAAATGAAATGAAAAGAAAAGCCCGACGCTTATTTATAGAGAGAGAGAGAGAGAGAGAGAGAGAGAGAGGGGGGGTTATATTTTGTAGTAGCAGCAACTGTCAAGTTTGTGTCAAGAAAATAAGGAAAGCCGTTTCTCTCTCTCATGAAACTTCCTTCTTCTTGTCTCTTGTTTAGAATTAAAGAAAGAATTTTGGTGCGACTTGGGTGTCGTAAATAGTTATTAGAATTTGCCTCGTTTGCACTCCATGGATGGAGGGAGGCTATGAATTGGTAGTGATTCCATTACAGTTCTTGTTTTTTTGGATAAAAACTTCATTCTCATAGTTGGCAATGGCACAAACACTTTTGGAAAGTTTCATATGGCTATGAAATATCTATCCTTCCATCTGGTTTTTCACCTTGTGTATGTACATACTTTTAAATTTAATTATTTTTTTTTATACATTTTTGTAAATTATGGTAAAATATACAATTTTTAAAATGAAAGAGAACAGGCTCACTACCCTAACCAACTGACCTAACTCACGTATGATTATAACTTAAAATTTCCAAATACTAAAATAGTAATAATTTATAGCATGAAATACAAATAAGAGTTGCATTCCCTAAGGACTCATTCTTCAAACCCATTAAAGTTTAAATGTCTACTTAATGCAAACTCATAAATTACTTATCGTGCTAACATGAATGATAAACAAACTAGGTTAGTGTCAAACATAAAATAACATGAACTGACATCATGAAAACACGATTAATAATTAACTAATCTCAAACGAGGCTATAAGCATCAAGGCTTCTTCAAAGTTTTCATGTTCATGTCAAATGTGAAACCCAAGTACGGCGAGTTCGCTAATACTATATGGTGTGTTTGCATTTTTTTTTTCTTTACTAGACATATCTCTTACACTTGACTAACACATAATTGACTATGGGTGGGCGCAATCCAGTTTGTTTCGGTTTTCCCCTCAAATTAGAACCAAAATTGAAACTTACACGCAGTTTAATTCGGTTTTATTTTCATAGAAAGTGTCTAGAAGAATCGAACCAAATCGAGCTTATGCGATTCTGGTTCGGTTCGACCAGTTTCTAGTTTGGAAAGACAAAAATATGAAAATCTGAAGAAGAGAGAAATAGGAAGAAGAGAAAAAGAGGTAGAAGAAATCAAATAAGAGAAAAAGAGGTAGAAGAGATAAAGAGGAAGAGAAATAGAAACAAATAGGAAGAAGATAAAAAGATAAAATGACGTAGAAGAGATTATAAAAATAAAAAAATAAAAAGAAATGGGCAAAAAAGAGAGAAAGACGGAAGCACATCAAGAACGGATATGGTTCATCGAAAAGAAAAAGAAGTTGGGTTAGAGTTGTTATTTAGTTGGGTATATAAATTGGAACTAAGACATTTGAGTATTAATTCGGCTAAAATATTTAAGTATTACTTTGGGTTACTAATGTGATTCGAATATTAATTAGGCATACTAAAATTTTTGGATATAAATGAATAAGTTAACATAACTGGTCCAGTCTAGTTTAAACCGGTTTTTTCAAGACAAGAATCGATCTAAAGAGGTCGATCTGGTTTGATTTTTGAGCCTACGTTGACTTTTTGGTGAACACGGTTTTTTTTTACTTAGTTCACCGGTTCAAATGCCTACCCAGATAACTGACTGTTGGGGCACATTTGTTAATTGCTTTGGTATCGTATTCTTGGGTGTTTTGAATAAGAAGCCCTTTGTGGTGATTTCTTCTGAGCCATGCTCAAATTGAAGTTCCTTATCACCTTTTTTGGGTCATGCCCTTAATCAAATCTTTCTCCCAAAAATCGCTCTCTAACACTTCTCCTATTCTCTAAATTTAGTTCTAATACGATGCAATCTACCCAATTATTTTTTGCCATGACTGCTGGATTGGCATATTTGTTCGCTGTTATGCACAATTAGAAGGATGGAAACCATGTTTTCCCCAAATCTATCACATGGTTTGTTTTCGCTTAAAGAGTATATGTGGTGGTGGTTTGACCGCGACGACGATTCCTTAAGTGGTGGTAGTTCGCCGGGCTAGGTCTATCCCAACAAAATTTCTGGAGTCATGTCTAGGTTAGGTTCGGTTACATCATACTAACCCAAGATTGAGAGTGAAACCTAAATCGTAAAGCCCTAGGTCGAGTTACGTGATTATCCAAGCCTAATCAAGCCCCAAGTGCCCTACAATAGGTTTATAGTTAGGGTTCAAGGCTTGCAAATGTTTTTGGAACAAGGTCGGATAAGTTTGAAAGCTATGATTTTTGGTTCGAAACTTGGATTTAGGGTTTGGAGACTAAAATTCCATTTTTAGAATACTAAAATAATTTTCTAGAATTTTTAAATAATTGAAACTATTTTTAAAATAATTTTAAATTCCACAAAATTATTTAAGATAATTAAATATAATTAATTAGTATTTATTAAGTATTTTTTTAAATCAATTAAAATATTTAAATACTAATTCTTCATTAAATAAATAAATGTAATTAAAACACAATACATTCAAAGAGTATAGCCGCAAGGTTATAGTCTTTAAATATTATTTTAAAGGTATAGCCGTCCGGCTAGACTCCATAAATATAACATTTTACAGGCATCGCCGCGCGGCCACACTCCATAAATATAATATTTTAAGAGTATAGCCGCGCGGCCGTACCCCAAAAAATAATATTTTAAAAGTATTGCCACGCAGCTATACTCCACGGCTATACTCGAAAAATATAATATCTTAAAAGTATAGCAGTGCGGCTATACCCCAAAATTGAAAAAAAAAAAACATCTCCCGACGAAATGGCGTAAGCACATATCTATCCCGATGAAATTTGGATTATTAGACCTCTCTCGATGAAAGTTTGTGTAAATTTCGTCGGGAGAGGTTTTTTGTTTTTATTTTAAAAATATAAAATTAGTTTCTTTACGTTTGTTTTTTGGCCAACTTCTTTAATTTAATATATGTAATTAAGTAATATCTTAGCCTTTTTGAATTACTTTAATTAGTAATTATGTCTTATCATTTTTAATTTAAATTCTGCTGTGCAAAAATAAAAAAATAAAATACTTATTTTCATTTGGGTGTCTCTTTTAAATTTCTCCAGAGCCCAAGAGCTATTCACACTCTTGGTCCCTCTAAAAATTGTTTTCTAGCTTCACCCTGCTATTTTATTTATTAAAAAAAAAAAAATGAAAGATTTCATTAATTTGATAAAGTTGGAGTATTATCCAATAACAATGACGCAAGTCATGGAGGCTCTTCCTCTAACCAAAAGATTTCTTGATCTAACAAGGCATGCCTAGCAAGGCAGTGAGCCACCTTATTACATTCTATGTGGCTATATCGCCATCTCACTAGAGCGAAAGAATGTGTGAGGCACTTTGCTTCTTCAAAAAGGTGACCTTAGTGGCGGACCTACAGAGGCGCAAGGAGGTGCAGCTGCACCTCCCCTCGCCTAAAAAAGCTTTGGAGTCGCCGGAAGTTGCCCCTTTGGTCTGTCTTGACGTTACCCACCAAGTGTTTGATTAAATGATTGAGCAACCTGTTCTTTTCTGTTCTTTGCTGCACTGCTGAGTGCAGCGCGCATCTGTTTTATTTTTTTTCAAAATCTTGGCCAAAACGTGGTCGTTTTGGGATAGGGAGAAAAAAAGATGAAGAAGAAGAACAAGGGCTGTGGTTTTCTGTGGAGCCGTGGGTAGGCATGTTTTCCCTGTGGCCCACTGGGCCTGTGTAGTTCGTCAACCTGGTCAATTCAATGTCGCTCTGCCACCATATGCCATCAGCTGTCCCCACAAACCACAATTCATTAATTTGTTCCCTCTCTCTATCCATCTATATTTGTTAATAACTTGAAATTTAAAATTTCAATTGGCTCCCATCTGAATTAACCGAGAGAGATGTTTGGAGTGGTGGAGTGCATCCATATGAACTCAAGAAGATTATGCAGAATTTGGACCCCATGGAGAATTGACATAGGAAATTGAATATTAATTTTTCCAGTACATATATAATTGAATATTAATTTTGAATGAAGAAGAATATTCATTATGAGTCATGACTCATGAAGAAGGAAAATCTTGTGTGGCTTTATTTGAGTGAACTATACTTTTTAAAACATGACTATATACACTGGCCAAAACATTGCACCTCCTCTAAAAAATTCCTGGGTCCGCCAGTTCCACACACGCAAATCCTCCCCATCTTTCTCAAAAGCGCAAAAGCAGTAATAATATATTGTGCATCCCCTTACACTTCAATAGTCCCAACAAAATTTCGACGGAAAAGATCTATCGCCACACATATTCGCCGGGATAGGTCTATCCCATCAAAGTTAGTGTTCTTTTAGGCTCTTGGGTTGCTTTAGAGTTTCAGTTATATATGTTGGGTTCTGTGGGCTTTAATTGAGATTATGCTTAATTGTAATGATGTTGGCTAATAGTTGTTTGTGCATTTTTTGTCCGTTTTAGTTTTGCTTTTTAGCGTGTTAATTTGTTGTTGTCGAAGATTATCTTTTTTTTTAAGGACATTTCCTATTGAGAGGGGCGATAGTATATACTAAATTCACACATTACACAGATGCTAAGACTCAAACCTAAGACCTTTGTATTGTTGAAGATTATCTAATTAAGTTGTTCTTTGACATATTTTATTTTATTTTGTTAAAAGAAAGTTGGACTGGATTACTATTGGATCAGATTAACTCTTAAATTTTGATTTCTGAAAGTTTGACTTGTGATGCTAGCAAGTTATCGAATTAAGATCATAAATGAATTATCTAATTGAAATCATAAAATTCATATCCACTTATATTGAATTCGTGTAAAAACCTCATCCATAGACAGGTCTACTTGAAACAATGAATGAGACTTTGTGAGATATTAGGAGAGATGCATTTGAAAACATTGGCCCATTGAATTTAATTTATTTGCTACATTTCTGGTTCAAAAAATAAACTGAATTCATTTTTCCGATCTATTTGCTAAGAAGACCCAAAGGAGGAGGATAAATTAACCCGGAGGTAAAATCTTATTAACCCCTTATCACCTATCAACTCAAAGCTAAAGCATTCATTTAGTAATGAACCACACAACAATGTTAAAGAATTTACCTGTAATTAATTTTCAGTTAAACTGACAAGGTTAAAAATGAATATATTTCTAAGAATATACGGGGTAGGAAGGCACAAAGAAAGGCAAAAAGTCACACTTTTATTGTCAAAACAGGAGCGATTGGTTTTTACACTCTGCTGTACACACTGTCATCCCTCAGATATCAACACAACCTAAGTATGCATATGCAAGCCCCCTAATTGCTCTACTGAAATCAATTTCTGAATCCCAGAAAAAGCAACCAAAAAAAAAATATTCAAATTTGAATTAAAAAATTGAAAATGAAAGACAAAAATGCAAGCTCACAACAAACCTGTGACCAGAAAGAATACCAAGAAGCTAACTTAACAAAAATGCAAGCCTAGACATTCAAACCAACTCAAAAGGCCAAAGAGGGGAAAAAGACTAGAAAATTTGTTTGTTGTTTCTGTCCAATCATGAAAACAAGCTTCTTGGGAGCAGAAGCAGCTAAAAATGCACTGATGCTGTCCCTTTCACTCCTGAGAATCTGTGTTCCCCCACTGCAGGAAGAAAGCACTGTAATCAGAATGCTTCCTCAGTTGTAATTCAAAGATAATCAAACTGTAGTTTTCACAAGGATTTTGTACAGTTTTGCTGGGCAAGCATTCCAACACATGCAACGTAAACCGCAGGAAGCTGAAGAAAACACTGAGTATGGGGAGATTCAAAACAACTGAAGGGCCATTTTAAGCTTGTTCTGTTTCCACTTTGGCAACTTATGAAAAGCATCCTTTGCCATTCCGAAATTCTCCCTGAACTCCTCTGATGACAGGTAAATCTGCTTGTCCGAAACTCAAAAACATAAGGATGGGGTTGAAGACATATACTTGTGATGCTATAATTGTTATAATGCAGTACCAATATGTTACCTCTCGCTTCGTCACATCAATATCTGTAATAGGATCTGATGATGTTGTTTTAAGGCGTTCATATGGGTATACTGGGAGACCCTCATCTTCTGCTTCACCCTCCTTCACATCTTCCTCTATGGTGAGGGTTTCTAGTCGACTGGTCATAGAATTCTCCTTGTTATTCGTCTCAGGTTTTGGTTTGGGGGCCCCTGAGTTCACTGCACTCATGGAAAAGGTGCTTTAAATTTAGTACCTCTAAGGAACCAAGTGCAACAATTTCTAATGCGAAGAAGCTTAATCAGTACTTACTTTTAGGCGATCTTGGTATATTGGATTCTCTTGCTGGTCCTGGTTTTTCAAAGCCAGCAGTGAGTGATGCTATAGCTGATGATTTTGAAGCCAATTTTGATGAATCTGGGGTAACAGATTTGGGGTATAACTTTCTGACCATTGGTGGTGGAGTTGAAAGGTTCCTGGCATTAGCATTCTCAAAAGTAGCAGCCAATGCATTGAAGGCTGGAGATCTGCCCCTCACACGAACTCGATCGGGGCTGAAAGACATGCTTCTGGAACGCTGTGACTTTTCTGGCACACTAGACCTTCCACCATAAGATACAGGTGCTCTCCGTTTCGGTTTCTAATCAAGCATTAGATAATTAATAAGTTATTGCTAAGCACTAATCTGGCAACAAGATGCAAACAAGTGTCATGTGCAGAGTCACAATGTAGTAGTGGCACACTTGCATTAACAACACAGATCTTAACAAGGAGCAACTTTTGATATTGATTAGCATTTATACTAGGCTTTCTCTCTTGTATACTTCCTGTGTACTTGGATTGCACATGCTAATAAAATTCTCTTGTAGACTGAAAGATGTGAATGGATATGAGAAATGGAGTTGAAAGAGAATTCCGAGCATAGATGCGAATGAAGTCAAAAGAAGTATCTACTCATGATCAATATCTTATGCAATCAATACAACGAAACAAGGCTTACATTTAAAGTTGGAGTACCCCCGTTTTTCAGAATAGTAAGTTTCCTTTGGAATGAGTTCCCATGCATCTGTACCCAATAAAAGAAAGGAAAATCAGATTGCCGAAAACATGTCAAATTGTGGTGACAACTTCATAATGATATAGCGTCTCACAGAAGATTTTGCAGAGTCCCAACTGAAGAAGCGCGTGAAGAAAGGTGGCTCACTTCCTTCCATGACAATATATATTGAAGCTTCACGAGATAATTTTTCCATAAGAAAATCATGCTCGATAAATTTCTGTCAAAAGTTAAAATTGCCAAGAAATGGTGACATTAGAAATCTTAAAGAGAGTTGACACAACCAATAAGAGATTTAAAAGACAGTTGAGAAAATTTCCAAGAAAGTTACTGTATCTTAAAAGACAGTTGACACAGCTCTAAACGAATATTACAAACTCAAGTCAGATACAAAATTATTTCCCAGTGCATGGTGCACATCATGTTGTGGAATAATAGAAGTTTCAATATACATAGAAAATAGAAATAGATTTATGAGTTTCCATTTCCCGGTGCACTGTGCACATCAGGATGAAAGGCAAAGAGAGATTTGTGTTTTGCTCACTAGCAGATGAACCAAAGTACAGCATTGCATCCAAACAAATTCTAAAAAGCCATACCTCCCCAATAGCTAAAGCATGCATCCTATCCTTGGAGTTGACCTGTTGGCCGACCCAAACAAAGATGTCTGAGTGACAATCCAAGATAAATATATCTTCAGTCATCAAATCGTCCTGGGTGAAGTTGTATATCTCCACTACCTGCAAAAATTACTTCCGTTTAAAGCTGTATGCAAAAATAAATTCAAAGTATGATTGCATAACTTTGATGCAAGAAAGCATCAATATTCCATGCAAGTTGATGATTTTATTCATCACATTCTTGAGTTCATAATCTGTTTCATGCTAAGATCTATGGACAAAGACACAACTGCCAATTATCATGTGTTGATTAATTCATAAGGTGCCAGACATGTCAACTCTCAGAAACCTAGAAACATATATTGAAATACCTAATGTATACAGTTTACTAAGTTAGATAGTATGCCAGCATGAAAGAATAAAAAATAATAACCATGTAGATTTTTCATGTAAAAAATGCAAAACATAACATCTTTATAACTTTTCTCTAAGTAACTGAAGCTGAATTTTTTGAAGTATCCAAATGAGTGTCCGAAACAGGTACAAGAATGTCATGTACTTAGGTTTCAGAGAAGGCTGCTTTTTGTAGAAGCAGTGTCACAAATCATAAGGTTTATGACATAATACAAAATAACACATCGCATGAAAACTAGTATAAATTAGACTTCAAAAAATGCCTGCATGTTTCATAATACATAGAAGCTATCATAGTCTCACATTCATGTCATGGATTAGAAATGATAAACCAAAATATATACCTTCAAATTGCCTGAAGATCAATTTGCAGTGTGGTCATGATCAAAACAACAGAAAGGGAAGAAAAAAGTCAAAAACTTCATGGTTAAAGCCAAATTGAAGAAAGAAATTAGAGCAGATGAAAATGTTACCCTCTAGCTCAGATAAAATTCATACCATTTGAGAAGGTGCAGGAAAATAGGCGAGGGTCACTTTCTGCAGATCTTACAATCTTTTGGCTTGGATACTCGGATTTTCCTCCTAACAGATCCCAAAACTGTTCAGACTCGACATTCTCCTTTTGTGTTTTTGACTGAAGATTTGGCTGCAGACAAATCAGTAGATTAAAAAGGAGATCCAAATTTTTTTTTTTTAAATAGTGTACATAATAACCCCTTCACACACAAAAAAAAATAAAAACCAATAAATGAATCGAAATAACCCTCTTCAAAGAAATTAAATCAGCTGAATGAACTCTGCAGTAATTCAGATGTGAGTAGGTGACAATATATACAAATGCATAAATGTAGCACTGCATGTCGCAAGATTGACTAGCCTTTCCCCCATTATGGATATGTACAAATGAATATCTTACATAGAGAGCTCTATCTTATACAGTATTTTTTATAAATAAAAGAAAACATAGAGCATATCGGACCTTTATCAGATCGAGCTGCCTCTCAACAAGTTCCTGGTCATCGGAGTTTGTGAGGCCTCCAGACCACGTAAGGACAGTTGAGCCACTATGTAATATATAGCAGTAGGAGGAATTCAAAGATGATGCAACCTGATGGAAGGGATTAAGGGGAAAAACAGAGGAAAGAAAGAAGAAGGAATGATGTTAACATAACTTCCACATAAAGGATAGGAATATGCACACACACACACACACCCTACTATACATAATAGCCTGCAAGTATCCTATTGTAAACAGAACCAGGAGAAGAAAAGAAAGAAGAGACTTACTGAATCAACTTGTATTGCTTGCATATTATCTGGCCCAGTTCCCTGGACACGAAATAATGCAACACCATCTTCTTGATATGTCTCGTCTGGAACTTGCTTCTCCGCAACATAATTTTTGTATCCATCACTTAGACCACCCTGATAGATTTCACAGTCCATTTTGTGGTTATTCGAAAACATGCAAATATGTATAAATGCTGAACACAAGAAGTTTGTTTCTTAATCCTTTTTTTCTCTTCTCAATTTTCTTTTTCTCTAGTATCATGGAATCCACAAACCTTCAATACAATTATGCTTTGGAAGATTGAATAGAACTGAATTGGTTCACTGCCTTCATAGATACGAGCCTGGAAATTAGTGAAAAAACATAATCAGTAAGTAAAGAAGGAATAAGGACAAAAATATACATCAGTGTAACAATAGCATCACAGTTGAAGGAAAACTACCTGGGCAGCTAGAAACTTCAATGACTCAACAACCTTGCTGGCTAGTGAAATAGCTGACGCTCTTTCTTCCTATTTTGAGTATTAATTCATATTTAGTAAGCCTTCCATAAGCCATGCAATCTAGATGCATTTAGATGGGCTAAATTTATGAACAAACATATATCTTACTAATGTAGCTTGCAAAAAAAGGAGGAACAAAAGACACAAGTAACTTCTGAAGGTTATTTTAGTTTAGTTGACGTCCTATAAGCACGATTGTGCATCAAGGAAATAATGTAAACTCAATTTAAACAAGTAAATTCCAAATGCATGACCCAACACCAATCACGTTTCCGTAGGTTTTAGTTCCCTCCATTTGCACAAGCACATGAATAGATATAACGAATAAGTGCATAATGCCAGGAGCTAAGATATATCCTTTGTCTCTGGAGAGGGCTGCATAGCGACAAAGGATTCCTGTAGCAAAACCCAGGTAATTAAAATAATAGTTTTGCTGAATCTAGGTGAGTTGAATATTCCATATCAAAGAATGCACACTTTTTTATGGCTTAAAAAGTTGGATTTACCTTTCCATTAAATCTCTTTTGAGTTTTATAAAGGAACCTTTCCATTAAATCTCCTTTGAGTTTTATAAAGGATTCCTTTATAAAAACTGTATTCATGAATAGAATATCATATGTACACATATTTTGACCAGAAACTTATTTAAATAGTTTCCTATTTCCGTGGCATTCCCTTAACAGTGCTAGTTATTTTATTTTATTTTATTTTAAAAAGTGTTGCTTTCAAGGTCCCTCACTTTTTCATGGAATTGTTGTAAGGCATTGAACACTTTATGATATTCTGAGCATGGTGTCAAGATTGATAAGATGCTCGGTAAATTATTACCTCAACACTCTGCTTTCCAAACCATGTTCCTATAAGATGCTCCTCTTTATCCTCTCCTGGATATGAATAATGGAAAATATAGCAATCTCCACTGTAAAATTTTGATTGATCAGAAGATGGAAGTAGAATCTTTTCCTGCCCATTCACACGCCAAACCTGCCAAACCAAGATAAAGTTACCCTTAGCATGACAGCATAAACAAAAAGTGGACACGAGGTTTATCTCTAGTTCAGTTCCTCAGGGGTGGGGGTAAGGGTTTAGGACTCATCCAAGATGCACTTCTCAAAACCTAGAAAGCATTTCGTAATAATGAAGTGAATATCACACCATTAATATGAAACTAAAGCAAAAACAAATATGGCATCGCTAAATGATTGTTGATATTTCCACAAGCCCTCATTTATGATGAGTCCGAGATGATTCTTGTAGAATTTTACAACCCCTTAGGTTTATGGTTAGAATATGAATTGACTCTGAAGCACTTCGTCTTTTATATCTTCCTCATCGGACACAGAAAGCTTTCCTGGAACATTCCCCATGTCTTCTTTCATTTTTAATTTTTTCAAAGGAAAAAAAATGCAGGCAACTGGCTTTGTGGAGCTTGTGTGGACAAAATAGGTTCTTGGTTCAAGTGAAATTTTTCCCGAAAGAGTCAGAAATGAAGAACAAGAACTAGCATTGCTATGTAAGAGCCGTTACAAAGGGATTATACAATATACAGCACCTGCAGATTTCCTGTGCAATCAATGTATGGTTGAGGTTCTTCTTTTACGGGATCAGCTTTCAATAGACCCTTCACATCAACCCCTTGACGCTTGAGGAGTGCTGCAGAAACAATGAGAAACAACAGAAGTAAGATTTTGTTTTTTCTTTATGAGGGTGATGGTGAGGATCACAAGAACAAAATATGCTGCAAGGAAAAATAAATATAAATAAAAATCAGAAGCAAAGCTGTTCAATGACTGACCTGCAACCTTGCCCCTACCATCCTCTGACACAGCTACATCAGTTGTTTGAGGCCATGAATCGAATTTTGACCTAAACATTACTGTCTCAAAGCCCTCAATTACACGAATTATGTGGCATTTCGATCGATCAGGACCGCGGACTAATTCCTATATGGTGAGATCAAGAGAATACAGGGTTTACTGAGAATGTACATCAAAATGCAATAGTGATAGCTGAAAGAAAAAAAGGAAAAGGCAACGACCAGTACTTCTGCAGCTCCACTTGCACTCCGCCTTTCATCAAGAGATGTATTTCTCCCCATCCAAACAAACATTTCCAACCCACAATCTAGAAGATAGCACTTATTTGTGTCTAGCAAATCCCTCGTCAAAGAATCAGCCTCAACTGGTTCTGCCTTCCCCTTCTCAACGCTTAAAAGGAAAATATACTTCTGTAAGAACTACAAATCGGATATCATAATTTATGATTACAAATAAAACTTCACTATACCAAATGAAGATATCATTATCATAAAGAAGATGGCAATTATCTGACTTTTTTTTTTGGTCCAAAGGAAGGGAAGAAAATGAATAGATTTCTTAATTGGATCAAAGAGTTGGAAGAAAGAAAAGAGATAGATGACTACATACATAAGTGCATTTATGAATCTCTCTAGTAACATATTACCCATTCTAAAAACAATGAGGCGCACTTAACATGACAGAGATCCTTATAAGCATATACGTAATAGAAAAGGGTAAATTAAGATGGCAAATTACCAAAGTAGCTTGGTAGGATAAGAATCAAAACATTTATCTTCATTGGTGGCTGTTTTCCTCGGAAGTGGAGCAAAGCCACCAAATAAACCCCAAAATTCTCCACTTTCAGCATCAGCCATCAACTTCCCATCCTCTACATGAAACACAAGAAGATTGACTCAGAGAGAGAAAGTGATAGTTAATTGTCATTATTGAACTTCCCACTATGTAATTTGACTTACCAATGGAAGCTATCTCACATTTCCCATCATGGTATGTGTCTTTAATGTACTGGAGAACTTCTAACGCCTTAGCTCTTTCTTGAATGGATGAGTTGGAACCATTAAATTGAAATATTTTAGACTGGGTATCCAGAATAAAAATGTCATCGTGGCTGAGTGAAGATCGAGCAAAAGGAACCTGTAATGCGGAAAAATGACTTAAAAAGAAAAATAAAACTAAGGTATACAAATATGTATGATGTATGATGCATGTGTATGTATATACGTTAAATGCATGCACACACATGCATATTTTTGTAAGTACACATGATTGTAGATCAATGAGATTTATTCATCATCAGCAGAAACCTATGCACATAGACTTGCCTCTTTGACATGGACAACATGCTTTCCTTTGCACACAAACAACCGTGTCTTGTGTTCTTCAGCCTCAGCATGTTTGAACCCAGATGCAACTCCACCTTCTTGAGGTATGATACATGGTTTGAAATAAGATAGGAACTTTGCAGTTTCATGACCCTGTACTTCGCGATACTGGACAGCACGTCCTCCAAGAGCTGCATCTAATTCAACTGTCTTGATGGCTGCAGTTCCAGCTTCATCCTGTTTTAACAGATCCCTATGTCAGAAAGATATGCCAAGAATTCAAACTCAGGCAATAACTTGAATAGCGTGAATTTTGGAGTTTACCTGAGAAGTATCTTTCCCAAGCCAATAATGTATATCATGCCGCAAAGCACCACTTTTTGAGGCTGTTGTCTAAGTAGAAAAGGTGAGAAACTCAGACGTTATTCAAATTATTGAAAATGCACACCATAGGAACTACATGAGGAATAAAACAGATAATATATAATATCCAGAATACTAAAAATCATTTAGATTAACTTATATTGCACAAAAACCTTGTGTGGCTCATATGATATCAAAGACAATGTAGTGTATTGAATGTTTAGGGAAAACAGCCACCAGAAATAAAGCTTCTGGAAATTGAAGTATATGACTAGAGTAATTCACATGTATTGCTACATGAGAAATGCGTTGGATTACATATATTCACTTACTTTCAGGATCACATAAGAGTCTCCTGTAAAAAATTTTCCATAAGAGGACTTTGGGACAGGAGCAGGACGAAAGTTTTCAATGCGCCATATTTCAAGTCCACTATACATTGTCAAGGAGAATCATAACATGAACCTTCCTCAGAAGGAGATAAAATTAAAACCATACAAATCCAAACTTAAAAGAACAGCAATAGGAGCAAAAGAGATATCAGCAGCAACACTCTGGTAAAAGTTGCTGTCTTTATGTTCTGTTTCTCTAATAAATTGCAAACTGCATTCATTAGAAAACTGAAAAGTCCAAAACGCAAAATGTCAACAATTGTAAAGATGCTGAATATTTCATGAGATAAAGGATACGCCTTTTGTCCAGCTCCCGTGAAAGCTGGATCCAAATCTCTCATGGAAACAGCCATTTTGCTTTTGTAGCTTTATCTATTAAGTTATCCACAACTTTGGCAAGATTGGAGCCAAACCAGCCTGAAACAATTTGGCACTACAAAAAGAGTATACAAGGATTAAGAAGATTGACTTCTAAAACGAACCAGAAACAACTAGATGCGCCTTGCAAATTATTCTATAAGATAGGAGACAACACGCAGTTCAGAATTTTGCTGTTAGCTATTTCTTTTTGAAGTAAACAAAATTTATTTTACAAAGACAAAATAAATACATAGATGGGAGTAAAACAGTGATTATTACAACATGAAAGTTAACATAGAGTCAAATAAAACCTTGTGAGCAGCAAAAACTGCCATCATATATTTGTCCTGTGAAGTATGTAACATGAGGCATAGTTTGCCCAAACGGCAAAAATTCCACTGAAGTTTTAGCAGGATTAGATATAGGATGCTCAGTACATAGGTTCAGTCCTAAAGTCCTTAGTTTCACAGATTAAAGCTTCATATCAGCATACTGTATAATGCAATCCACTAATACAGCTAGTTACCTTTCAATCCTAAATGCAGCTTCAACCAATATGCAAAACGTCATATTGGAAAATTTAGTGTATTCATTCCAAGAAGTTGCAATGAAAATATGTAATTCCAGAGAAACTGCCAACTAACTACCTCGACTCTCAACTTTTTTATCGAACCCAACTAGAACTACTTTTTTCAGGCTAAAGACATTGAGTATAAGGGACAAGGAAGAAGAGCAAATAAATAATATTTAAATGAATAAACATGAAGCATTTGGCATACACAGATGAAAAGTGCAGGTGAAACATTAATGAAAAATAACACAGAGGCAGAGACGTAATTCTCAGGTGACATTTTAACACACACATGCGCGGTCTCACATGCACACGCACGCATTCACACTAGTTACTAAATCACATGAGTCACGGCGGAGAAGACGAAAGATAACAACAACTAACCCAACAAAATTCTAAGACCATGGCACAGATACTACGAGTTCCAAGTTTCCATTTACGGGACCACTCAATTATAATATTTAGCACTAAGTTTCATGGAAAATCATATTTAAACGAAACTAAGAATCACAAGCTCAGCTGAAATTAAGCAAGAGAACACGGAAGTTTCTCTCAGATCAGTGAAATTCAATCATAATAGACCAATCCGATCAAACCCACATCATCAAGAGCAGAGCAAGATACACGAAAATCAACACTTTCCTAATAAGCATGTTCATGGGTTTATCGCATTAAGTTCAGCAAAATAAAACATTAATTCACAAACCCAACAACTAAAATCTAAAAAATATATATTACAAAATGGTAAAAACCCAATATCGAAGCTTGAATTTTGAGCACACCTGGTGGTTGTTGACGAAGAAAATCGCAATCAGAGTCCAAATGAAGCTGACCCAGATCCAATCTAATGCAGATAAATTACAGACAAAACAGAATTCATATGCATTTCCAGGAGAAATGGATAAAGTGAGAAAAAAAGCTGAGAAGAAAGAAAGTAAAGTGGGGGCTAGAGAAAGAAGAAGAAGAAGAAGAAGAAGAAAAATGAGAATTGTAGAGAGATAAAGAAGGGTGTAGAGAGATAAAGTTAATGTGAGAGAGAGAGAGAGAGGAGGTTGGAGGGAATGATGAGTTGCCAGGCGTGCTTATCACTAACGGCAACAAAAGAGGACACTCCCCACAAGCACAGATGAACTGTAAATTCCCCTTATTCAATTATATAATTGTTAATTAATATTATTTATAGTAATTAATTATTATGTTTTCCTTTATAATGTTTTCTTTTCCACATCCCATCAATTTCCTTTGGAGGGAATCACTGCAGTTTTTGCTGCTTGGTGAAAAAAAGATCAGGATTAAAAAAGGAAAAGGTAAAAGCTTTGACTGCAAAAACCAGGTGCTTTTTTTTTTGGGTCAGGTGAAACTTTGTTGGTTTCAATACTAATCTCTTGCTGTAATTTGTTTACAATTTGATTAGACAGCAGAATTTGGCAAGTGGGTTTTTTTTGATGCCAAGGTCAATGAAACAACAGTAAAATAATCTATAAAAAATGATGGCTAAAGTTGATTAGAGGAAAAATAAAAAGGAAAGGAAATGCAAGTACCTTTTGAATTTTTAATCAATCAGTCTAGCCAACAGGTAGAGATTGTTGCTGTTGTTGCTTCTGCAGCAGTTGGTGTTCATGTGCTGTGTTTTTTTTTGTATTTTCTGTGACTCTCTGTATCTTTTAGCTTCATCAATCCTTTTCTGGGTCTGGTTCAGATGTTTTTATTTTTAATTTGATTTTTTTTTCGTAAATTCAATAATTGTGTTGGGAAATTACTTTTAAGAAAAATATGGAAATGAGAGAAGTGAAAATAAAAAATAGAAATAGGAAAGAAAGGGTTGGTGGTGATGGAGAGAGCTGACTTCCGCTTTATGAGGATTGAAATGGAAAAAGGGAGAAAAACTGGGGAAGGAAAGGGTCGGCCACCGGCCATCATTCATGCTTTGCCCATAAAGCCTAAGGTGGGGCTCAATGTTAGGGACTCACAAGACTCTTTTCTCCTTCCCTCTTTGGCTTTTTTTTCATTTTCTTTTTGTGTGCTCATTTTATCATTTTATCGTTTTCTCAATTAGATGACTTAATAATTTTTAATTTGTCTAATTTTTTGCAAGGATGATTTAAGAATGAAGATTAAAAAAATGAACGGTTTGGATTGTTGAAAAAAAAATTCATAGAGTACCATAAAAGGTGTCCCTCAAATAAAATTATTTGAGAATCCCTCAATATAAGAGGAATATATATAGTCTTTATCATTTTGGCAAAAACCAGCATCTTTTTTCTTTTCTTTTTTTTTGTCAAACCAATGTCTCTATCATTTTTGTTCTCAGTCCAACTAGTACTTAAGTTCAGCTTTGTTTTGTATAATGGAATATTCTTAAATCTCTTTGAAAAAAAATCTTGGGTTTTGCTAAGAGGCCGTAGCTCAAGTAGTTTAAAGCATTTATCTATGCATTTGATGTCCTAGGTTCGATTCCCCCTACCCCTAATATATCTTGTATAAAATAAATAAATAAACTTGAGTTGGATACAAGCATTATGCATACAGCTTCTGCTACATAAAAGACTAAATAGTTCAAATGTTGTATGGGGCATATTCTATTTTTCCACTGACTAGTTATATTCTAATTTGTGAAAGAACGTTAGGTGGGCATACTCCTAGCGCTAGGCCTTATGTACCTAGCTAAACTAGTTTGTAGCACTTATTCAAAATTTTAAGTTTTTTAGTACCACATATTTATTTTCCTTGATAAAAATAATGTTACCATTTTCACATACAATAACCTCACAATTACTCTCTTATTTAAAAAAATAATAAATGCTAATTAGCCGTTAAACGATTCATAAGTGATCGTATCTCATACTTGATCGTATGGTAAATGGACTTTTTTTATTGGAGTATGAAGAAATACTAATTTAATTTCCATATAATGTAGCAAAAAAGAATCATATGCAGTTTCTTAAATCTGAGACTATATAATTTTTTAAGCATTGGGGAAGCCGTTTGGAGCATATTTGACTGTTTTCGTTTAGATAAACTTCATTTTCTAAAATGATCTTGATTCTGAAAAAATCAGGTTGCATTTTTCAATATAGGAAAGGACTTAGGGAGGCAAGATTTTCATATGGGCTGGACGTAATTTTCTTTTTTCTTTGGGCTGCAAAAACCAGGCTCAGTTCATGCTTATATGTGACTTGAAGAGTCACTCATTTTCTATTTTTTTCTATTTTTTTTTTAAATATACCGGGAAAGTGGAGAGCTCCCCTACCATTTTCACAATTTTTCTTTTCAAATTCAGATAAGAGAATTCGAATATGGAACCGCTTTTAAATTTAAAAGAAAAATATCACTAGACTAAAATATAATTGGTCAGGTTTCACAAACTTAAAGGCTATGAACCTCGAGTCGAGGGGATTCGGATAAAGAGATTGTGCAACTCATCCAAAAGAACACTGGAGAGCCAACATGAGAAGTTCATAAATTTCATGTAGGTTTTAGCAAATAATTCTTTGGTCCCTCTTTCATGTGTTGCGCAAAAGTTAAAAGTAGTAAAAAGAGTGTTTTCATCAATCTCATTAAGTGGGCTGCAAGAAAGGGTGAGCAATAAAAAAACACATATGGGCTTGGAGCTAACCCATGCATGAAGAAATCAACATATCTACAATCTATGGAGTTTGCAGGTGTTGAAGTCTTATATCAAGGCTTGCAGAATTGTGATCCAACATCAGTCACTTGGAGGGTTTAAAAAAAATTATTTCCAACACTTGAAGCCATTTTTATTTCTTTGAAAAGAAGAAGAAGCCATAAATTATTGTGCTAAATGAAATTACACTAAAACTAGTATTACTGTTGTATAAAATTTTGATTGCATATAGTTTAGAATTAAGATGGATCCCCACAAGAATGAGGTCGCTCGCATATAAAATGCAATGAGTATGGTTTGGACTCCCTGGTGAGGGTTATAATTTTGATTTGGACTTAGTTGGGTTCATGACGGATGCAAGTGGAAACTACGTCCATCTAAGTTACATTCATGCTCATTAGGTATCTTTCTCACAATGGGGGGCTCTATATCCGAGGCTCTATAAGTTTTTTTTTTTTTTTTTATGATGTAATTTATTCTACGCATTAATTTTTGTTGTTGTTAACTTATTTTGTTTTAATGTATGTTTATGTTATATTAGTTTTTTTTAATGAGCATTTCTACCAAAAACAATCAAAATTTGGAAAAGATTAAAAAGACAAAATTTGAAAGTAAACACAATAAAATATAAAGTCCTAATGCTAATGTTTCAAATTTGTACTTGAAAAAAGGAAGCATATTTAAATCTAGAAACATAGAACAATTGAAGTATGTCCATGAAAGTAAAACAAAAAACAAAAAAGCAAAGAGGAAAAAAGAAGAAGAATGAAACAGTAAACATAAGGGGGAAAAAGGACTGTTGCAACAGAAAAGTAATTTTTAATGCTTTTCAATATGTAGGGCCTGCTGGTTTTTCATGCTTTTGCAGGTTCAGTTTTTAAAAATGTGGGGCCCACTGGGGCTCTAAGGCTCATTCGACAATTTGCTTTTGCTCATCGGCATTAAAATCTCAAGCTACAAATCAAAACTATAACCCTCATCAGGGAGTCCAAATACTTTGTTCTTCAAAAGCATTTACTCAAGGATGAATTTTAATACGTTTACAAAGATATGTAAAACTTGCATTCTTCATATTTCATATTTTTCATCTTCAAAATGGCGAGGACAAGGATTCTATTCTATTTTACATTGATAGATTTGTTCTTCAATGGGATGACAAAGTAAATGAGATTATGATAAGATATCATAAAAATCCAAACTATATACTATTGAATTCGTTTTTCTTTTTTTCCATTTTTAAAACACATTTTGACTATGTACTCATCTGTCAAGTAGAGCAACGGGATATGTACTAGAAACCACATATTTTAAAGTGCAAGATTAGTATGTTGAGGATGAAGATAATCATTTACTTTTATGCAGGAGATTTGGTCATGGGTTGTTCGTCTCTTTGCACATCCACCTGTGATTTTTGAATCTTTGGATATTATTTTTTCTGGCCCTTTCACAGCTGTCTTCTAGTGCTCATCGGCATTGGTTTATTGTGGCTTGTAATGTCGTTTGGGGCATATTGCCTTGCATTGATCAAGCAAAACATTGGCTTCTCTCTTGTTGTAAGGAGTCTGCCTCTTTGCTTTTCTCCCCAACGATGTCTACTTCTTCTTTGCCAATTATAATGCTTTTAGGAGTTTCTCCTTTATTGGCTTTGCTCCCTGTTTTATTCCTGTTGTCTAGCGCCCTCCTCATCCAGGTTGGATTGAGGTGAACACTGATGGTTCGTTTAATTCTTCTAGACGAGCGGATTTTGGTGGCATTTTTCGAGATTGTCATGGAAATGTTTTGGGTGCTTTTGCTTCGTGGACTGAGTTTCCTAGTTCCATTGCGGCAGAGGTTCTGGCATTAATTGACGCTATTCGTGTTGCTTGGGTTCCTAAGTGGCATCACAATCTAGTTAGAGATTGACTCCACTTTGGGGCTTTATTATCCGTCATCTCTTTTGGATGTTTCTTGGTATTTGCGGGTTGATTGGAATAATTATTTATTGAAACTTCGTCGGATGAATTTTTTTGTTTTCCATATTTTTCATGAGGATAATTGTGCAAATGATGCCTTGGCTAATTTTGGTGCGACTCATGATTCTTATTATTGGTGGTCACATGTTCCTTCATGTGCTGCTAATGCTTATATTCAGGATCTTTCTTCAGTCACTCGTTATCGTTTTCGTTAATTGTCGTTCTTTTGTTTTAGGTTCTCTTTTCTTGCGTGGTTTTGGTTTTATGTCCCCTCGTTGTACTAGTTTGCTTTTTATTTAATAAAATTTATCCTCATATTGTCGAGGTTCTATAAAAAAAAAATATAGTGTAGTATTGGCATAGTGTTAATCATGTTATGGTTCATATTTAGTTGCTGCAAATATATGGATAAAATTGTTCAGGGATTCAAGATGTCGTGAATTATGCCAGATCGGTGTTGTTCTTTTCTAAATTTGATGATCATGGATTTTGGATGCGCTTACAAATCCTTACGCACTTTCTATACTCAATTATGGACCAAATTTTTAACTCTCTTTTTTGGCGTTGAAAATGGTACAATTGGAATCATTGCCTTCCTCGTCGAGAACTATACCTCTTTGAGAAAGGCAATAATGGTAGGGTTTAAAAATGAAGCGTGAAGTTCATTGTACCATGGTAAGATAAGTTCATTTGCCAAAAACTTCACAAACGGTAACATGATTGAATGGTTCCTTGATCTCCAATGCGAGGAGATGAAGTTTATTTCCTTACAAATCCATGTTTCAGTGGATAAGTTATGCATGAAGTAGCTATAGGGTTTTGGGAAGGTTATGTCCCAATGTTCTTATTGCACTAAAATCATTTAAACCTCATTGCAAACACTTTTAGAATTAAGATAGCTTTCCACAAGAATGAGGTCACTCACATATACAAGGAAATGAGTACGATTTTAGACTCCCTGGCGAGGGTTGCAGTTCTGATTTGGACTTAGCTGTCTAAATCTCCTAACAATTTTTGTTAAGACATTTATATCTAAATTTTCACATAATAGATAAGGTGGATTTCATCATATTTTGGTTTACATAGATATTTCAAACTTGCATTTGTTATATTTCATATTTTTCATCCTCAAACTAGTGAAGAGAAAGATTATATTCTTTTTTTTTTTGCCAGTTCATTTTTCTTTATGAAAAACGGGCACTTGTTCAACTTTAGGATTTAGGTATATATAAGTGCTTAGTCAGAGAAACTAATAGGAGCATATAAAAAGTCAAAAAAATTTACCATCAAAATAATAAAGTTAGAAAAATTAGAGGGTTTTGAGCCAGTTGGGCCCATAGTCTAAAATATCGATAATATTGATGAAATATTGAGGATATTATCATTTTTTATGATCACAAATATTTCGGAACGTTTCCATACACATATCATATAAATATCGATAATATTGACGATAATACTGGAAAATATCGATGTCGATAATTTCGCTCATAGTTTAGCAATATTTTGTTAAAATATCGCTATAATATTGAAAATATCGATTTAATGGAAAAAAGGAAAAAAAAACATAAAAAACACATACAAAGGGGATTCAAACCCTTGCCATTTCACTCCTCCAACACCTTAACCACCAGGTTGCTTATGTTTTTGTGATAATATGCAAAGGGAAACTCTATGTGGTACTAAGTCATTCATGTATCTTACTATGCAATGTATAAAGTGTAAAATATTGTAGTAAATCATTATATATAAATGATTAAGGTGTGTTTAATCTTCTTTCATTAATTACTACATATTTTCTACACTCACAGTATTTTTCAGCTCGCTATATAATCAACTTAAATTAGTTAAACCCATCATGCAATGCATTTCCTTCCCATTTTTGTGTGTTAAACTAATAGATAATTGACTAAATAAACATCCTCCAAAGTTTCAATAAATATTTTCAAGTTTTTCTTACAATTTCCGTGGTTTTTATTCAATTTTTATCGATATCGATAATATCCCGATATTTCCATCAAAATTTCCGTATTTTTGGACTACTGATATTTCCGATCCCATCGATATTTTAGACCTTGGTTGGACTCAAGAGCCGACAAATAAAAATAAGAATGCAGCTCTAAGATGGCCCAAATTGTCACCATGTGCCTGCTAGTTGAACAACCATGTCCAATTTATCCCACAATCTACTTCTCCAAATTCAAATGAATAGCATCCAACAACCTGCCCCACTTATGTCTAACAACTTCATCCACGTGATCAATAGTCACTCACCAATCTTTCTCTTTACGATGCTCATTAAGATTTCTCAAAAACCTCAACAATTCACGAGGTGGATCCTTATATGTTTTGTTGACATGAGTCTACTAATTAATCAAGGAAATTTATTTCCTTGATTAATTAAGGAATTTACTTTCCTATTCTATATAGTTGACAAATCATTGTATAATTAGGAGATACTATCCTAATTGATTACTGTATTTATTTCCATGTAAAGCACTCATGTAAACTCCTATATATACCTCCTTATGGAGAAGAATAAAATTTAACCTGAAGTATTCAAGCCATATTCATATTTTAGCATGGTATTAGAGCAATCAATCTTAGGTTGTCTCTAAACCCTTATCTCAAATTTCTCATATTCAAATCCAAAACCCTAAGTCAAATTCCTTATATTTTCCCCAAATCCAAAACCCTAAGTCAAATTCCTCCACTCAAAATTCATCACATTCTCATATCACATCTTACTTCCGCTGCGATGTCAGAAACCCTTACGATTCCCCCCTTATTGCAGACTCACAGAAGCATGCGGTCAATCCTGTTGACCCGGCTTCCTGGACTCGTGCTTCTATCGTCACCACCAAAGGTTCAACTTTTCATACATCCTCTCAAACATCTACATGGATTATTGACTCGGGTGCTACAGATCACATGACATTTAATCCTGACCAACTTATTAGTCGCAAATCATCCACTTCGTCGGTGGTGTCTAATGCTAATGGTACCCCTTCCCCTGTGGTTGGGGAAGGCTCTCTATCTCTCTCTACTTCTCTACATTTGGATTCTGTATTGCTTGTTCCATCTTTGGACCACAACTTGTTGTCTATTACACAACTTACTACTACTTTGGGGTGTACTGTAACATTTTGGCCGAATCATTGTGTTTTTCAGGACATCCTCACAGGAAAGACGATTGGTTATGGCACTCGGTGGGGCAAACTCTACTACTTGGACTGGGCATCGGATAGAGGGAGCAAGGTTGATCAAGCTTTCACAACCAGTGGAACTCGTTCTGAGGGGGAGAGAGACAAAGTTTGGTTACCTCCATGGATGTTGTGTTTCGGGAACACGACTTATATTTTTTAGTAGCACAAGAGGAGCATCGAGAATCCAATACTTCTCAAATTTTCGATTTTTTCCTTCAGGATTCGACTCTGTTTCAAAATGACCAGTCGTCAGTGGAAAGCGACCGGTCACAGGAGGATACGCTTCAAAACGATCGGTCGTCAGAAAATCTGCTTCAAAATGATCGGTCGCCAGAGAACAACGACCGGTCGCTAGAGGACAGCGACCGGTCGTCTCCACGCTATCAAACTCAGGAGGAGGAAATTGACCCAAGTTATAAGATTTTGCCCACTCCGGAGAATTCTTCAGCTCCAGCACCACACCAATCACCTGCTAAAGACGTCATTCAGGAAACATCTTTTCCTGAAACTGATAACATTAATGAAATATCCCATAATGATTTGATTTTAGAAGGCACAAAGCCTACATATCAGATTCCAAAACGGAAGAACCGTGGCAAACCTCCAATACAATACAAAGAAGATTTTAAAGCAAAAGGGAAATATCCCATCAACAATTATGTCTCTCTCAACAAATTATCAGAGTCATGTGTACACTTTGTGAAGCAGTTGGCCGCCATATACTTTCCCAACAGTGTAACTGAAGCACTAGAAGACCCAAAATGGAAAGAAGTCATGAATGAAGAAATGCGAGCTCTCCAGAATAATGTCACATGGGAACTCGTGCCATTACCTCATGGAAAGAAGACAGTAGGATGCAGGTGGATTTATACTGTGAAACTTAAAGCATATGGATCCATTGCAAGATATAAAACTAGATTTGTGGCGAAGGGGTACACACAGAGATATGGGATAGATTACTAGGAGACCTTTGCCCCGGTAGCCAAGATTAATACTATCAGAGTCCTTCTGTCTCTAGCAGCAAATCTCGATTGGCCATTACATCAGTTTGATGTAAAAAAATGCATTCTTACAAGGAGACTTGGAAGAAGAAGTATATATGGACTTACCACCAGGATGTAACTTAGCTCGTGACAAAGAGAATCAAGTTTGCAAGTTCAGAAAGTCATTGTATGGGTTAAAACAGTCTCCAGGGCATGGTTTGGCAGATTCATTAAATCCATGAAGAATTTTGGATATACACAGAGTAATTCGAATCACACCTTGTTCTTGAAGTGTGATGGAGGAAGACTTATTGCATTGATTGTTTATGTGGATGGCATAGTCGTAACTGGAATCGACACAGGAGAGTAACTGAAGCTGCAAACGTATTTTTCTAGAAATTTGAGATGAAGGATTTAGGTGATATGAAGTACTTTCTCGGAATTGAAATAGCAATGTCAGCAACTGGTATATTTCTGTATGAAAGAAAGTACGTAATGGACTACTCACTAAAACAAGAATGCTTGGATGTAAGTCGGCTGACACATCCATTGAGATGAATCACAAGTTGTGTGAAGACATGGATCAAGAACCAACCAATAAGGAACAGTACCAACGCCTTGTTGGAAGGTTAATATATTTAGCCAACACAAGACCAGATATTGCATATGTTGTGAGTGTGGTTAGTCAGTTTATGCATTCGCCTAGTGTTGCATTCCTAAAAGGACACAAATTAATGTGCAAACAACCAATTAAAAATACCCGCAAGTGCACGAATCTATTGAGATATAGATTATGTAAGTACGGGGTCGATCCCACGAAGAACTTGTCGGTTTCCTATAAGTTCTAATTCGAGTACAAAGAGAACACTTAATTAACACACCACAAATGCACAAATGAAAGAGGGAAACTAGAAATGAGTAAAGAAGTGTAAAAGAAATGAAACAACACAAGAAAACTAAAGAAAAACACAAACAACACTTTCTATCACCCTTTTATCACCTATGAACAGTACTAAAGCGACCGGTCGTGAGGCAAAAGCGACCGGTCGTTTTTGGGCAGAGTCGAAACTCAAATTTTGACGTGAAAAGCGACCGGTCGTCAGGTAAAAGCGACCGGTCGTTTTTGCACAGAGTCGTTTTCTCTGTTTTTTCAGTTTCGACCTCTATCCAGTGTTTTGCCTATAACTTTCCAACCGTTTATCCAAAATTCACGTTCTTTATACGGTTGGATTCAGCACAGAAAATGCAAGAACACAACGCGTACCAAAAGTCCAAAACAATTACAGAAAGAAATAAAATTCAGTAACAAATACACGTAACGTGTCAAACACGCAACTCACACACACATTGGGGGGGGGGGGGGTTTGATTTGTTTGAAGTGACCTATTTCTATTGCATGAAAGTAAATGGACTTTGAAATTAAATGAGAATAGCAGGGATGAAGTATCAAAGAGTGGAATTAAAATGTAACAAACACTAGGGTTTCGGAATCCATCCTAAACAATTCTACCCAAGTTCATGAATACTCAAGTGATGAACTCTAAACGTGTTGATGAAGATGTTCGCAATCAAGACCAGTACGAGTGGCTCAAGACGCATTGATTCTCTCTAATGTACGTAAAGTGCAGTACGAGTGCTACAATACTTGTGCCTTCCCTATAATCGAATCTAGGTGTGCTTAGTACTTTGATTCAATTACAAGAAAAACCCATTAAGTTCAAAGAGAATATGAACATCACAAGAATCCTAATAGCATGGTGTTTACATTAAGTATTCAAGAAACCAATTCACATGGATGATTCTTACTTCATCCATTTATTGCTTAGGATAACATGAAGATACACATAATCCCAACAATCTCAAGAAGCATGCTTTCAAAGGTGATCAATCAAAAGAAGAACATACATCAAGGATAGATTAATTTGGTGAATTGGAATTCATCAACAATATCTAGAAATTCATACACTCAAGCATCAAAACAATAAGGTAATCATGTTTAGGGCTTCAACCTAAGCCCTAGCTATGGAGTTTAGTTCCTCATAATCATTTCAAACACAAATTCGAAATATAACTAGAAAGAGTTTACAGATTTGGAAATGATGAAAGCTTGAAGTCTTCAATGGTGGAAGTCTTCCCCCTTCTTCCTGCGGCTGCACCTCCTTCTCCTTCCTTAGCTTTTAGCTCTCCAATCTGCTCCTCAATTGTGGAATGCTGTAATGGATCCAATTCCCACGTTGAAAAGCCTCTCCAATATCAGATTGCACTTCCTTTTGCTTCCCTCTCTCCTCCTTTCCAGCTTTTACTTTTAGTATTCTAATGCAAAGTCTTTACCCATTGTCTTCTTGTCCCCTTGCAAATGATGAAGCGTTGTCCTCACAAAGATGCCAAATGCTTCAGAAAATATCTCATCTACTAAGGTAAATTCTTGTTACCAAGTGTTATGGTAACAAGAATAATCAAGATGACACAATGGAGGTAAAAGCTGGCCAATTCCGGATTTCCAGAGCTGTGGTAACATGCTGGATTGGTTGGATAGGAAATACTTGTCCAATGGAGCTCAAATTTGGATATGTTGTAGTTAACATCCATTGGAACAAGTCTCATGAAGATCATGACCTCATCCGAGCACCAGAGCATGTTGATCCCAGGCCAAGAAGTTGACCTACGAAAATGAACAAAAACAGAATTTATAACCAATAATGCACTTTTAGCTCATTTTCATTCCAACCAAGGTAAAATCTAACAAAACACAAAAAGGAAGTAAAAAGCTAAAAAATGTCAAGAACTAACATCCATTGGAACAAGTCTCATGAAGATCATGACCTCATCCGAGCACCAGAGCATGTTGATCCCAGGCCAAGAAGTTGACCTACGAAAATGAACAAAAACAGAATTTATAACCAATAATGCACTTTTAGCTCATTTTCATTCCAACCAAGGTAAAATCTAACAAAACACAAAAAGGAAGTAAAAAGCTAAAAAATGTCAAGAACTAACTCAAAATAGTGGGTGAATAACATGAAAAATCATGTGTAAAAATGAACCGAACACCTAGTGTGTCTCATAGGAATGCGGTTGATCGGATCTTAAGATACTTAAAGTCAGCCCTTGAGAAAGGATTAATGTTCTCAAAAAATGGAGATCTTGAAGTTGTTGGATATATAGATGCTGATTGGGCTGGCTCCATTACTGATAGACGCTATACTCTAGGTTACTTTACTTTTGTGGGAGGTAACCTAGTCCCTTGGCGGAGTAAAAAACAAAATGTGGTTTCTCGGTCTAGTGCAGAAGCAAAGTATCCATGAATGAGCATGAAGTTTGTGAATTACTGTGGATCAGATGACTATTGACAAAATTGGGCTTCAAGCCAGAAAAGCCAATGCAGTTACATTGTGACAACAAGTCAACTACCGATATTGCCCATAATCCAGTTCAACATGATCGAACCAAACATGTTGGGGTGGATAGACATTTTATCAAAGAAAAAATTGAGAAGAAGATCATCCGCCTACCATTCGTAAAATCAGAAGATCAACTGGTAAATATCTTAACAAAAGTTGTTTGTGGCAGAGTATTTCATGACTCACTTACCAAGTTGGGCATTGGTGACGTATATGCACCAACTTGAGGAGGAGTGTTGACGTGAGTCTCCTAATTAATCAAGGAAATTTATTTCCTTGATTAATTAAGGGATTTACTTTCCTATTCTATATAGTTGACAAATCATTGTATAATTAGAAGATACTATCCTAAATGATTACTGTATCTATTTCCTGGTAAAGCACTCATGTAAACTCCTATATATACTTCCTTATGGAGAAGAATAAAACTTAACATAAAGTATTCAAACCATATTCATATTTTAGCATGTTTTTTTTTTCTTCTTTGCATAATCATATATCTCCAACAAAAATGGCTTCGTAATAAACCCTTCCCACCGTCTAAAATGTAGAAAATCAGAGCCCTTCGTGGTCGTACAACTATACATAGCGAGGGAAAGAGCTGGTTCAATATCATTATGAAACCTGCTAAACCGATCCATTTTATCCTTGGCATCCATTAAACATGGATGTTCAATCAATTTCTTCAGATAAGTCGAATAACTGCGATTTGATAGATCATCAAAGCAATTTAAAAAATGGTCACATTCATCCCAATATTTATTGGGTACAAGCAAAACCGCCAACAACTTCTTAAAATCTTTAAAATCTTTTTTTTAAAAATATATTTTTATTTTAAGAATCCCGATCTTTCACAACAACATCTGCCAATCTGTTTTCAATCTTGATTAACTCAATTCTCCATTAAGAAAGACATAAGAACTCGTTGAATCCAAATCACCGTGATACAAATTTGCTGCATAAGTGTATGAAATGTTTACCAAGATCTCACGAATTGTATATTGCCAATATTCACTTAAGCATCGATTGTTATCTTTCATATTGGCCTTCTCATCCTTGATTTCACCATTATCTACACTTTTACACCAACTAAAGAGAGACAACTCATATTTTTCATAACAAAGACCCCAAAACCCTTTCTTCATCGAAACCTCACAACTAAAGAGGCTCCTATCACCCTGACCAAACTCCTACAGGCAAAAGCCAAACAACCGTGGAGATAGGATATTTGGAACTCTCACACTACGAGTAAAGTTATAAGTACGCTTGGCATAGTCCTCGGATTCACCAACATAAATCAATTTTACATCTTTGGGTTTGCCTTTTTTGCTAAAGTAAACATATCCATCATAATCAACTCTATCGGTGGAATAATCTGTTTTCAACTGAAACATAGTAGTCTTACATCCAATTACAACATCCCTTGAACTAATTTTAATATTATTGTACTCGGACCTAATATGTTTCATGAAGTTCTCCTCTTTTTCCATATTTGCAAGTTTCAATATCTCAAAAATTATTTGACACAAAAACTAGATAGAAAAGAAAAATAGAGAAAAATCAACCTAACCATTCTTAGAAACGAAAACCAAAAATAGTAGTAAAATGAAATCACCTTGAGTATGTAGGATGATGAAGATGAAGTCTTCAGTTTGAAAAACGAGCACCTAGTGGATCAGGTAATATGAGATCTGTAATGGGTGAGGACAGCCGACGAAGAACAAATAGAAAGCCTGAGAAATTGTATATGGGAATTAGATTTCATGATGTGATTAACGAAGATACAAAGATGTCCTTATATAGGCCTGATACAACAACACAGATCCTACAAATTAGCTATTTACCAAACATGGTTCCTAAACTATTGCAATCATATCTTCCAGACTAAGTAAATATCAATTACAACAATTATGCAGATGATGATGATCAAATATCTTAACACGCCTCCTTAAGTTGGTGAGTGGATATCATACACTCATAACTTGCCAAGTATTAAAGAGAATGGTGCCTTGCCTAGTGGTTTTGTAAACAGGTCAGCCAACTGCATCTTTATAGGTGTGTACACTGTGGAAATTAGCCCGGAAACAAGATGTTGTCAAACTAGGTGGTAGTCGAAGATGTGGCTGGTGCGGCTCATTTATGTAGTGGTTGAGCACGTGGACAGCAAAGCTTATGTTTGGCCTAGTCACTATAAGGTATATGAGACATCCGACCAAGCGGCGGTACCTAGTGGGTTCATGGAGTAATTTTCCTTCGTTGAGTCTTAGGGTCTGTTCCATGGGGAATGATGAAGGACGTGCTCCTAACAAACCAGTGTCATCAAGTAATTCTAGTGCATATTTGCGTTGTGAAATAAATATGTCTTTTCTAAATCGTGCCACTTCTATGCACAAAAAGTATTTCATGAGTTCCAAATCCTTGATGCGAAAATGGTGATTGAGAAAGTCCTTGGTAGATTGAATGGCTTGGGGATTATTTCTTGTAATCACAATAATATCAATGTAAACCAAAATAGCAATAAAAGAGTTTTTGTTGGACCTTGTAAATAAAGAATAATCAGCCATAGATTGTACAAATCTCGTAGATTGAATGGCTTGGGGATTATTTCTTGTAATCACAATAATATCAATGTAAACCAAAATAGCAATAAAAGAGTTTTTGTTGGACCTTGTAAATAAAGAATAATCAGCCATAGATTGTACAAATCTCGAAGGGCAACGGTGAGCTTTGCAAACCAATTACGGCTTGCTTACTTTGAACCATAGAGCGACTTTTGTAGCCAACATACTAAGTTCCCCCATTGTCGGCTAAATGCTGGAGGAAGGATCATGTAAACTTCCTCATCTAAGTCGCCATGAAGAAATGATTTTGCATGTCAGTTGATGGAGAGGACAGTCACGAGCGGCTGCAATGGTAAGGAGGCAGCGGAAGGTAACAAGTTTGGCAGTGGGAGAAAATGTCTATAGTTGAGTCCTTCCTTTTACATGTAACCCTTAGCAACAAGTCGGGCTTTATAACGTTCAACAGTACCATCAGAGTTGTATTTGACTTTGAACACCCATTATAACAAATGGATCGTTTGCCTGCCGGTAAAGAGGTGAGAATCCAAGTCTAAGTGCATGTATTTTCTTTGTCACAGCTTCATGCCAAAGAGGATTAGTGGAAGCCTGGGCATAGGTAGTGGGCTCAATGATTTTAGAGATTGCTGCGTGTTGCGTAGATTTAGCTCCACCAAAATGGATTAAGCTGCATCCTCAACTTGTGATACTCGCAAGTGCACGAACCGTTGGTAGTATAGCATATGTAAGTGCGAGGTCGATTCCACAGGGATTGGTGATTGAATGATCCAATTTAGTTTCCCTACACAAAATAGAAACAAAAAAAAAAGAACATAAAACAAGGAAGAAAGAAATAAGTAACTCAAGCAAATAAGTTCCCAAGTTCAATTTAGATTAATGGATTGATTCTAGCTAAAGTATGATTAAGCCATGGTGTGTGGTCATAACCTTGTGTTCCTAATTCCCTAATTTGATCATTTGTTGTCTAACCTAAAATTAAGCATTAGGAACCCATTAAGCATAGAAGAACATTTTAAACAACCAAGCATGTATCTAATCCCTGTTGTCGAATGTCCATACATACTCTTCCTATTCATAGTTCAATTCGAATTAAAGCATGGTGTATACTCTTAATTCAAACCAAGATAGCTAACATGCAAGCCTAAATGGTGATCAATCATTCAAACTAGCATATTAACTTATAAGCATAATGAATAAGAACAAAAACCATAATTGAAACTTGGAAACTAATTCAACTTGAAAACTTAAGAAAAGAATTTACATAACAAAGAAAAATAAATTACAACTAAGAAAACATTAAGGAAACTAAGAGAACTTTGAGGAAGAAAGGAAGTGTTTGAGAACTTTGAGGAGGGAGAAGAAAGTGTTTGGGAACTTTAGAGAATTTTGGAAGAACATGTGTTTGAGAGCTTTGAGGATTTTGGAAGGGAATGTGTTTGTGAAGTGTTTGAGACATGAAGACTTTTGGAAGAGAAGGGAAGTAGAGAGATGTTTGATATTTAGTACAAAGAAAATTTAATAGAATGATCTTATTACAACAATTGAGAACTACAAAGGGAAACTAAGAGAATTTGAGGGAGAGAAGGGAAGGGAGCTCTAGAGAAGTGCTTGAGAGCTCCCCCCCTTGGGGTGTGTTTACAAGCTTGGGAAACCTCACTATATATAGGCCTAAGGAAGCTGAAAATCTGAATTAAGTATGGCTAATGCATACAACACTTGTTTTATAAAATCTGAAATGGTTGATGCACTTCACTAATGCATACAACACTTCCATTATAAAATCTGAAATGGTTGATGCACTTCACTAATAAATCCCACCAGCAGCCCTAGCTCATCTTCATGTCACCATGACCAAGCTTCCAACCAGAAATAATAGCTCATCCTGAGGTCAGCATGACCAGCAACTTCAAGGGCTTACGAATTGGGCTTCCCTTAAGCAAATTAAGACTTTAAGCACTCAAACTTGAAGTTTAGAATGTCTTCTTTCCAGCCATATATCATTTGGGCCAATCCAAGGTCGGAGGAGGAAGTTAAGGCCAAAACAAATTGCTAACTCATTTTGCGCGCTGATAAAATCCATCCTGAGCATGGCTCTGTGTTTGCTAGGTAACAGACTCCATATTTATCCAATGGGGCTGAATTTTGGATATGTTATATTACACACCCATTGGAACAACTTTCATGAAGAATGTGGCCTCATCCGAGCTATGTAGGTTGCTGAAACAAAGCTTGCAATATGACCTACGAAATTGGGCTGGCAGGGGACTGTAGCCAAAATTGAGTTTGTCTTTAAGCTCTTCATCCATTCATCCAAATTAGGCCCTAACATGCATGGATTGCATCATTTACTATCCAAAGCCCTCATTATTACCTAAAGCTCAATGAACTGAAAGATAAACACAAAAAGGATTAAAAGCACAAGTTTAACTCAAAAACATAACCAAATCATAAGCTAGAAGGGTACAAAATGATATGTAAATATGCACCGATCAAATACCCCCAAACCTAGATTTTGCTAGTCCTCGAGCAAAACAAAAGGAAAACAAAGATAAAAACAAACAAGAAGTTAACTAGACCACTTTCGTAGGTAACTCGATTGCATTGAGCATATGCAACAAGCCTTTAAACCTCTAGGCATCCCTAGTAGGAGGAGTTGTGTCTCCTGAGGGTTTAACAGATACGATACCCACAAACGTTTTACTGACTCTGTAAAACAAGGTAATTAGAAAACTTAAAAGATTGTTAGTCCTTAAGCAAAATAAAAAACAAAAACAAAAAAAATAATTACATTAACAAAAACAAAACAAAAAAAACAAAACAAAACAAAACAAAACAAAACAAAACAAAACAAAAAAATTACAAAAATAAAAAGAACTCAAAACAATCTTTCCGAACATTTTCTGAAGAGAAATGACTCATGCACATGACTCAAAAGTTTTAACAATAAAAGCTCAATTTTAAACATTATTCACAAAGCGGCAAAGTTCAAAACATAATATGCTCAAAGTGTGGTAGTGTGATAGCCAAATGCAACAAATTCCCCAATCTTAGTTTTCACACAATTTCAAAAATCATACAAAGCACAAGTTCAACTTCAAATCTCACCAAAGTTGTCCTCTCACAAAGGAATCACTCGGAAGAGGGCTATAATGCAACACTCAGTTATAAACATGAGATTAGAGTTAAACCATAAAGACTTAACTCGAAATAGAAAGATGAAGAACTTGCATTAATATGATCTCAAGAAGGATGCCAAACACTTAAAAGTAGAAAAATGAATGCAATTCAACCACATGACATTTAAGATCAATTTAGGTCTTTAACATAGGTTGTAATGGGGCCAAGGGTGTAAGGTGAGTAAGAAATGAAAGGTATGGATAAAACAAAGTCCAAGGAACTCAAAATATAAGAGCATAAAACAATTGTTTACAAGACTTCGAATCATCACAATGAGAATTTATTTTTCTTTTACATGATCAAAACTCCTTTCCTTAAACACCAATTTATTTTGAAGGCCCAAAAATGAAACCCAAAAATGAAATTTCATTCAACCACCACTTAATCACAACTTTTCTCTTTTCTTTCACCAATTGTGTGATTTTTTTTTTTTTTTCCTTCAAAATGTAACACCAATTCCTAAACTTAGTATGAAAAACACATCCCAATTAAAGCTCATGAGTTCCTTAGAAAGGTAAATATTTGTTTTTCAGGCTAAGGCGAGGAAATATAATTGGTAAATGAAAGAAAAGGTTTACATGTAGGCTCAAAATGGTTAACAATGGAAAATCATGCTTAAGCATGCATAAGGTTAGCTTGAAAGGTACAAACGATCCAAAGAGGGCCTAATATCATTTCTTAAATGTCATGAAATCGAATTGCAAAAGAATGAATGACTTTTAAGTATTCAACCAAATCAATGAATAATGAGATCAAACAACAACTTTGATGACAAGAAAATAAGAGTATGTGTATAACACTCATGAAATGAAGCACAAGGCTCAAAAGCTCACATTTATGGTTATATAAGTCTAATTTATGCTTGATACAATTCTTTGGGTCATGCAAATCCTTTAATTGGAGAATTATGAAACAAATGGCAAGTGCAAAGAAGGTTTCGAACATATCATGCTAGAACGATGCCAAATTAATCAATTAATTAAATTTTTTTTTTTTACAATAAAAATTTACAAGGAAAAAAAATAAATAATAAATAAAATTCAATTTTCATTTAAGTCATGCAAACATTTATCACAATCTCATCAAATGTGTTCGGAAAGTGAATAAAATCAAAATCAAAATAAAAGCAAGACTTAACAAAATAAAATAAAAATAAAAACAAGCAAATAAAAAAAAAATTAAATAAAATTAAGGAAAAACCAATTTTACATGCTAAACTCCAATACCCCCAAACCTAGAAATGAACATTGTCCTCAATGTTTAAAAATTAGGAACAAGCAATGTCATAATAAGAAATGAAAGGTACTAAAGTAAATATAAACCACACAAAAAAAAAAAACACAAATAAAATAATTACAAAAATAAAAATTACAAAACAAACAAACAAATAAACAAAAAAGAAAAAAAATGAAACAGTAAAACACTCGAAACAGAAAGCCCTAAACAGACAAAACAGTAAGCCCTAAACAGACAGTCTTACGCAAACCAAAACCCAAACAATTGAAAGCCCAACCCAAAAGAAAGTTAACCCACCTTGAAACCTAAACAACGGTGAAAACCCGACCCACAATGAAATCCGAAGCCCACACGTTTTTTTATTATTATTTTTTATTTTTAAGAGAACATGGGTCATGATGTCTCGGTTCAGTGTAAGGGACCAACTGACAGGGCGAGACACGTGTTGACGCGTAGAGGCGCCGCAGACTCCACAAGCAAAAATTACGGGCTCATGGAAAGGCGCGAAGACTTTACTGAACGCGTTCGTTCAGAAAAGACACGTCGTGATAAATGAGTTGGGTATGGTTGGAAGGCGAGAAGGTTGTGGGACTCAAGGAATGCTGGAGATTCAGAAAATGCTCAGATGCTGTAATGGCTAGGGTTTGTCAAAGACTAAGTCTATAAGAAAGGGTGAAAAAAAAAACGCAAACTCAGAAACACACAAAAGAGAAAAGAAAGAAAGAAGAAAAGAGAGTGAGAAATCAAATGGCCTCTAACTACCCATTTTCGTTGGATCTCAACCTAGCTCCACCGACTCAGACACGAGGCCAAGCAGCGGCACCAGTATGGATGCCCTACTTTGCTTCCGCACGGGGGCCTGTGACAGTAACTGACTCAATACTCCTGGACAACGATGTTGCCATTGGAGTGGCTAGAAATTTAGTGACCCCTAAAGATATACGTGTTCTGGGGACAAGGGATGACAACCGGGTCGTGAGCGATGCCCTGGCACTGAGCGTGCAGAGTACAGCAACAGTCGCAAGTTTGGGTCATCGCCTACTTGCGAAGTCCCATGAGGTAGAGGTGCTGAAAGGTCAGTTGGCGGCGGAGCGAAGTATGGTTGAGGAGTGTTAGATTGCTATAAAAAGCTTGAAAAGGGAGAGGTCAAGGATAGTGGAGGTGAATCGACACCAGCTAGAAGTATTGCGGGACGAGAATAAAAACCTATCAAAAATGGTAGAGTTGTACTCTCGCGACATGCGAAAACAGCTGGAAGACCTAGACCGACCGGGTAAACGCAAACAAGCAGATCGCGAGAGTAGTTACGCTCAAGCTAAGATTGCGATCTTTGGGAGCTCAAGTGATGAGCCCCAAGAAGCTGTGCGTGAAGCCCCGGAAGAGGACAGCCAGAGGGCCAAACTCAAAGCTCCAATGGTCGAGACACCAAGCATCGAGAAGAAATGATTTCCTACTGCATTATTGTTGTTTTTATTTTATTTTGTTGTTTTTGTATTTTCGTTATTTTGTTTCGGAAATAAAAGAGTAAGGTTGCAGAAAGAAAAAGAAAAAGAAAAAGAAAAAGAAAAAAAAACGACAAACGGAAAAGAAAACACATTTCCCTAACTAAAATAAGATAAAGATGATAGCCGAAAGGGAAAAGCAAAAACACAAAGCTCTAGAAAATGAAAGTAACGGGCAAAAACATTAAACACCAGAAAACACGGAAAAAAGAAAAGTAAAGTAAAAGTAAAGGTGCTCCCCCTTGAAGCGATTAGGTCGAGCATGCCCGGGAAATCCGAAATGGTGTTGGCTCTCTCTCATCAGCATATGTCTATTTAAACCACACCTCTGCAAGCGGATGATACCCAGCATTTCTTCCTGCAAACTCAAGGAAAAACATCAAAAAATTTAGAAGCAAAACAAATGGCATCCTCATGCACTCACCTTGATGATCTCAACCTTGAGCTCTCACTTGCACCACCAAATGCCCAGACAAGGGCTCCTCCAACTCCTGTCTTCCCAAACTCCACATATCATCACGGTACGGCCTCAAACTTTGCTGAGATAATACCGAACTTTTCTGAGGCAATGCCGAACAGAGCTGCGCTGCTGGGAGGCATGATTGGTAACAAGCTCACACCGACAGATCATCTGCATGTGGCACAGAGGTCTGACAAGGCAGCGGTGGAGGAGTCCCACAATTTAACTGTACTCCACGCGGTCTCGGCTACCAATTTGGGCATGCGATTGCTGGCGAGAACACGGGAGTGTGCCGCGATGAGCGAGGAAATAACTTCCTTGAAGGCTATGGTGGCGGACTTGCAGAAGCGGCTCTATTGTGCCAATCAGCACGTGGAAGCACTGCAGAGAAAAAATGAGGACCATGTAGAGCTGCTGCAGATTCTGCAAGTAAGAGAAAACAGAGGCATGCCATGAAGATGAAGATGAAGATGAAGAAGTTGTTTTGTTTTGTTTTTTGTTTTTTTTTTTTTTAACTTTTTATCTTTTTGAATGCAATGTTTGAATAAAAATGTGTTTTTAACACTCAGAAATAAACTAATTAACCACACCACGTAAATAAATAAACTAACCTAATAAAACAACAAAAAAAACATAAAAGAAAACAAAGAAGTTCCAAATTGCAATTTACAAGGAAAAATAAAAACCCAAATTTCAATTTTCAAATTTTTTTTTTTTAATATTTATTATTATTGTTTTTAAAACACACAAATATACAAGCAACTCACGGATGACCAGTTAAGGGCCTCAGAAAACACAGCCAGGGGATCCGGGAAGGTTGGAGGGGTCACAATGGTCCCGCTTAAAACCCAAACTTCTTAGACACCGAAGGTGTCGCCTATAGAACTCCTAGACACTGTATTGACGGAAGTGCTCACTGGAGTTACCATAAGTCAGCTCATATGAAAAATCTTTTTAAAATTTTTAAGATAAGAAACAAAAACAAATTAAGATAAAATGGAACAACAAACCATAAACGAAAATGAACTAAGTACTCTAAACAAATTCAAACAAACAACATAAATTGTTGTACTAAAAGAAACAAACCAAGAAACCAAAGAAAAAAAAAATAAACAGCACTTTCTATCACCCGTTTATCACCATTTGGACAGATTCGTTTCTATGTTTTTCAGCTTCGACCTCTGTTCAGTTTTTAGGCTATAACTTTCCAACCGTAAGTCCAAATTTCATGTTCTTTATATGGTTGGATTCAGCACAGAAAAACAAAGAACTCAGCGCGTACCAAAAGGTAAAAACAATGACGGAAATAAACATAATTCAAAGAAGAGAAAGGATTGAAATGCTCCCCCTTGAAGCGATTAGGTCGAATGTGATGCATTTGGAGGTCGCGACTTCTCCCACTACTCCACACTTCCTATCTTTGAAGTTGCCATCTCTCTCCATTTTTATTGAGCTATTTACATTGCTAAAACAAACACATACAAAAACTTGAAACGGAATTAAAGGATTACGAAATATATATATAAAAAAACTAAAAATGAAAGGGAAAAATCAACACAAGTCCAATTCCATGCTTCAAAGCAACAAGCACCAATGGGTTGTGTAAGCTGGGACTTAAACCCAGTTCTCTTGCTTGTTGGGCAATTGTCCTTTTCTGTTGGACTACAAACACAACTTGTCCATTAACGTCATTAACTTTAAAACTTGAAATTGTCTAGTTAAGAAAAAAAAATAAAGTAGGAAAGCCAAATAGAATCAAACAATGTTACCGTTCCCCGGCAACGGCGCCAAAAACTTGTTGCGTAGATTTAGCTCCACCAAAATGGATTAAGCTGCATCCTCAACTTGTGATACTCGCAAGTGCACGAACCGTTGGTAGTATAGCATATGTAAGTGCGAGGTCGATTCCACAGGGATTGGTGATTGAATGATCCAATTTAGTTTCCCTACACAAAATAGAAACAAAAAAAAAAGAACATAAAACAAGGAAGAAAGAAATAAGTAACTCAAGCAAATAAGTTCCCAAGTTCAATTTAGATTAATGGATTGATTCTAGCTAAAGTATGATTAAGCCATGGTGTGTGGTCATAACCTTGTGTTCCTAATTCCCTAATTTGATCATTTGTTGTCTAACCTAAAATTAAGCATTAGGAACCCATTAAGCATAGAAGAACATTTTAAACAACCAAGCATGTATCTAATCCCTGTTGTCGAATGTCCATACATACTCTTCCTATTCATAGTTCAATTCGAATTAAAGCATGGTGTATACTCTTAATTCAAACCAAGATAGCTAACATGCAAGCCTAAATGGTGATCAATCATTCAAACTAGCATATTAACTTATAAGCATAATGAATAAGAACAAAAACCATAATTGAAACTTGGAAACTAATTCAACTTGAAAACTTAAGAAAAGAATTTACATAACAAAGAAAAATAAATTACAACTAAGAAAACATTAAGGAAACTAAGAGAACTTTGAGGAAGAAAGGAAGTGTTTGAGAACTTTGAGGAGGGAGAAGAAAGTGTTTGGGAACTTTAGAGAATTTTGGAAGAACATGTGTTTGAGAGCTTTGAGGATTTTGGAAGGGAATGTGTTTGTGAAGTGTTTGAGACATGAAGACTTTTGGAAGAGAAGGGAAGTAGAGAGATGTTTGATATTTAGTACAAAGAAAATTTAATAGAATGATCTTATTACAACAATTGAGAACTACAAAGGGAAACTAAGAGAATTTGAGGGAGAGAAGGGAAGGGAGCTCTAGAGAAGTGCTTGAGAGCTCCCCCCCTTGGGGTGTGTTTACAAGCTTGGGAAACCTCACTATATATAGGCCTAAGGAAGCTGAAAATCTGAATTAAGTATGGCTAATGCATACAACACTTGTTTTATAAAATCTGAAATGGTTGATGCACTTCACTAATGCATACAACACTTCCATTATAAAATCTGAAATGGTTGATGCACTTCACTAATAAATCCCACCAGCAGCCCTAGCTCATCTTCATGTCACCATGACCAAGCTTCCAACCAGAAATAATAGCTCATCCTGAGGTCAGCATGACCAGCAACTTCAAGGGCTTACGAATTGGGCTTCCCTTAAGCAAATTAAGACTTTAAGCACTCAAACTTGAAGTTTAGAATGTCTTCTTTCCAGCCATATATCATTTGGGCCAATCCAAGGTCGGAGGAGGAAGTTAAGGCCAAAACAAATTGCTAACTCATTTTGCGCGCTGATAAAATCCATCCTGAGCATGGCTCTGTGTTTGCTAGGTAACAGACTCCATATTTATCCAATGGGGCTGAATTTTGGATATGTTATATTACACACCCATTGGAACAACTTTCATGAAGAATGTGGCCTCATCCGAGCTATGTAGGTTGCTGAAACAAAGCTTGCAATATGACCTACGAAATTGGGCTGGCAGGGGACTGTAGCCAAAATTGAGTTTGTCTTTAAGCTCTTCATCCATTCATCCAAATTAGGCCCTAACATGCATGGATTGCATCATTTACTATCCAAAGCCCTCATTATTACCTAAAGCTCAATGAACTGAAAGATAAACACAAAAAGGATTAAAAGCACAAGTTTAACTCAAAAACATAACCAAATCATAAGCTAGAAGGGTACAAAATGATATGTAAATATGCACCGATCACTGCGACAAAGGAATGGTGAGTAGAAGACAAATTGTTGTAAGAAATAAAATTAGAAAGTGGGAAGCGAGAACTCTTACCCCGTGTGATGGCAAAAGTTGAATCGGAATGGGTAGTGGACATAGTACTGTTGCATTCGAAATCTCTGAGAAGAACAGAGTGTTGGGGGATGCGAGCAGAGCGCTGAAGAGGGTGGAGTAGGAGTGGTGTCTGGGCAGTTGGGATGGGAGGGAGTAGAGGTGATGTTGGTTGTGTTGGGGAAAGTAGGTACAGAGGAGATAAGGGATGATGAGGTTGGCATTGCAATGGTTTGGGTGGGTAATGGGCTGGTAGGTGGTGTAGAAAGTGGGCTAGGAGGTGCTGTGGGCTTAGTCAAATTGAAGGTGTATGGAGGAATGGTGTTGGGTCTGAGAAATGAGAATATTGTTTCGTGAAAAACAACATCGCGGCTGACCAGAAACTTGCGGTTGTCAAAATCATACAAACGATATGCCTTTTGCCCGAAAGGGTAGCCCACAAAGACACATTTACGAGCTCGGTTGTCGAATTATTGATGGGTTGGAGGTTAGTGGCATAACATAAGCAACCGAACACACGAAGGTGTTTGTAAGTAGGTGGTCATCTAAAGAGAATTTCATAGGGTGTTTTGTTGGTTAAAACAAGTGTGGGGAGACGATTGATAAGGTAAGCAGCGGTGAGTATACAGTCACCCCAAAATTGAAAAGGAAGATTAGCATGCAAGCGAAGTGCTCGTGCCATTTCAACGAGATGCTGATGTTTTCTCTCGACAACTCCATTTTGTTTGGGTGTATAGGTGCAAGTGTGTTGGTAGATGACGCCATTGTTAGAGAAAAAAGATTTCAAGGATGCAAACTCCCCCCCCAATTATCGACACAAATGGCTTTGATGTTGGTGTTAAATTGCGTTTTCACAAAAGAGAAGAAATATGTAAACAAATATTGTGTCTCAGATTTAAATTTCATCAAATAAACCCATGTAGTTAAGGAATAATCATCGACTACAGTTAAAAAATATTTGGCACTAGAGTGAGAGGCAACTTTGTGTGGTCCCCGAATATCACAGTGAATTAAATCAAAGGGTGCAATACTCTTTATTGAACTGGAATGAAATAGCAATCTTGTTTGCTTAGATAAGGGGAAAAAATCACAAATATACTTAGGAAAGGAAATATCAGAAAATTGCTTGGATAATAAACGAAGTTTGGCATTGGAAAGATGTCCCAATCGAAGGTACCACACATTA
Organism: Prunus avium; assembly: GCF_965620075.1. Taxonomy (NCBI): domain Eukaryota; kingdom Viridiplantae; phylum Streptophyta; class Magnoliopsida; order Rosales; family Rosaceae; genus Prunus; species Prunus avium. The sequence continues at coordinate 6,315,570 of NC_142284.1, read as the reverse complement.
TTTTGAATAGTCACATGGTAGGTGGAAGAAGAGTGAAGATGCGAAGCGAGGTGGTGTGGATCGAAGTAATACAAGTTCCCATGCCTCTTACCCAATCCAATCATCTTCTGCGTGCGCAAGTCCTGTATGTAACAAAAGGTAGGAAAAAAAAAAACAAAACAATGAAGGGATTGAGTAAGACATGGTACGGACAGAAGATTGACGTTTAAAGAAGGAACACATAGCACATCAGTAAGGCGAAAAAGATCATGAAATTGTATAGTGCCTATTGAAGTGATTTGCGCTCTATCCCAAGTGGGCAACCTGACTGGTGGAAGAGAAGTGTGTGAAAAAGTGCTAAAAAGATTAGGAGAGTGAGCAATATGGCCAATAGCGCCACTATCTATGATCCAGACATCCGGTAAACATGTTTTGGCATGAAAAATAAAGCAAGAAGAAGAATTCAGACCTTTAAAATTTGCTTGTGTTGGATTAACATCCTCCTTCCTTACCAATGACATCCATTATTTGCTTACACTGGTCAAGGGAGAGGTGAGGTGCTATGGACTGAAGATGGTGAGTTGGAAATTATGAGCCCTGGATGTAGTTGGCGGAGAATTGTTGTTAAGTTCCAATTTGGTTAAACTGATTGGTCCTCCCTTGATGTGCACGACCGCTGCCATCGGATCACAGTGGAGGGATAGGTGGCTCCCTACCATGCCACTTGTGCCAAGGAGGAAAACCTTTGAGAGAAAAAAAACAATTTTCCACATTGTGCGTGTCACCATTACAGTAAACACAGTGTTTAGGCTCTCGTTGATTGTTGCGCGACACCCTGCCATTATTGTTGGCGTAAGGTGATTGATTTGAAGACATTTCCTTTGCTGTGTTATGCTTCCTGCTGTTGTTATTAGAAACGCTGAGCATAGCCATCCTCTCGTTGATACTGGTGGAAACGGTAGCGACTTGGCGCTGTTTTTCATCTTAGAGGAGGAGATTGTAGGCTTTCCGAGTAGTGGGCAGCAGCGTCATGATCAATATGTTGCTTCAAGTGCTTGCACATGACTCATCGAGTCCCATTAAGAGCTGCATTAAATGTTGTTGTTCTGCACGATCCATAATTGATTTTGTAGCACCACAGGACTTCCCAGATGGACATGTATCGATTTGGTTGTGAGATGACAATTCATCCTAATAACCCTTGAGTTTTGTGTAATAAGAGGTGATGAACATTTGTCCTTCCGTTAAGGTTGCAATCTCTCTCTCTATTTGAAACATTCGACCCAGAGTTCATGCGCTGAGTTGGTATATATGACACTGTTCGCTATGTCGGGTTCTAATGAATTGATGATCCACGATAGAACCATATCATTGCATCTTTTCTAGCGGTTGAATTCGGTGGGTTTGATCAACTCCGATGGTGGCTCAAGAGAACAATTGATCAAACAAGTTTTGTTTTTCGCGCCTAGAGCCGTTTTGATCTGCCGGCTCCAGTTGCCATAGTTTTCGGTGGAAATGGGTATCTTCACAAGGACCGCTCCTGGGTGGTCCGATTGGGATAGGTAATATGGGTGGTCTGGGTTTGAAAAGATGTTAGTAGCTGAAGCAGGCTTTGATTCACTGCTCTTTTGGTTGTTGTCATCTCCGGCCATGATAGGCGTACGAGGATTGGGTAGAGATGCAAAACTTTGAAAAGCTCATCTGATACCATGAGAAATTTTATATGGGAATTATATTTAATTGAATAGTTCCACTATACCAATCACCAAGCTCACATCTACTTACATGGAGATCATAAGCATGCATGAGGCAAGTAGTATACGTGATAGGGTTGAGAGGATTTCCTCTGCTACTTATCATAGTTCAGGCTTGGCCATTTTAAAGCCGTTCTGTATGCTTTTTGCAAACATAAACTTTTCTTATTTGTTAAGAATTATAGGGGCGATCCTTATTTGGACGACGATACATCATGGAACCAAATGGAAAATCAAACTCTTGCCTGCTCCAAGCCTTGTCATTATGGTAGTCCTCCAGTGTCCAAAGCCTAATCTTGATCTCCGACCTAAAACCATCGCAATCGAGCACGCTCAAATGGTCTCCCACTTGAACCAAATAATGGTGCTCACAAACTCCTTTTAGAAGTCTCATGACCTGAAATGTTTCGTCCTTCACATCAATTGATGCTAGTTTCACTACTTTGCCTTGAGCATTAGGGTTGTAAATCCAGTGTATAGCACCATTCACACACATACTTTGGCTACGAGAGTGTAGCCTATAAGGCGGAGGATCAATTTTTCTCCTAATAAGTATTTAGGAGTTTTAATGTAGATCTGGCCAACCTAGTATTATATAGGGGTGGGCATCTATACCGTATATACCGAAACCGTGTCAATACCATATCATATCATACCGTTTAATACCGTACCGTATGCCCACCGAATTAATACGGTATCATACCGTACCGTGCCAATCTTGTATGACACGGGTGTGGTATCATATATCAGCCACCGTATGAAACCATACCGTACCGAATAGTAACCCTAAACAAAATTATACGCTAGTTTTTTTTTCACTCTCAATCTCTCACGCCTCCTAGCAGACCCAGATTCTCTCAAACTCTGCTTCCACTCCCAGCAAGCTCTCTCTTTCTCTCAAACTCTCGATCTCTCACGCCTCCCAAACCCTTGGATCTCTGTCTCTGTCTCTTTCTCACTCTCTCACTCTCACGATCTGTCTAGTCTCCTCCCTCTCGTAGCTCCCACAAGATATATGCGAAACTGAAATCCAGGAGCTGTGGCCTACCGCAACCAGGTACAACCTGTGATTTTATTTCCTAGTTGCTCTGAAACGCTAAGCTGTCTGCGCTTGTGGTTTTTCATCTATCACTTAATTCTGTCTCTCGATCTTTCTCTCTCTGTCTCAATCTCTCAATCTGTTTCGGTCTTTTTGACTTGGTATTGCACTTAATTGAATTAAGCTCTTGATTGGTTTTCTCTTTTACTCTTAACAGAGGAAAGGAATTCAATTTCATGCATTGAAATTCGTAGATTTTGTTGACAGAATTGAATTTCATTTGGTTAGGGCTTTTGGTTTTCATTAATTAATTTATCTGAATTGATTACGGTTTTGTGTTCTGATTTATTGATTATATTTTTGTGTTTTGATTAGTTGATTAGGAATGAAAGTGCTATCCTTTAAAATTATAAAACAGCACGAAAGAAACCAATTTTGTACCTCACAAGTTCATGTTTGATGTTTCTTTATGATACAGAGTGCAAAACTTGATCACTCTCTCTGTCTGGAACTGGAAGCCCAAAATCGAAGACTCAAACTCAAATGGATGTTGAATTTGTTGATGTTTATTGATTTGGTTGATTAGGATTTGGATGTTGATGATATTGATTTGAATCTTTGGTGAATGAATAGATTGAATATTCAATTGGTTTATTTTTTAGTTTTGTTATTTTGATACCAAAATGATACCGTATCATACCGATACCGATTTGGTACGGTATGGTACGGTACCAACTTTGGCAAACCATAATACCATACCGAACCATACCGATTTTAATTTCCGGTATCGGTAGCGGTATGAGTCCAATACCGTACCGTACCATACCGTGCCCACCCCTAGTATTATACGCTAAATTCACAACATATCTCAAAAACCAAATGAGTCTTAAAATTGAGATAACAGAACCCCAAAACTACACAACTCCTCCATTGTCTTATTTCGTAATACTGCTTTGCCTTTACCTCTGGAGGAGTTCCCATAAGTCTCAAAGCCAAGAAGGCAGTTGAAGACAAGAATCCCCCAGCAGTGGTTTGTTGAGTATCTTTCTTGTATGTTAGCCTGTTGTTTTCTATCATAGAACTTCAGTTTAGATATTCTTATTTGAGAACATCCTTGAGGGGTCTGTTATGTATTGTGTTTCAGTTATCTGAACAATCTATTTTTTAGAAAGAGCAATGCAGGCATTTTGAGAAAGTGAGGCTATTGGAAGCTTGGGATGGCGTGGCTTACCTTGCCTTGCCTTGGCATGCCGTGCTCTGGCCTTGGCATGCTCCCCATTCAAGGCATTCCGAGAAAGTGAGGCTATTGGAAGCTTAGGATGACCTTTGCAAGTCGTGGCTTGCCTTGCCTTGCCTTGTCTTGCCTTGGCCTTGGCATTAGCAATGCTCCCCATTCAAGGCATTCCGAGGAAAATATACTCATTAAAATGTAAGTGTAATTAGTACACCAAGACACTCATGGAAATGTGACAGTGGTTTTTTTTTTTGGGTGCACAATTAGATATTTATACTTTTTTATTTTTATGGTCAAAGCATCCTTATAGTTTAATTGTTATGTTTTGGCATGGCACTTGGCGGACCCATTTTTGCTTATATGAACATTATTTTGATGCAATGGAGTCCATTCTTCATCTCTCCTTATATTGTTATGTTGATCCCCATAACATCAATCTGGTGTTCTTTCTTTTTAGTTTTTTTATTGGGCTTTGTATTGTGTCGGGTTGGCTTTGGCTAGTTTTCTTTTCCTTAATGTTCATTTGTGTTGTTTTAGGTTATTTCTTTCTTTGTTATTTTACTTTTTAGTTTCTTTTTTTATTCGTTATTTTACTTTTTGTGCGTTTTTTCTGATTTTGTGCTTTGTTGTAGGTTGCAAGCTTCTGCTGCTGCCAAGATTTTTTTGATGTGCAGATCCTAAGGGGTGTTCAGGCTTCCTCTTCTTTCTTTTCTTTCTTGTTGTTTCCCTTTTAAATATTCAAGCGCGAGTCTCTTTTTCAAGATTACGCATTTGTTCATGTCTCTTATATTTGGGTTTTGAATAGTATTGGTTGGTTCAGTGCTATATGTTGAACACTCTTATGGTGCTTATTATTATTATTATTATTATTATTATTATTATTATTATTATTATTATTATTATTTTAACAAAGCATCTCTTCCAACAACAATGTTTAAAAAAGTGTTAAATCAAAAGACTCCTGTGATTAAAAAGTTATTATTACTCACCACTTTCGTTCAATGTTATTTGACGGACACCCTTGTAGGACTAACCATATTCCAAAAAAAGATAATATCATCTCTCCGAATGTACGGGTGTCACTTGCTAAAAATACATACCCTTTCTAATTCCATGATGCCTGCTCCAAGTTTTGTTTAAACTTGCATTTCCAATAAATATATACATGCAGATGCAAATAAAAATACAAATGTGCAATATAACAAAACCAATACAAACCTATAAGCAAACCATGTAAGTATGACACATATGCGGACCTATCTTTATAGGAAGGATGTGGACATATCTCATTAATAGGTTTGACTATGATGAGTTTACAAACTAACCGAATTAGGTAGAGATTTAATTCATTTCTTCTAATGATCAAGAACCAAGTATACCTACTCCAGAATCTTAAAATTGAGAGAGTGCTCATGGATGTTAAAAACTCTCTCAGAACTTGTTTCAGGTACTAGAAACAATCAATGTTAAATATGCATGTATCCTAATTAGACATATCATACAAGTTTGCTGCATCTGATAATTTTCCATTAATCATTAAGAAAAAAACAGAAGGCATAGGTGAGCTCATAATGTTTACCATATTCGTGTTTACAACAAAGACTGTCCCAACACCAATACGCATAGTAAGGGTAAAGTCCTTATTAGCCCTAACTGTCCAATTTTAATCTTTTGCATTGATTTGTCTATAACATACAAGAAAATCACCCTTTTGTTAATAATATGGCTCTAATTCAGTTTTTTCTTGTGTGTGCAACTATCGTAATTAAAATTTCAAATAATAAACGGTAATTAATTAATTATAAATTTAAAATGATAGAATTTAGTTATATCACTACCTTATTAATTTGCGCAGATTGCCTAGAGACGTACTGCCTGTAGTTTGGTTTATATATAATGCATGTAAAATTTGCAAATGCTAAGGTATGTAGGGTTCTAACCAAAATTTGCGCAGATTACCTAATGTACTGAATATTTTTAATGAGATGTAAGGTATTCTTGCATTGTTAAGATAACTTTCTCGATCATGATAACTATGAAACGTCAATTATACCATACCCTTATTTATTCCCTTGGATTGGACAGTTTTCATAATCGACCCTCACCATTATTCTTAATATTTGACACGTGTCTATATGTATAACCATAGATCCATAAATACAAAGCAATGAGTTAACTATGGTTATGTCAACAGACTATAGGTAACCACATTCCATTCAAGTGGTGAGAAGGGTGGTAAGAGTACACCTTAGGCAAGGGCGGATCCAGGAATTTTTCAACGGGTGGGCTAGATAAAGTTATTAGCTTAAAATTTAATGATTATTTTTTTTGGTACTTACAATTTCTATAGTTTTTCTAGAAATAAAAGTAAACATTAAATCATATAAACCATGCTAGTTCATAGCTCCATAGACTAATTTTCAATAAGTTTTAACATAAACCAAATAGGGTTTAACACCATAGTGGATTGAACATCTAAGGCTTTTTACCTAGATTAATATTGACTAAGTATGAAAAATGGTTTTTCGGAATAATTATTTTCTCGAGATAATTTTTTGCGGCTTTTATTCCTCACACATCAAATAAGAAAACTTGATTTTATGAGATTTTAGTATGAAGTATATATTGACTTAATGACCCATCATTTTTAGCCTAAATCGTATTTTGCACTAAAACCGATTTTTCATATTTTGATTTGGGGGGAATTTGATTTTCTAGTATTTTTATTTGAATCCAAATGGGGGGTACTTCTTTATTTACATTGTAAACTTAAGTAAAATGAGTAATATAAAAATAAATGAAAGTAAAATGACAATGACATTTACTTCCTTACAGCCGACTGTAGCCCTTAGTGTGGTTTCGCCCCTGACCTTAGGCTAAAGTGGTGAGAAAAACAAATATTTCCTTTTCATAAGGGGCATCATTTTGGATTAGGCGCACCATTCTAGACCTTTTTATACTAAATATTCAGAGCTAATGTATCTTAAAGTTATGGCAACAAAGACCACCTTTTGAGAGCAAAGCTCGATTTGCATACAATTGAATTCAAATTAATCCTTGAACAGAATTGAGTGCAATGCCAAAGAGACTACGTTATCTGCACCAAATTATATGTCGTACGTACGTAATCCATCTAATTAATAATAGAGTGGACTTTATTTGCCTTAAATAATAAAGATGACTTTAAGTTCAGCAAAACTCAACATGTACCACACTATTGTTGGGCTCACTCGTCTATTTATTTTACAAACAATTTGGTTTAGTCTTTTTTTCTTTCCAACTTGATTCTTTTAAAAAAAACCTAAATCTGAACGCTTCAAACTATTATTCTGAGACTTAGATCCCACATGGCATTTTCCATTTTCTTATTAACCTTTTCCTTTTCTTTTGTTTGTGGAGATTTTCGAAGGTTTTCGTTCTATATAGAAGTCCTATATGAATAAAATATTAAAGAATATAAGTTTTACATCGAAAACCTGATTAAATAGAACACAACATATAATGAATATCACGACTACTAAATGAAAGCAACATATCACTTTCCTAGAAGTTCTGGGGAACCTTATGATCTAGATAGTGGGAGATATTTTAAATGAGATGAGAACAAATATAAATGAACCTATTTTCTCTCTCCAAATAATTTACCGAGTAAAATAATATACCTAATTTTTTTTTTTTTAAATGAACCTATTTTCTCTCTCCAAATAATGTACTTAGTAAAACAATGTACTTATTTTTTTTTTGGGTAAACTGCCGAATACCCCCTTGAACTATCACGCTTGTTGAAATCTACACCCTGAATTAATTTTTCAGCCGATTTAGCACTCATACTAAATTTTATTGCCAATTTACCCCCGATTGTTAGTTTTTAGCAATTTTCATCCAAATCTCTGTTAAAAAAGTCACATGTAAGGCACATGATTCATTGTTGAATTAAAAATTGATTTTTTGACCTCTCTCTTATTCTCTCTCTCTCTCTCTCTGCTAGTCTCGAACCCAGATGGGTTTTTGGCTTTGAACACAATTCCAATAAGCTACTGGAGACTAGCAAAAAAAAATTATTTTTTTCATTGCTTCGCCAAAGAGCGGGGGGGATTCTGAATTACAAACCCAAAGATCTTGTGACCATGGCCTAAATTACAAACCCAAATCCCAAATTTCTCATTCTGGGTTTCAATCAATTTTCATAATTCTCTTCAATCTTGATTCTTGAAGTGCAAATCTCACTTTTTACAACAAAAAACAAAGCTCTAAATTTGGTCCTCTGCCTGAAAGAAACTCAAAAAAGTTAACCTTTTTTTTTTAAACTTAATTTAGTTAGATTTGATCATTGGCTAAAGATCTCAAAAAAAAAAAAAGGCCAAGCCTTTTGGTTTGTTGTTTGATCTTTGCTCCTCCACTCTGTCGTTCCTCTTTGTGAAGGCAAACACCGTGCTTGTAAAGAAATATGCGAGACCTTTTTCTCTCTCTTCCGGTCTCTTCTTCTTTATCCCCGTCTTTTGGGAAGTTCTCGGCCACTCGACTCGACGAAGTTGTGCTTCTCTTTTTGGGGCTCGCGATTGGCTACTTGGCGCTTAGTCGCAAGGACGATGACTTGGTCAACGACGGAATACAAGGACTAGATGAGAGACATTTTTCGGCGGTTGTCTTGGTTTGGTATTGTTAGAGCATTTCCAACAACAAACCCTTGCCATGGCAAGGGGGGCTAGGGCTGACACTATTCATGTGAATAGTAACTGCCCTTGCCTTTTTTAGCTATGTGTGTTTCCAGCAATCAAACCCTTGCCATGGCAACTACTATTCATTTTTTTGTTTTTTTCACAATTTTTTTTACTTAAACAATTATTTTGGATAATATTTTCGGGTAAGATTTTTGGGTTCCTACGTGTCAATACTATTCATATCAGATAAGATTTTCGGTTTCACATTTCAGATAAATTTCGAATTTCAAATTTCAGATACATTTCAAAATTCAAATTTTAGATAAATTTCAAATTTCAGATACATTTCAAAATTCAAATTTCAGATAAATGTAAAATTTCAAATTTCAAATGAATTTCAAATTTCAGATAAGATTTTCACCCTCTAAAATTGCGCCACGTGTCATCGCTATCTGCCTAAATTATTCTATAAAACCAGAGGCTCACCTCATACGTCCCACACCATATCTTCTCTACATTTCCATTTCTCATATTTTAGATTTCAATCTCCATTCTCAATGGCAGACATGGAAGAGGTTTTGGAGAGACAAGAGCGAGAAATTAGAGAAAGAATGCGTAGAAGAGCTGCAAGCAAGAGGGTGCAGAGAGAACTAGATGAGCAACTTGGCATAGCTGTGGCTTTGCTTGAGGAAGAAAACCAGAGCCGTCGTGGTTCACGTGAAGGCCGTCGCCCGAATGTGGACAGACATAGACATTGTCGGGGTAAGAATCTTATAGAAGATTATTTTATCCCACAATCTCTATACTCTGATGTTGATTTGCGAAGGAGATATAGAATGCAACCCCATTTATTCAATAAAATCATGCATGATATTTGCAATTATGATGAATACTTTGTTCAAAAGAAAGATGCTGCTGGAAATTTGGGACTTCTTCCTGAGCAAAAGTTCATAGCAATGATATGAATGTTAGCGTATGGGTCATCTGCTGATCAAGTGGATGAGGTTGTCCGTATGGGGAAGTCCACTATTTTGGAGGCCTTGGTGGGATTCTGTGATGCAGTGGAAACTCTATACACAAGGGACTACTTGCGCAGACCTACGCCCAGGGACCTGCAAAGGCTTCTACAAAAAGCTGAGATTCGAGGATTTCCTGGAATGATTGGCAGCATTGACTGCATGCACTGGCAGTGGAAAAATTGTCCAACTGCTTGGCAAGGGGATTACGGAAACAGGAAAGGGCAGAAATCAATCATCCTTGAAGCAGTTGCTGGATTTGATACATGGGTTTGGCATGCCTTCTTCGGAGTTGCCGGATCTCAAAACGATTTGAACGTCCTGGGTCAATCCCCGGTGTTTAATGATGTATTGAGTGGTGAAGCCCCAAATGTCACCTATGAAATCAACCATACCGTCTACCAAAATGGGTATTATCTAGCTGACGGCATCTACCCAAGGTGGACCACATTTGTCAAATCAATTCCACATCCCCGATCCCATAAGCAAAAATTATTTGCTACCTATCAAGAGGGTTACAGAAAAGATGTGGAGAGGTGCTTTGGTATCCTCCAAGCGCGATGGGGTATTATTAGGGGCGTGGCGCGTCTTTTTGACGAAGAGGTGCTTAGGAGCATGATGATGACTTGTATCATCCTCCACAACATGATTGTGGAGGATGAGTATGATTATCTAGCTGATGAAGTGTATGAGGCAGATCCCATGAACACGGCATTGACACGGATTTATGAAAAACCCATGGGGCCAAATGGAGAACCAGTGCAACATGACCTGTTGGTTCAAGATGGTATTTTCATGCCCCGTATGATTGATCGCTACAAGGAGATGCAATCATCGTATATTCATGAACAACGTCAAGTTGACTTGATGGAGCACTTATGGGCGGTGAAAGGCAATGAAGGTGAATGAAGTGAAGTGAAGACGTTTTTTTAATTTATTATGTTGCTGTTGTATTTTTAGTTATGCTTTGTTTTTTAAATGCTTTGGTTGTGGTTTTTTTTTATTTTGTATGCTTTGGTTGTGGTTTGTTTTTTTATGTATGGAATGTTTTGAATAAAAAGGAATTTTGTTGAATATTTTCTTCATTCATTAAAAGAAAATCAATACAACTAAGAAAAAAAAATACATGAATTACTGATGTAGAATAAATGGCAGATTTTATCGCGGTTGAGCTAGAAAAAGGACGTAGCGGGAATTTGCAGATTTGCCGTCCGAGCTCCGATTAGGATGCAAAAGACCATTTCGGAAAGTGAACGACGCCACGAGTCAAACTCACAACCTTGCTGTGATGTATGATGGATTTTGGCATTCTGAGGTCATTTGGCCTGCCAAAACCGCATTCAAAGTTTAGTAGTTAATTTTCGGAATAAATTCTATTTTTCAGTTTTAATGTAATAACTTCCCTAGCAGTTCAAGGGTTGAGAGATGTGTATTTAGACAGATTTGGTGAACGTTTTTCATCATCTCAAATTTTAATAAAATTATCCCAAGAGAATTCCTCTTAATTTCTGGTGGAATCCAGATTACCACTAATTTATTAAACAAAAAAAATACAATGAAATGAAAGGCAAGCAAACTAAGAAATGAAAGGCAAGCAAACTAAGAAATGAAAGGCAACCAAACTAACTTAATGGTTTTGATCATTTAACCAATCCGTGTTGCTTGGTCCATCGTCACGAAAAAGCTTTCGTCTCATAACATCCCTTCGTTCTAGCTTCCAAAATTGTTTTGATTCGGGGGACATATGGCTTGTATTCATGGCCATGGTTTCCCGATCCTTTTTTTCAATGTTTTCTTGGCGTACATACTCCTTTTCTTTGCGTATATACTCCCTTTCTTTTGCATATTCTAGTTGAATTGCCATATCATGCTCTTGTTGTTTCATATCCATTTCAATCCTCATGGCTTGGTGCTTTGAAATTTCCTCCAAAAATTTAGATGCATTCTTTGTAGAATTACTCCCTCTCTTCGCCTTCGCCGCTTTCCTCCCAATAGGCCTAGGCTCCCTTTCGATAGGTGAGTCTTGACTCATCGGGGAATCCATAGGTGAATCCGATGTCGGTGTCTCATGGAGTGGCGTTTCGTTCAACACCACCTCTGGACCCGTTAGAATAATTTGGAATCTCTTACAATTCTTCACTGCCTCCCAACATTGGGTATGAGTGAAGCTTTTTTTGCCTTGCCCAGTAGCACCAAACCACATTTGTGCTTGCATAATCTATAAAAAAGAAAATAATGGAAATGCAAGAAACTTTAAAAAATATTGTCAATGCAACATGTATAAAAAAGAAAATAATGGAAATGCAAGAAATTTTAACAAATTATTAGAAATGCAATAAATATTAACAAAATATAAATATTGCAAGAAACATTTAAATAAATATTGGAAATACAAGAAATATCAATAAAATATATAAATTGCAAGAAACATTTAAATAAAAATTAATGACATAGAAATTAATAAAACGAAAATTACAAATAATTTACCTCATTGCTAAGGTTTTCCCCACTTCTATGGTTGTTCATCGCTTTTGCCAAGGCATCTCTCCATTTCGCCAACTCTTTATTAAGAATTTTCCACCTACTAGATAATGCCATTTCCGTATGGGTCGAACCCATTGCCCTTTCACAAAATTCCTGATGAATTTTTTTCCACATATGACAGAATTTCATTTCATTACCCGTTACGGGACAATAACTAATTTGGACACAACACTCACACAACAAAACATCTTCCATCGTGCTCCATGCCCCTCCGATTTCATTAGAAGAACCCATAATATTTCCTAGAGAAAAATACAACTTGAAAGGGAAAAAACTTAATATTGAGTAGAAGGAGAAGAAAATGAATGAGGATTTGGTGTTAAAAGTGAAGAGTATTTGTTGGTATTTATAGAAAATAAATTCAGTATTTTTTTGGAATTTTTAAAAAAAAATTTCGATTTTTTTTTCAATTTTTTATTGCACAAAAAATCGGAGCCGTTGGATTGCTGGAAAAAATCGAATCGGAGAGCCCAGCTTGCGCCACGTGGAAGAGAGCCGTTAGGGGACTGTAGCGGGGCGCGTCAAATTATTTTTAACGTTGAACGCCAGGGCTGACGTCGTCGTGACATCAGCGCGCTGACGTCAGCTCAAAACGAGTTTTGGCCCTCGGGCCAGCCCAGTTCGCTGGGTCCCACACCTTGCCCGGGCTGGGTTTTGTTGCTGGAAACGAGTTTTTGGGCTTGCCCCCCCTAGCCCTCCCCTTGCCCTTGCTGCTGGAGTTGCTCTTAGGGTAGGGTGGGCTGAGGCCTACGAGGAAGAAACAGGGAGAGGGGAGAGAGAAGAAGAGACGAGGAGATAGAGAGGATTCGTTGGGTAATCTGGGTTGCAAGGTTGGCATGTGCCATTCACGTGGTGTTTTTAACAGAGATTTGGATGGAAATTGCCAAAAACTAATGGTGGGGGGAAATTGGCGATAAAATTTAATACGAGTACTAAATTGGCTAAAAAATTAATTCATGGTGTAGATTTCAACTGGCAGAATAGTTCAGGGGGGTATTCGGTAGTTTACCCTTTTTTTAAAAAAATGAACCTATTTTTCCTATCCAAATTATGTACCTATACACATTTATAGGTATATTGTAAAATAATTTACCTATGGGTAAATAATGAACCTATATTTTCTATAAATTATTACGTACCTATTTTTAATTTATGAAAAATGTAAGGAAATTTCAATTACAAAGTAACTAACTTAGTTTTTTTTTATATAATTTTTTTTAGTAAATAATATACCTATATTTTAATTAAATAATATTTTTATATTTTTATACGTATATATTCATATTTATATTTATATTTTTCATAGGTACATTATTGTATATGAAATTTACATTTTTTTTTTGGTTTGTAATTTTAGGGGGCGATATGTGAGAGGGAATGAGAACCAAAAGAAATGGGGGTGATTGATATGCTATTAATAAGGAGTATTAATTACAATTATGGCAGTTAATGAAATGCTTGAAATAAATTATAAATAAAATATGAAGTCTGGTGGCAACGATGTAAAAATATAGGAATACTATGACCTCTTATATCCTACTGATTATTTAAATTTGAAATTGGGTTTTACATGTAGATTTGTAGAGTGATGGCGCTGATGGATATATGTCTAGGAAATAGAAAATGTAGGAATTTATATTGGACAAACCCAAAATTAAATAATACTGGTATAGATAAAATCATTTTTGACACGGGCAGAAACCCTTCCAAAAGACAAACAAATTTGACCAACATGGCAATATGATGACCAACATTGTGTTGTACAAAAGGAGCACACCCAAAACGCGAATGCTCAGAACCATTAGATTATGCTGAGAGTTAAGAGTCCACGTGCCATATTCCATTTTCTTATTAAGAGGGATCCTTCTCCTTTTATTTGTATGTTTGTTTGTGTTTTTTAAATTTTTTTGCATTTTACTCCTTAGGGTCCGTTTGGTTCGTGGAAAGGATTTCATGGGAAATTATGTCTTTTTCCAGGAAATGAGAAATGGAAGATTTATTTCCCATGTTTGATAATGCTGGGAAAGTAATTAGGAAACACTTTATTTCCTTTCCCATGTGTTTTTTTATATACATACCAACAAATTAGGGAAGGGGGGGAATTGAACCTGAGACCTTGAGTGCAGGAATAAATACTCTTAACCACTTCAACTATAAGGCCCTTGCAACGTGAGATTATATTCAAATTCAATATTTGCGCTAAGGATGGGGCTTTCATACATATAATGAACATGAACATGAAGCTTCTTTAATTTTTCAACATTAGACTCTATTCAAATTTTATTTTATTTTTATACAAGTAATATAGGAGGAGGGGGGAATTGAACGTAGGAAATCAACGGCATGTGTAAATATTTTTAACCACATTATACTCAAATTCAACATTTGTGATGAGGAAAACGTTATTGGTGAGTATTTTCCAACTAGTTAATAGTAGGGTTTAGCACAGATTGGTCCGATCTGCCAAACCATACAAATTTTCTCCAACTACAATAGAGAGGAACCAACATATCCACTCTAATCTTTAATATTTTGGTATACCACTAAGCTTGGGTTAATAATTAAGTAATATGGCCTAAAGCAATGCTTTTGTGTAGCCTATTTATATGCAATCCTAGCAGTAAAAGTATGTGCACTATCCAGACTACCACATTCGTTCCTAATCTCTATATTGCTATTTCACTTTCTTTGTGTTTTGTTGTTTGTTGGTTTTGTAATCCTTTGTGTCTTTGTTCTTTATAATTTGTTCTTTCAAATGGCACGTGAGATTGTGAAGCCCTTGTGGACGTTGTTTTCTGCAATTTTTTTAATTTATTTGGTTAATGGGGCAGCACAACCACAAGTTCCCTGTTACTTCATATTTGGAGACTCATTATCTGACAATGGAAACAACAATGGCCTCTTAACTATATCCAGAGCCAATTTTCTACCCAATGGCATTGATTTTCCAAGGGGTCCAACTGGAAGGTTTTCCAATGGACGTAATTTGGTCGATGTGGTTGGTCAGTTTTCTTGTCTTTCTGCAAAATTTCAAATAACATATTATGTAAATTCACAATCATAATTATAGTGTGATACTGGAGTACGACCACATGAACATTTCCCTTTCTTCCCATTGTGATATAAAACTCATGCAAGTTTTTAGCACGAAAATAACTCATTATTATGTCCTCATTGCAGCTGAACTACTAGGTTTGGATAGTTACATTCCACCTTTTGCAACTGCAAGTGGAACGGAAATACTCAAAGGCGTCAATTATGCATCTGGTTCATCTGGTATCCGCGACGAAACTGGAAGACAAGCGGTAATTTATTATTTGATTTAAAGTGATCCGCGACGAAAAATTATCGATACCCAATCAGTGCAATGTCAAAATTTATCAAAGAATTATTTTAACCCCCTCTCCTCGATTTTGCAGGGACAGATAATAAGTATGGCTATGCAATTGCAAAATCACCAAAGCATAGTGAAACAGATAGCTTCTTTTAGGGGAAATAATGTCCCATCAGCTGAGGAGTACTTAGGCAAATGCATATATTCAGTTGACATGGGCACCAATGATTACTTTCTCAACTACTTTGGTTCCCTGTCCAACACTAGCCGCCAATATACACCAGATCAATATGCAAGAGTACTCATTGAAGAATATTCTCAGCAATTAAGAGTTAGTAGAACAATTTCTTATATATTAATTAGGCTTATTCTTTATTTAAAATTTTTATTTTAGGTCGTCAGTGGGGTATAGCTTAGTTGGTTGAGCTCTTCCACCTCTACCAATGTGAGCAGAGGTTTAAAACCCCAATGCACTCAATAAATATTTGTGTAAATCCCCCCTCCCCGAATTGCTTCTTGTACTGAAAAAATTCATCATTTTATACGTCTACTTTATGCATCATGAAATTAATTGAAACTTTTATATAACTGGAGCTTTTCTGATTATGCTAGACGTTGTACAACTTGGGGGCAAGAAAGATAGTTCTCTTCGGGCTAGCTCCTTTAGGCTTCGTACCTTTTGAAGTTACTGCGTGTGGCACAAAAGGCTCTTCTTGCGCTGCTTATATCAACAGTGCAGTTCAAATTTTCAACTTGGGGCTTGTATCACTTGTCCAAGAACTCGACAGCAATCTAAGAAATGCCAAGTTTATTTACATAGACTATTATGGGATTGCATCATCATATGCTTTATCTCAGGGTGATTTCTAATATCTCTAAACTTTACTTTTTATTTCTTTTTTATACAAATGATAGTGGGGAGGTGGAAATAGGACAAGTGATGGCGCGCCAATAAATCTAACTTCACACCAAACGATTGCAAACCAAGTAGGAAATTTGCTTGACATGAGTTCTTCTTAAGCCTTCAATAACCAAAGGACTTCACAATTAGATAACAATTTACCTAATGCAATACTTCTGTCGACATAGATATTAATCTCCCTACTGTCAAAGTCATCAAAGGTACCTTATTTTATGAGTAATGCTACTCTTACTCGTATAATCCTTCCACTTGGTGCGCACAACAAAAATTTCCTTTAAATATTCTAGATCATATATTTCGTTCAAAAACAGATAAAAGTTCAAATTTTGGCACAAACATTTTAATTGACTAATATTGGCTCTTCTATATTTCAGGTTCTCTGATTTCTAACGTCTCATGTTGTGGAGTGACAGACGGTGTGAACACATGCCTTCCTTTTGAAATCCCGTGCAGTAACAGGAACCAGTTCATCTTTTGGGATGGTATACATCCTACAGAGGCAACAAATGTTTTTATAGCAGCAAGAGCATACAAAGCTAAGTTTCTTACTGATGCTTTTCCCTACGATATCAACCGCTTAGCTCAACTATCCTAATTGTGCGTTCCATGTTCATATCAACCACTTATATAGTTCAAGTGATTATGAAGGAAATAAAGTTATCAGCTGCGTTTGGGAATTATTATGCATATGTATGGAGATTTATGAGTATATGGGAATGTGGATGACCACCATAATAACCATTATCTCCACCTTTTCATATTTGTAACATAAGCTCTTATTTTTATAATTAGTAGCTATAGTTTGCGGGTTAAATACCTGTATTTGTAAGCCTATAAATAAGTGGTTATCAAAGATGAATGAAAGAAGTTTTAGAGACTAATTTTTGTTGTCTTCCTCTACTCCTCATTTCTCTCTACAATTTTCTTTAGTTATATAACACGTTATCAGCACGAATCCTCTCCCAAATACCAACTGAGTTCTCCGACCATAACCCACAGAAGCTGGGCTTCCCTGCCCCCTCCCTCGCTAGTGAATGTTCTGCTGAGTGATGGACTAACTGGTCCTCCAGACTAGCTGTTTAGTTGATTTCTCTTCTGTTAATGTAGTTCTTTTGTAGTTCCTGGGTTTCTTTTTGCACCCTGCTTTCCCTTGTTTTCGCCCTCTCGCTTTTATGAAATCAATCAGTTGAACAACAACAAAATGAGGTGTACCCCTTTCGTGCATCCACTTATTATTGTTAGGAAGACTAGAAATGTTTTGGTTTTCCTTGCCAAATTTATATTCATGATTGTAAGTATTTAAGATCTGTACAAACTCAATTACATAGTTTAGGTTATGAGTGGTTCATTCAATTTAGGTCAGAGTACGACATGGCTAAGCTGCAATCATTGTTCATCAAAAGGTACATTATTCATCATTATTGCATTGCACCCTAATCATTGATTCTGTACTTGATTGATTAGTATGGTCTACTAGTCAAGTCTCCTAAAAAATTAGAGTTGGTTACCATGTGAGTAGGTAACACTTTTCATTCTGCATTGTTGAGAGGCATCTTCTTGGCTCTGCCGTTTTTGCGAGAGTGTTCATGGTTTGGAAATAGGTTTTCAATATTTTTCTTTTGAAATCTGCTTATGTTTTTCAAAAATCTAAATAAGCCTTGCATATCATTCGTACACTTAGTTTTAGGCTCAGATTCATGACTTGTGTCTTCAAGGTGATGATAACTCGAAGGAATCGATTCAGTTCTTTTGAATTTATAAAATCATACATGGAAGCTGTTGTCGATCGAAGTGCTGGTGCCATGGTGTAAAGAGCTGAAGATGTGAAGCTGCCATTTTCATGAAGACCAGTTAGTTGAGTTGCTAAGTGATGAGCACAAAATTAATACAAGTTTTATCCTTTAATTTATATTTGCTAGTATTTTCTTTTGTTTTATGTAAATCTATTAGAGTATTTGTATTGGTTTTTTCCAATCTTTGTTTTTGTATTTAATGAGTGGTTGTTTGTAGATATTAAGTGTCTTCCATCAATAGCATGAGGAGGAGGAGGAATAAGCAATGTGTTGCAAGAAGAAGGTAGAAGAAAGATGAAAATACGATATGAACCGCTTAGCTCAACTATCCTAATTGTGCGCTCCATGTTCATATCAACCACTTATATAGTTCAAGTGATTATGAAGGAAATAAAGTTATCAGCTGCGTTTGGGAATCATTATGTATATGTATGGAGATTTATGAGTATATGGGAATGTGGATGACCACCATAATAACCATTATCTCCACCTTTTCATATTTGTAACATAAGCTCTTATTTTTATAATTAGTAGCTATAGTTTGCGGGTTAAATACCTGTATTTGTAAGCCTATAAATAAGTGGTTATCAAAGATGAATGAAAGAAGTTTTAGAGACTAATTTTTGTTGTCTTCCTCTACTCCTCATTTCTCTCTACAATTTTCTTTAGTTATATAACACATTATCAGCACGAATCCTCTCCCAAATACCAACTGAGTTCTCCTACCAAAACCCACAGAAGCTGGGCTTCCCTGCCCCCTCCCTCGCTAGTGAATGTTCTGCTGAGTGATGGACTAACCGGTCCTCCAGACTAGCTGTTTAGTTGATTTCTCTTCTGTTAATGTAGTTCTTTTGTAGTTCCTGGGTTTCTTTTTGCACCCTGCTTTCCCTTGTTTTCGCCTTCTCGCTTTTATGAAATCAATCAGTTGAACAACAACAAAATGAGGTGTACCCCTTTCGTGCATCCACTTATTATTGTTAGAAAGACTAGAAATGTTTTGGTTTTCCTTGCCAAATTTATATTCATGATTGTAAGAGCATCCACAATGGGGGGTGTATATGGGGGTGTGTGTTAAATATACACCCCGAGTCACCGGAATCGTCTCCAACGGGGAGATGTAAATGAATGTAAATATACATCACCACCATGGGGATGTAAAATAAAATGTATATTTATATCTATTTTTACATCCCTTGCAAGCGGGACCCACCCGAGAAAAGAGAAGAAAAATGAAGAAAAGTCAACATAAAAGGCTAGGACCCACGGCTACACCCCCGAATTTACACTCCCCCACTGGAGCAAAAAACATATTTACACCCCCCGGAGGTGTAAAGGGGATGTAAAAGTGGCTTTACACCCCCGAATTTACACCCCTCCATTGTGGATGCTCTAAGTATTTAAGATCTGTACAAACTCAATTACATAGTTTAGGTTATGAGTGGTTCATTCAATTGAGGTCAGAGTACAACATGGCTAAGCTGCAATCATTGTTCATCAAATGGTACATTATTCATCATTATTGCATTGCACCCTAATCATTGATTCTGTACTCGATTCATTATTGCATTGCAATCATAGTTGCTTTCTAAAACTAGATCTAGGAAATATTGAGCTTTTTAGGACAATCTTTGTAAGAATCTTCTTAAGCTTAGTGGATTAACTGATCGGAATGATAACCAATAGTTTTTCCTAGTTGTGGTTGAATGATTTATTC
The DNA here is from genome assembly GCF_965620075.1 of Prunus avium. Lineage (NCBI taxonomy): Eukaryota > Viridiplantae > Streptophyta > Magnoliopsida > Rosales > Rosaceae > Prunus > Prunus avium. The sequence continues at coordinate 6,295,580 of NC_142284.1, read as the reverse complement.
CTAACAATATCTTCAAAGTTGTAATAGTCTGTTTGAGCAAGTTGTCCTAGTTTAGTACTGTCTACTTGGGTTTTAATTACTTTGTTCACCTAAATATCGGTTTTCGATTATAATAAAAGAATATGTATTTTTGTGTTGCATTTCTTTGAAGGGAATATGAAAGTCAATACATTTAATCGGGATACACTTGGAAAACAAAAGCTAGATGGTATGAAATATTAATGACATTGTTTTTTTATATATAAATACAATAGTCTAAAGTACAACGTGTAGGGGGGTGTTTCTTAGACACGCATACTACTAAAGTGTCATAGGAGTTCGAACCTGAGACCACTAGTTTGCAAATAAAAGCCATTTTCCACTAGTTTAGACCCCGTTGAGATTGTTTTAAGTGTAAAGAAAGTGACGAATGTTATGAGGAAAATGGAAGAGGTCCAAAAGAGAAGGTTAGAGAGAAAGTTGCTAATATTCCCGTTTATCTAATATATCCAATTAATAATAAATATAACTTTTTTTCTTGCCTAAAATAATAAATTAAAATAACTTCAAATGCACCATAATGCACACTTCTTTACGTAAACTACGCACGTACCGCACACTATTACTTATTAATATCCATGTGGTCCTTGTGAACCCAAATAAGGGTCGTGTCATATCCTCATCATTTACAAGAGGTCCCTATTTTTGATAAAAGAAGACATTGATAACATTGTTGGCTCACTCTGCAATGCTCTTTAATGATCTAAACCATTTAGCTCTTTAAATTTTAAAGAAATTTATATTTTAAAAAATTCGGTTAAATAGGAAATTGTTTGTTCATTAGATTTTCATCACGATGATTCAATGCCTCATTAGAATATTGTGTTCGTCAATTTATTTGTTCACATTTAAATGATTAAATGATTTTTCGTTTGACTAAGATTTTTTTTTTTAGGTGACTTTTGAACGAAAGCCAAAAAATAGATAATTTGAATCATTAGAATATTTCACAGAGAGTTGGACTTACATGCAATACTCCCTTTACTCTCTTATAAAAAAATTTCTCAATTTTGAAGCTTTTCCTTATGTACAATTCCTATATGCCTTATTAGGGATCATCATTAGGCCCGCGAGCCGAAGTGAATAGCTCGGCTTGATTCGGTCTGTTAGGCTTGTCTAGGCCCAACCTATTAGATAGGTTCAGATCAATCCCTTTGAGAACTCAGTCTAGCATGAAAAATTAAAACAAACCTACAGAGCCCTGCTTGAGTTCGACTCAAACTTAATAAATTTGGACCAACCTAGCCCGACCTGATAACGAACCCTAAGCCTTATAATCCAAGCACTTTTGTTTTTGCTATGAAAGGGATCAAATCATTGGCCTAACTTATCCCTAATTTAGTTCCCCATCTTCCTCACCATTTGGGCTACACCCGAGGGCTTATGATCAAAGTACATCTAACTAGCACTTAAAAGTGGGATCTTTGTCCATGGCCAATAACCTTCATATGTCCGTGGTCAACTAAGCTCATTAAATATTTGTTTAAATGGTCCATAAAAATGGTGGCTAATATTGAAGTTGTGTGAGGCACTAGTTTTATCTTCGAACACGCAATCTATCTAAGCACAAGTAAAACGATTTTGTAATGGTTCGTGGATATCGATCATCCTTGCAAGTACCAAATTTTTTTTTTGAAATATAAGTGATATTCTAAAGGCTTATTTATTGTAATGCCCCCTGAAATTATGGTCAAATCTCACTTCACCCCCTGAAAGTTAAAATGACCTACTTTGCCTTTTTGACTGATGTTTTGCATCTCAATTTACCCCCAACCATCAAGTCAGTCAATAACTCTGTTAAAGATGCTGACGTGGCATGAATAGGACCCCACTTTTTTTTTAAATGCATGCCACGTAATTACCATGTGTAAAAAAAACATAAAGAAAAATTTTCTTTTAAAAACAAAACTCAACTATTAATAATATATATATATATATATATATATATATATATTTTTAAAATCCCCAATTCCCTTCCTTCCTTGCTCTGTTACGCATACCCAATCTCTCCCTCTCCCTCTCCCTATCTCCAAAGATGCCCATCATCCTTCATCCTTCATCCTCCCTCTGCAACCAACCACCACCCCTCATCATCCATAACCATCCAACCACAAGCAATACCCACTGCCATAAAAAAATTGGAAAACAAAAACACTCACATAATACATTGAAAATAAATAAAAATCATGTATCTTATTCAAATCCGCTTATTCCAAACCTCAAATCAATAACACAACACAAACAATTGTATAAATTTATTTTATTTTTTTCAAGTAAAAATCATATGCACACACAGAGTGAACAATGGAAGAACTTAAACTACAATCTCATTCTTCTTCTTCCTCCTTTATTTGATCTTATGCTCTGGTTTGAGGAGGGGATGGGTTTATTGGTTGCAGGGGCGAAAAGCTTGACAATAAAGACGGTGGCGTGGCCTTGGGCTTCAAGAGTTGGATATACTATTGAGGTTGGGTTGAGTTCGTAACAGATCTGGTATGGCAGTTGGCTTAGGGTGGGGGAGGTTGGGATGGAGGCCTCGTCCTCTCTTCACTGCCCTGAAAGAGCAGTCAACCCTTTTACACCCTTATCTCTCTCCTTATGGGTCTCTCCCAACCAATGACTCGAGGAATAGCGAGCAAGGCCTGGTCGTGATGGCGCTCAAGGTAGGTGCAAGATCTGGGTTGGCTAGGTACAAACGGAAAGGGTGGGTTGGGGGAGATCTGTTAGTGGCGATGATGGTAGGGGGTGGAGAAGACAGTGGCAGCTTCATTTTAATTTTTTCTTTTGTTATTTTTGTAATTTTATTATTATATTTTTTATGAGCTGTAATTTTATTATTTTAGGGTGGTGCTGTGCTGTGGAAAATCTTTTAATTTTTTTTTTTTGCACACATGGTAATTATGTGGTATGCATTTCAGCAAAATTTCGGGTCTATTCATGCCACGTTGGCAACTTTAACAGAATTATTAACTGACTTGACGGTGAGGGGTAAATTGAGAGGCAAAACATCGATCAAGGGAATAGAAATTGAGGGCATGTTTACGTATCAGTAATGAAGAAAGTAAGGAATCAGAGAATTTAGGAATCGGGGAACTACTGAATCGGTATGGGAAGAATCATTCCCATAAAGCTGTTTACTAAACATATGGAATTAGCAAAGGAATGAGGTTGATTCCCATTATTATTGTTTACTAATTTTCATGAATCAGAATCCAAATTAATTTGATTACTAAAATGCCCTGCACATTTTCACCACAGCACATATATAATTCTCAAATTGGCTAAGGAGACCAAACTAATCCGGTAGCAAACTAGTAAGGCGGTGTAAACATGAAGAATCAATATGTTGAACAAGATGAACAGCAAGAGGCCGGTTCAATGATAATGTTTATAACACCTTTGTCAAGAGCCAATTTCAAACGAAAAAATAAACTCCAATAAATATATATCTTTCACCTACGTAACTAGTAAACAATCAAATAATAATGACCTGCATAATCTTCATACTACAAAAAAAATATATATATAATCTCCAAAAAAGTCTTTATCTATGACCGTACTATGTTTTGTGATGAATGTGAAGACAAAAGATAGAAGAAGAAGATAGATAGATAGAATGATTTACATAGCACAAGGCGTTGCTGCTGCTCATGGGAGGTTGTGTCTGCACCGATAACGTGAAAAAGAAGTTGGAGCGTCTTGGAACTTATTGGCGTGAGTTTTTATCTTTTTTAGGGTTTGGGGGTTTTCGGAATTATGGTAAAGTAGTAAAGGTATTTGATGAGCACATAAACTATCACATTTATTATCCCTAAATATATTTGTTAGTAATTGATTTTCTTACAATTTTAGTTAATTAGGTTTGTTTTTCACTTTTGCACTTGCTTACATACCCATTACATAATTGATGATGATTTCATCTTAAGGTTGAAGAAGATCATTGGATGCTAGTAGGCAAATGGATGCAATAACCAATGAAACAAAAAGATGAAGAATTTGGAGAATGGAGTCATCAACACTATGAAATAAATAAAGGAAGCAAATTGGCAATTGGTTTGATGGCAAGTGGAAGACATATTCAATTCATGCATGGAGTGGATGAAGCAACAAACAAGATGGTGGCTTGAAGATGTGGAATCATGAACTATTAAAATTGTGAGTTAAGCAAATGAAATGAAGGATGATGATAAGAGGTGCAACACTTAACCAAAAGAAAGGATTGAATAACAAAAGCAAGTAGAAGTGGAGCAACAATTGAAGAAAAGAAGAAATATTAAGATGAGGGTTACGGTTGTGCATTGAATGAGATGAGAATTTTAGATTTTAATATTTCCCTAGTTGTTGAGATTTAAGGCTATAAATAGGAAGCTCTACAAGCCTTCGAACCACACCAAGCTCACAATCTTCTCTTGAGCTCTCTCTCCTTCCTCTAATTCTTCTAGTTCTAAATTTCTGTTTTAGTTTTATTTTATGGGGAACTAACTCCCTAGCTAAGGCTAGGGGAAAGCTTTTAATATGAGTGTGTAATTGTTATTAGTTTGATCCAAACTTAAGCTTTAATGTGAATTTGTAGTTTTCTTTTTAATTAATTGATGAATGTTTGATAATCTATTTCATGGGTTCAATCATGTTTTTCCCATTGTGTAGTAAAAACTTTCATGCTTTTAAAAGAGAAGAGAATTACTAAAGATTAATAGAATTTCGATGAAGTTTATTTTTTGATAGCTTGTTGTTCGGTTCATTTTTACACATGATTTTTCATGTTATTCACCTATTATTTTGAGTTAGTTCTTGACATTTTATAGCTTTTTACTTCCTTTTTGTGTTTTCTTAGATTTTACCTTGGTTAGAATGAAAATGAGCTAAAAGTGCATTATCTGATTTTGTTCATTTTCGTAAGTCAACTTCTTGGCCTTAGATCAGCATGCTCCAATGCTCGGATGAGGTGAAGATCTTCATGAAACTTGTTCCAATGGATGTTAACTACAACATATCCAAATTTGAGCTCCATTGGACAAGTTTAGCCTATCCAACTGATCCTATATGTTACAGCAGCTCTGGAATTCCGATTTTGGCCAGCTTTCACCTCCTTTGTGTCATCTTAATTTCTTGTTACCATAACTCTTGGTAACAAGGAATTACCTTTGTAAAAGAGATATTTTCTAAAGCATTTGGCATCTTTGTGAAGTCAAGGCTTCATCATGACAAAGGGGACAAGGCTTAAGGCTTTAACAAAAGTAATTGTTTTATATTAAAAGATATTTTGGAAAAGCTGGAAAGGAGGAGAGAGGAGTGCAAAGAGCATCAGCCATTGCAATCAGAATCATTCCATAATTTTGCAGAGATTTTGGAGCTGGAGATGAAGCTTGGAGCTAGGGAGCTCAAGGAGGAAGACAAGGGCAACAAAGCAAGAAGTGGAAGAGATTTCCACCATTGAAGACCTTGAGCTCCCATGTTCACAAAATTTGTAACTTCTTTCTAGTTATATTTCGAATTTGTGTTTGAAATAATTATGAGCAACTAAACTCCATAGCTAGGGCTTAGGTTGAAGCCCTAAACATGATTGCCTTATTGTTTTGATGCTTGAGTGTATGAATTTCTAGACATTGTTGATGAATTCCAATTCACCAAATTAATCTATCCTTGATGTGTGTTTTTCCTTGGTTGGCCATCTTTGAAAGCATGCTTCTTGAGATTGTTGGGATTATGTGTATCTTCATGTTATCCTAAGCAATAAATGGATGAAGTAAGAATCATCCATGTGAATTGGTTTCTTGAATACCTAATGTAAACACCATGCTATTAGGATTCTTGTGATGTTCATATTCTCTTTGAACTTAATGGGTTCTCCTTGTAATTGAATCGAAGTACGAACCATACCTAGGTTCGGTTATGGGGAGGGCACAAGTATTGTAGTACGAACCATGCACTTTACGTATATTAGAGAGAATCAATGCGTCTTGAGCCACGACCCATGGTCTTGATTGCAAACATTTTCAATAACACGTTTAGAGTTCATCACTTGAGTATTCATGAACATAGGTAAAATTGTTTAGGGTGGATTCCGAAACCCTAGTGTTTGTTACATTTTAATTTCACAATTTGATAATTCATCTCTGCCATTCTCATTTGAATTCAAAGTCCATTTACTTTCTTGCAATAGAAATAGGTCACTTGAAACAAATCAAAACCCCCCCCCCCCCCCTAATGTGTGTGTGAGTTGTGTGTTTGACACGTTATGTGTCTTTGTTACTGAATTTTATTTGTTTCCATAATTGTTTTGGACTTTTGGTCCGCAATGTGTTCTTCCATTTTCTGTGCTGAATCCAACCGTATAAAGAACGTGAAATTTGGATACACGGTTGGAAAGTTATAGGCAAAACACTGGACAGATGTCGAAACTGGAAAAACAGAGAAACGAATCTGCCCAAAAACGACCGGTCGTCACTGTTCACGACCGGTCATCACTGTTTATTTTCACTGTTCACGGCACTGTTCACAGGTGATAAAAGGGTGATAGAAAGTGCTGTTTCTGTTTTTCTTTGGTTTCCTGTGTTGTTTCATTTCTTTTACATTTCTTTACTCATTTTTAGTTTTCAATTTGCATTTGTGCATTTGTGGTGTGTTAAATTAGTGTTCTTTACGTACTCAAACTAGAACTTATAGGAAGCCGACAAGTTCTTCGTGGGATCGACCCCGTACTTACATAATCTTTACTTCATTAGATTCGTGCACTTGCGGGTATTTTTAATTGGTTGTTTGCACATTAATTTGTGTCCTTTTAGGAATGCAACATTTGTTGCCAATGGTACAAGTTATGCTTAGAATACTTCTAAAGGAAATTAAAAAGAGCTTTAATTATTTTGAACAACTACAATGGAAAATATTTTGTGGATCAAATTATTAAGAGTTGCATGCTTATGTTAAAAGTGGAACCCCAATGCCTTAGTGTTTTAATCAATTAAATTTTCTCTAAATCAAATCTTGCATAAATCAACCTCTCAATCACACTTGTTCTTTTTCATCTCTGTTATTTTCTTTACACTGCTCTCTATGGATACGACACTCGGACTTCCGAGCTACACTGCTATACGACACCTCCCTTGGGTTTTGCAAAGTGGTGCGAACAGTATTTTTGGAAGTTATTAAGAGAAAACAGGAATGAGAATTGTATCGACTACTCCCCCATAGGTGATCTGATACCCGGTTTTGAGGGGATGTGATTACGAATTTTGAGGTGGGGCCCACTTATTTTTTCATTCCTGATTGCAAGTAAACGCAGGGGAAGTCAGGAAATCATTCTCTTTCCTCCCATACCCATTACTGATACGTAAACATGCCCTGAATGAAATGTCTGTGATTCGTTTTTAATCTTGGGGAAGAACTTAAGCTAAAATAGATTCTATAAAATAGCTGGAAAGTCAAATATCACTTTGAGGGGGATAAAATAGGTTGGTTCTTTCGTGTACCCCTATAGGTTGGTTCATTAATATGGCCCAATACAATTTTCTTGTTTGGCCTATATATGACAATCCTGCCCGTACAAATTTGTACGCCATTCCTTCAAAATTCCATTGCTATTTCATTTGCTTCTTCTTTTGTTGGTTAGTTCCTCTCGTTTTTCTGCAAATATTCAAACGCATTATGTTAACTTTTTTAAATTTAAAAAAAAAAGAAAAAAAAGAAAAAAAAAGAAGGTCATCTCTTAATTGGATAGAACCATGGGATTAGGTCAATTGGCAAAAATGGGTGTAAAAATTGGAGTGTAATTACAAGATTGTCCTCAAATTATAAGTTTATTCTCACAGAGGACAACAAAAATTTAGTTTCGAAGGCCTTATTTATTATAGTATATATGAGGCTGCATTTGGCATTGGAGCGGCCCTGTATATATGCACATACTCTATTACTAATTAGTTCGAAATTGTTCTCATTGCAGCTGAACTTCTACGTTTTGATAGTTACAACTTACATCCCACCTTTTGCTACTGCAAGAGGATCGGAAATACTCAAAGGCTTGAATTATGCATCTGGGGTAGCTGGCATCTGTGGGAGCAAATTTCGTCCCACGAGAATATTCGATCGATTGATTCCCCTTTCTTCTTCCTCGTCTCTTTCTCCTTGCAAAATAGATTGGAATAAGAGAACCACTCCCGGGGGGTGTTGGCCAAAGACCCTCTGATGCCTAAGTTAGTTCGATTGTTTCTAGGTGAAACAATAGCTAAAAAAAGGTACAGAGATTTCTCAAGGGTGATAACCGGGTGGCCGGAGCCTTGTGTAAGGGAGAGAGAGAGAGAGAGAGAGAGAAAGGCGGCTATGAGGGAATTTTTGTAGTCTTTTGTGAGCTTCGAATGGCTTACCTCATGCCTTGCGTAGCCTCATATTTATAGAGCCTCGTAGGGTTAGGGTTTGGAGAAAAATAATCCTTGTTGGGAAAGGAATTATTTTTCTGATTCTAGGAGATTTAAATGAATTAGGGATTTAATGTGAATCAAATCCCTAATCAAGGCAAGAATCCCCAAATCAAATAATCCCCAAATGAAAGGAAATATTTGACCTAGAGGGTTTTGCTAAAATTAGGTTCCCACAAATGCCCCCCAGCTTCTGCATAGCGCGTGGTGGCATGTAGGAGATATTGATTGATTGTTGGGCTATCCAACTGTGTTTGGACTTCCTTCTTGGATTTGGGCTCCCAATTGGAGTGAGCTTTTGACTGTTCTTGAAGTTGGGTTCCCAGTAGGAATGGGCTTGAGATTCCTTCTTGACCTAGGATGCCCAACCTGTATAAATGCACGGCTTCTCTTCACTCTTCTTCACATCGCAAACTTAACTTCTCTCCTTTCTAGCTTGAGAGAGATCTTAAAGAATTTGTACTGTTTGTTGAAGAGAGGAGTCGCCGTGCATCCCAAGGTAAGTCGAGCACGTATATTTCTTTTTCTTCGTCTTTTCTTCTTTTTTGCTTCGAGGATCAGCTAGGGGAAGTTGTCGTCGTGACAAGCAACGGTTGGCAGTGGGCGGCAGCCGTGGTGGAGCAGGTACGCACAGGTGGACCAGCTACTGCCTATCGTCGCAAGTCTGGGCTGGATCATGCTTGGCCTCATTCGTTGCGGGCCTCGTCAGCTGATCAATCCAATCCTGGCTATGAGCATGAATAGGACAATCCTCAATTGACCATGTTTATTTCCTCGTCAGCTGTGTTGCATCTTTATTTGTGTCTTTTTGAAATGGGAAAACATGGGATTTTTGGGCATAAGGGTTTTGGTAGTTCACTTTTCTTGTTTGATCTATTTCGGGGTTTTCTCAGTTGAGGTGCTTTTCTTGCTTTCTAGGCAAATGGGTTGTTTTATGGATGTTTTACTTGAAAGATAGTGCTTTCTCCTCTCCCTTTCTCCTAGGAAAGATACGGCATTTGGTTTTTGTTGACTTTAATGGTATTCGTATGGGTATTAATTTAAAGTGAGTTAACTGGTTCTTGTTAATGTCTTTAGGTCTAAGTGGATTCAGGGTGTAATTATTCATCACTTGTCTTTTAGGATTTCGAAAGTTAAAATATGTTGGTGTTGGAGATTTTCCTTTGACTTCGGTGGCGTTTGGGATTGCTGCGCTTAATAAATAAGCAGCTTATAAAAAAAGTTTTGGAAACAAAAGCGTTTGGTAAAACAATTGAAGGCTGCTTATTTTAAAAACTGCGGTGATCCACAGCAGAATCTCGAAGCAGCCAACACGCTGCTTCTTAAAGCTGCTTTAAAAAAAAAAAGCCGGTTCTTTTAAATGAATTTTCACGTTTCCCATAATACCCCTAATAATTTTCTAAATTGACAGCTTTTATCCCTCTTGCAACTCGATTCTTCTTCTTCTCTCTTGCAACTCGACTTCTGTCTGCAACTCGATTCATACCAAAAAAAAACCCAGCCCCTAGCTCTCTACGCTGTTATCTCCACTCCAGCCACAAAAATCCAAACCACAGCTTAAAATAAAAACTCAATCCTAGCTCCCCAGTTTGTGATCTCCACTCCAACCACAAAAGATCCAAACCCCAAATATATCTTCAAACATCTGTATGCGAATTGTGGAGGACCAAAATCGATAGCAATTTAGGCATCTACGCTCCTTGATCAACGATTTTCACAAAAAATAGATTCTTGAATCCATCAACAATTCGTTGACCTTCTCTTGGAAACCAAAATCAAGGGAAAGTTGAAACTCACATCAAAACCACAGGAAAACAAAATTTTCATTTGGATTTGATTTCCTTCTTGTTGTTTTCTTTGATGACAACACAGTTTCTATCTGGGTTTGGGTTGAGTTTTTGGTTTTAAAATTCTCGATCTGGGTTTTTTCTCTTGGTGTTTTGGGGCAATGGAGAGAGAGAGAGAGAGAGATGCAGGTGGGTACGGTGTGGGATGGGGTTTTTTTAGGTTACTTTCTTAATTTAATTTTGTTTATATTTTTATATTTTTGGTCACAATTTTTGGAATTGGAACTAATTTTGTTACTTTAAAAATTTAGAATTTGTGGCAAAATAAGTAACAATTTCATCATGATGTCCTTTTTGGTCATTATACATATTAAAAGCACTTTTAATAAAAATTTACCAAACACTTTGACTCTTCACAGCACTTTTTCTAATACAATTTACCAAACGCCTAGCTGTTTTTTTTCACAGCTGTTTATTCTCACAGCACAGCAGAAGCAGTTTTAAAAAAAAGCACAGCAATACCAAACTAGCCCTTCGTGTCTATCTTAAATTAGCTTTAGAACTTTTTTTATTCATGTTTTTCTTGAAGATAGTTGATGGAGAAAAACAGGCTTAATCCCTCTTGCAGGTCCATTGATCCCCTATTTCACACTCAGACAGCCCTTAGAAAGTCATAATAGTAGGAGAAATTTGTGTTGTTCATGCTCAAATAAACTCTACTAACCTTTTATCAGGAAACTAACTGGTCTGTGCTAGTGTGCCAAACGAGTAAGTGAGAAAGTGAGAAGGTAGAAAATATAGGTTAGAAGACGATTGGTGCATGTCTACACTGAAATCGTACTCGATTTGTAATTTTCAGTGATTTGAGATAACACTTTAGCTAGTCTTAGTTGTTATTTTAGCCAGGATTGGATTGATTAGTTATAAGGACTTGGGAAACCTAATAGTGTCCTCCTTCTATCATGCCACCACCACCACCACAACCATCAATTGTCCTCACCTGGGCTTGGGCCCGATTCTTTGATGGCTCCAAGAGATAACGCAGTAAAGGAAATTAACCTCCAATTGCTCTACGATGAGTGTTTGTGTGTACTCATGATATTGAAAGGTCGAGCACTTTCTACAATAAATGCGGAGCTGAGCAAAAGAAGCAGAAAAAAGAAACTGAAGAACTTGGTTGCCATGTTGGAATTGGACAATTGAAAAACAGAGAGAGAGAGAGAGAGAGAGAGAGAGAGAGAGAGAGAGAGAGAGAGAGAGAGAGAGAGAGAGAGAGATAAGAGTAGGGTGGTTGCTGGGACTGCTCTTGGTGGTTGTAGTGGTGGATTGGGATGGCAGTGACGACATGAGAGAAGACGACAGAGTCTGTTGGGTTTCCAGAATTTCTATTTTTAATTTTTTAATTTATAAACTGAACTTAATAATTTTTTAAAACTTTAATGAAATTTTTAATGGTAATTTAACGTAATGGACAACATTGATTAACGGAGTAAAACACAAGGATTAAATTGACTAAATTGACCTAAAGGACACAAATCAACATCACCTGGGGAAAAAAAATTGTTTGCTATCATATTTATATTAACCACCATAGTGTTATTCTTTTTATCAGAAATAACACAGCTGGTTTTTCAAATTTTACCATGAAATCTCTGTGCACAAGTTGTCCAACACTTACAAAATTTGAGCCAAATTAGGAACATAGAGCACGTCATAGATAAGTTGATGCATCCCGTCATACATTATTATTGCATCCGCTCTCTATGTACCACACATCTTGTGCATCTTGATGCGAACTAAAGCATTTATAAAATAATTGCACTTAATAATCATCATTCTCGGTAAAATTTGAGTCATTGCTATTCTGGCATCTGTAGTCTCCTCATCATCTCCATAGAGCTCTTCGTTTTCGGCCATCGAACCTTCGGGGTTTTCCAATATCTCCTTACCTTCTTCCTCGGCCCTGTGCTCATAATCTCTTTCTACCTCGTTGGTTTCGGCGTTGACCATAACTTGGTCTTCTTCCTGCCCTTGGCTCACTTAATATCATATGGGGCTCACCCTTAGTTTCTTGGACCACGTTTTGGTCATTCTCTTCTTTCTTCTCAACCTTGGTGGGTTGAGCCACCTTGGTCACGGCCGGGGCCTTGGTGACCGAAGGCTTGATTTTTGTTTGAGCCACCCTTGTCTTCTCACCCTTCAAAGGTTTATCACCCCTCATCTTGGTTGGCTCACTCACTTTGACCTTGGAGTTATTTGCATCAAAAGCCCCAATCAAGTGTGCCTTAAACTCCAAGATTGGCTCTTCCGGGGCCGTCACCACAACTAGGCCATTCACCTATTCTCGATGTATATTTATATCCTCGGTCGTTGCTGCCTCCAAAAAAGCCACGACATCAGCCTAGGCAAGCTCTAATTCCTCCAGCTGAAGCTTCTCTCGAAGCTCGACCAATCGGTCAAGTTGAGCCTGCCTCTTGTCCGCCCACTCCAACTCCGTATTGCAAGTGGTGGCCTATTGCCTCTGAGCCGTTCTTGTTTGAGTCTTGATCAGAGGTACTGGGGGAAGTTTTGGACCCCTGCTTTTATACCATTGGCCAGCCTTGTTGTTCAGTATCTTGAAAGTTAAGACACCATTACCAGCTGCTGGGTGGGGTCTTGATACATAGGCCACATCTCGACTTTTGCACTCACCCACCGAAATCCACATGCTTCTATTTTGGCTTAGGTTTAGCGAATCAATGTCTTTATACCTTAAGGGGGCATGTTGATTTCTCCTCTTAGGCTGATATCGTAGGGTTTAGGGTTGGTACCAAATATTCAAAACTTAATTGACTGCACATGGTGTCTCGGTCTCCAATATTAGGGTTTCTCTGTCACTACCAAATTTCTTTGTTACTCTGCTCTGCTGTGCTTCCATTCCATGTTAAGTCAATTTGACCAGCAAAATCTGCTAAATATGCTAACTTTTGCATTAATAATCGGGAGTGAGTTGGCTTCATGTCGTTTTCTCTGCCTCTCCCTTCTTTCCATTGATTTGTAAACTCCACTACCATGCTTCCTCCTTTTAAAGAAAAAAATTATTCTTTATGTAGGTGTGAACCACTCCCAGATGGACGTTTCCATTTAGAGGTTAGATACGAGTGTCTTTTGCTTCAATCCATACTTTTCCGCTCTGTTTACATTGTTTTAATAATGCATTATGAATGCTAAAACTGATCTACTTTTCATTTAATGAACAATTATCCTTTATTTTTGGTCTTTATTTATACACCCGAGGTTGCAAATTAACTAATAGGCTTATCTATGATAAATATTTCCATGTCATAATGCAAGACAAATGACCTTGTGGGTCAAGAGCTCGCCGCGGGCACGACAGTTGTATGTGTCGAGTGAAAACGCTTCAAATTGGACGATCGGAGGCCAAAGACCCCACACCCGCTTAATGCTTCGCATCCAAGATCACAAGTAGAAACTTGTGGACCTTCACAATCTCATGATGAGCCGTGGGTTGATCGGGACACAAGCACTGCTACGACGTCCTCCTGCTGCTCGCGAAGGGCAAGAGGAGAAAAGGGACAACGAGAGGCACCATTCCTTAACAATAGGTAGCCAAAACAGGAACCCATTAACCCACACAAGCCAATCTTGAAGCATCAATGACGAGGGGGTATGAGACGACAATTTGATGCCAGAGCAAAGAGCCTGCCGGTGCATACAACTCATTCACCACTTACACGTCGTTGCATTAGCAAAGCCCAACACCATCAAACGAACCGCACATCTCAACAAGCACAATGGCTAACCGAGAATGCAATTGCACCGAGTGGAGCCAAGCCCGCACTGCTAGGCATGACAAGAATACCATGAAATCTAGGCAACTAGGCAACTGATATGTTGTGGGTTCGTAACTCGTAGAAGTGTCACCTTCAACGTCCCCCGGTATTGGGTTGAGTTTCTAAAAACAATCATGCACACTGAGGTTAAACTTTACCAGTTCCACTCCAACTCGCCGCTCGCCCACTACTCCGAAGGCAACTGATATTTGGCGGCATCATTGCTACTCGTAAGATTGTCATCCTCGACTTGGTCGTGCATTGGGCTCGCATCGTGCACATACAAGCAATGCCTAGACAATCCTAATCATAGCTCAACCGCACATGAAGACACAAATAAAGATCCAACACAGCTGATCAATCCCATATGTGTTGCCTTTGAATAAGGAACATTAGTCTTCTCATATGTTTGTTTAAAAAAACTCATTTCGACAGACTTGGGTCTGCCCTACAAGAGTCAGACTAACCAGTGGAATTTCCGGGAGTGGGTTCCGTTCATTATTATAAACTTGTGAAGACACACATGTTTTATTTATTTATTATAAACTTATAAAGACAGTTTTTACATTTTGTGAGATGCATAACAATACTACACAAGAAAGATGGCATGATATTTTATTCCTCCATATTACTGGCAACAAGAACAGCCGTGCTCTCTGCCAGTAGCAGAGGCCAACCTCTATAACTTTGTTCCCAAACATCCATGGACGCGGATTGTGCATGAGGGACATGTCGGGGATGTTTTTCTCTCTTGCCTCCCTTTATCTGCTTTAATCCATGCTTGAGGGCAGGCAACAACGCCTCCATGCACTCCGCAACCGCATTTGGATTTCCAGGCATGTTAATGATTTGAATATATGTATATAGTAAGAACAGAGAATTACATAATTAGGGGATGGAACCAAATGATCCATAAGATCCAAATTTCTAAGATATTGAAAATTGACAAATCATTCAACACAAAATAAAAAAGACTACCATGAGAGACATGTTCGAAATATACTTAGCATCAATGTAACATCAACAATGTTGAAAGGAAACTAGTGCATTTGAATTTATACTTTTATTTATAGAAAAATTATAGAAATTGTAAGTACCATAATAACTTTATTTATGTTCTTAGTTAATTTTCAATCTTCACTATTATTTTTTAAGCATGGTAAAGTGCTTAATTTTTATGACAAATCAAGTTGGTTTACATATTTAATTATTTTTCAATTTTTGATAAATAATAAATATAATAACATGTACGATGTCATGATGTCCAGTGAATAACGTGAAATAAAGTTACTTATGTATCTTACCATGCAATTTATAAAGTGTAAAATATTGTAGTAAAAATGATAAATAAATTACTACAGGGTGTTTAGTTTTCTTTCATTAATTACTCTAGATTTTCTAAGTCACAGAGTTTGTCAGCTCGCAATATAATCAACTTAAATCACTCAAACCTACTATGCAATGCATTTCCTTCCAATCTTTTGTGTTAAAATAATAGATGATTGACTAAATAAACTTTTTGCAAAGTTTCATTAAAAATTTCCATGTTTTTATCACAATTTACGTGGTTTTTATCTAATTTTTATCGATATCGATATTTTCCCGATATTTCCATCGATATTTCCGTGTTTTTGAACCACCGATATTTCCGAAACCCTCGATATTTAAGGCCTTGGTTGCACATCAATCATATGATCAATTTAAAATTACAAACGGTTCAGTTTTGTGTAGTTTTAGATCTTAATTCCCAAACCCAATTATGCAGGGACGGACCAAGGATTTCAAATTGGGGTGGGCTAAATTTACATTATGCACAAACCTAGAAAACTCGACTCGAGTGAATTTCATTGATCACAAAAAAAATATATCCTAATCAAGAGGACATAATGAGTTTTACCCCATAAAATTCATCTAGTACATGTATCTTTTTTGTTTTCTACGAGTAGGAGTGTGTGAAGTGAAGAATATGTTATTTTCTATCAAAAAAGAAAATAGGGGTATTTTCAACCAAAAAATGGGGGCTTAGCCTTTGGCCCTTTTTGTACCAAAAATAAATAAAAAAGGAGAAGGTTTAGGGTTGAGTAACTGACCCTGACTTATATCTTAATATTTCTAGTGCAAAATTGCAAAAGAAAAAAAAAGAAAAAAAGAAAGAAGAAAAAGTCCAAAAACAAAACAAAACGAATGACCGTAGACTCATAACAGTGGAGCACCCAAGTGGCCCACAACCAATAAAAGAGTGCAGTGCGTGGTTGTTTATTGGCTGGGCTGAGCATATTAGTTTAGGCTGAAAAAAGACAAAGTTAGCCCAGGTTAGCCAAAGGGTAGGTCCGTCCCTGCAATTATGCAAACTTTATCTATAAAAGGTGTCGGGCTGTATATTAGTAAAGAATCCTTATTTATACAGAAAAATACGCATTTTTGTAATTAAAATTTCAAATAATTTACGGTAATTAATTAATTATAAATTTAAAATGATAGAATTTAGTTATATCACTACCTTATTAATTTGCACAGATTGCCTAGAGACGTACTGCCTGTAGTTTGGTTTATATATAATGCATGTAAAATTTGCAAATGCTAAGTTATGTAGGGTTCTATCCAACCAAAAAAAAAAGTTATGTAGGGTTCTAACCTAACGTACTGAATATTTTTTTAATAAGATGTAAGGTATTCTTGCATTGTTCAGATAACTTTCACGATCATGATAACTATGAAACGTCAATTATACCATACTCTTATTTATTCCCTTGGATTGGACAGTTTTCATAAGGGGATCATTTTTGCTCATACCATTTTAACTCAAAATGTACCCCTACCACCATTCTTAATATTTGACACTTGTCTATTTGTATAACCATAGATCCATAAATACAAAGCAATGAGTTAACTATGGTTATGTCAATAGACTATAGGTAACCACATTCCATTCAAGTGGTGAGAAGGGTGGTAAGAGTACAGCTTAGGCAAGGGCGGAACCAGGAATTTTTCAACGGGTGGGCTAGCTAAAGTTTTTAGCTTAAAATTTAATGATTATTTTTTTTGGTACTTACAATTTCTATAGTTTTTCTAGAAATATAAGTAAACATTAAATCATATAAACCACGCTAATTCATAGCTCCACAGACTAATTTTCAATAAGTTTTAACATAAACCAAATAGGGTTTAACACCATAGTGGATTGAACATCTAAGGCTTTTTACCTAGATTAATATTGACTAAGTATGAAAAATGGTTTTTCGGAATAATTATTTTCTCGAGATAATTTTTGGCGGCTTTTATTCCTCACACATCAAATAAGAAAACTTGATTTTATGAGATTTTAGTATGAAGTATATATTGACTTAATGACCCATCATTTTTAGCCTAAATCGTATTTTGCACTAAAACCGATGTTTCATATTTTGATTTGGGGGGAATTTGATTTTCTAGTATTTTTATTTGAATCCAAATGGGGGGTACTTCTTTATTTACATTGTAAACTTAAGTAAAATGAGTAATATAAAAATAAATGAAAGTAAGACAAAGACATTTACTTCCTTACAGCCGACTGTAACCCTTAGTGTGGTTTCACCCCTGACCTTAGGCTAAAGTGGTGAGAAAAACAAATATTTCCTTTTCATAAGGGGCATCATTTTGGATTAGGCGCACCATTCTAGACCTTTTTATACTAAATATTCAGAGCTAATGTATCTTAAAGTTATGGCAACAAAGACCACCTTTTGAGGGCAAAGCTCGATTTGCATACAATTGAATTCAAATTATTCCTTGAACAGAATTGAGTGCAATGCCAAAGAGACTACGTTATCTGCACCAAATTATATGTCGTACGTACGTAATCCATCTAATTAATAATAGAGTGGACTTTATTTGCCTTAAATAATAAAGATGACTTTAAGTTCAGCAAAACTCAACATGTACCACACTATTGTTGGGCTCACTCGTCTATTTATTTTACAAACAATTTGGTTTAGTCTTTTTTTCTTTCCAACATGATTCTTTAAAAAAAAAACCTAAAATCTGAACGCTTCAAACAATTTGGTTTTGCTGAACTTAAAGTCATCTTTACTAAGTAAATGTCTTTGTCATTTTACTTTCATTTATTTTTATATTACTCCTTTTACTTAAGTTTACAATGTAAATAAAGAAGAACCCCCCATTTGGATTCAAATAAAAATACTAGAAAATCAAATTTCCACCAAATCAAAATATGAAAAATCGGTTTTAGTGCAAAATACAATTTAGGCTAAAAATGATGGGTCATTAAGTCAATATATACTTCATACTAAAATTCCATAAAATCAAGTTTTCTTATTTGATGTGTGAGGAATAAAAGCCACCAAAATTTATCTCGAGAAAATAATTATTCTGAAAAACCATTTTTCATACTTAGTCAATATTAATCTAGGTAAAAAGGCTTAGATGTTCAATCCACTGTGGTGTTAAACCCTATTTGGTTTATGTTAAAACTTATTGAAAATTAGTCTATGTTGCTATGAACTAGCGTGGTTTATATGATTTAATATTTACTTTTATTTCTAGAAAAACAATAGAAATTGTAAGTACCAAAAAAAAAATTCATTAAATTTTAAGCTAATAACTTTAGCTAGCCCACCCGTTGAAAAATTCCTGGTTCCGCCCTTGCCCAAGGTATACTCTTACCACCCTTCTCACCACTTGAATGGAATGTGGTTACCTATAGTCTATTGACATAACCATAGTTAACTCATTGCTTTGTATTTATGGATCTATGGTTTTACATATGGACACGTGTCAAATTAGGGGAGGGGTGGAATTGAACCTGGGACCTTGAGTGCAAGAATAAATACTCTTAACCACTTCAACTACAAGGCCCTTGCAATGTGACATTATATTCAAATTCAACATTTGTGCTAAGGATGGGGCTTTCATACATATAATGAACATGAACATGAAGCTTCTTTAATTTTTCAACATTAGACTCTATTCATATTTTATTTTATTTTTATACAAGTAATATTGGAGGAGGGGGAGAATCGAACGTAGGAAATCAGCTGCATGTGTAAATATTTTTAACCACATTATACTCAAATTCAACATTTGTGATAAGGAAAACGTTATTGGTGAGTATTTTCCAACTAGTTAATAGTAGGGTTTAGCACAGATTGGTCCGATCTGCCAAACCATACAAATTTTCTCCAACTACAATAGAGAGGAACCAATATCCACTCTAATCTTTAATATTTTGGTGTACCACTAAGCTTGGGTTAATAATTAAGTAATATGGCCTAAAGCAATGCTTTTGTGTAGCCTATTTATATGCAATCCTAGCAGTAAAAGTATGTGCACTATCCAGACTACCACATTCGTTCCTAATCTCTATATTGCTATTTCACTTTCTTTGTGTTTTGTTGTTTGTTGGTTTTGTAAACCTTTGTGTCTTTGTTCTTTATAATTTGTTCTTTCAAATGGCACGTGAGATTGTGAAGCCCTTGTGGACGTTGTTTTCTGCAATTTTTTTAATTTATTTGGTTAATGGGGCAGCACAACCACAAGTTCCTTGTTACTTCATATTTGGAGACTCATTATCCGACAATGGAAACAACAATGGCCTCTTCACTATAGCCAGAGCCAATTATCCACCCTACGGCATTGATTTTCCAAGGGGTCCAACTGGAAGGTTTTCCAATGGACGTAATTTGGTCGATGTGGTTGGTCAGTTTTCTTGTCTTTCTGCAAAATTTCAAATAATATATTATGTAAATTCACAGTCATAATTATAGTGTGATACTGGAGTACGATCACATGAACATTTTCCCTTCTTTCCACTGTAATATAAAACTCATGCAAGTTTTTAGCACAAAAATAACTCATTATTATGTCCTCATTGCAGCTGAACTACTAGGTTTTGATAGTTACATTCCACCTTTTGCAACTGCAAGTGGAATGGAAATAAACAAAGGCGTCAATTATGCATCTGGTTCATCTGGTATCCGCAACGAAACTGGAAGAGTACAGGTAATTTATTATTTGATGCAGGGACATTATTCTATTTTCTTCACTACATGACCATAGGACCCTTTTAGATGCTCTAAATTTCATATTGATTTAAAGTGATCCGCGATGAAAAATTATCGATACCCAATCCGTACAATGTCGAAATTTATCAAAGCATTATTTTAACCCCCTCTCCTCGATTTTGCAGGGACAGATAATAAGTATGGCTATGCAATTGCAAAATCACCAAAGCATAGTGAAACAGATAGCTTCTTTTAGGGGAAATAATGTCCCATCAGCTGAGGAGTACTTAGGCAAATGCATATATTCAGTTGAAACGGGCACCAATGATTACTTTATCAACTACTTTAGTTCCCTGTCCAACACTAGCCGCCAATATACACCAGATCAATATGCAAGAGTACTCATTGAAGAATATTCTCAGCACTTAAGAGTTAGTAGAACAATTTCTTATATATTAATTAGGCTTATTCTTTATTTAAAATTTTCATTTTAGGTCGTCAGTGGGGTATGGCTTAGTTGGTTGAGCTCTTTCACATCTACCAATGTGGGCATAGGTTTAAAACCCCAATGCACTCAATAAATATTTGTGTAAATCCCCCCTCCCCAATTCGCTTCTTGTACTAAAAAAATTCATCATTTTATACGACTACTTTATGCATCATGAAATTAATTGAAACTTTTATATAACTGGAGCTTTTCTGATTATGCTAGACGTTGTACAACTTTGGGGCAAGAAAGATAGTTCTCTTCGGGCTAGGTCCTTTAGGCTTCATACCTTATGAAGTTACTGCGTGTGGCACAAAAGGCTCTTCTTGCGCTGCTTATATCAACAGTGCAGTTCAAATTTTCAACTTGGGGCTTGTATCACTTGTCCAAGAACTCAACAGCAATCTAAGAAATGCCAAGTTTATTTACATAGACTATTATGGGATTGCATCATCATATGCTTTATCTCAGGGTAATTTCTAATATCTCTAAACTTTACTTTTTATTTCTTTTTTATACAAATGATAGTGGGGAGGTGGAAATAGGACAAGTGATGTGGCGCGCCAATAAATCTAACTTCACACCAAACGATTGCAAACCAAGTAGGAAATTTGCTTGACATGAGTTCTTCTTTATGCCTTCAATAACCGAAGGACTTCACAATTAGATAACAATTTATCTAATGCAATACTTCTGTCGACATAGATATTAATCTCCCTACTGTCAAAGTCATCAAAGGTACCTTATTTTATGAGTAATGCTACTCTTACTCGTATAATCCTTCCACTTGGTGCGCACAACAAAAATTTCCTTTAAATATTCTAGATCATATATTTCGTTCAAAAACAGATAAAAGTTCAAATTTTGGCACAAACATTTTAATTGACTAATATTGGCTCTTCTATATTTCAGGTTCTCTGATTTCTAACGTCTCATGTTGTGGAGTGACAGACGGTGTGAACACATGCCTTCCTTTTGAAATCCCATGCAGTAACAGGAACCAGTTCATCTTTTGGGATGGTATACATCCTACAGAGGCAACAAATGTTTTTATAGCAGCAAGAGCATACAAAGCTAAGTTTCTTACTGATGCTTTTCCCTACGATATCAACCGCTTAGCTCAACTATCCTAATTGTGCGTTCCATGTTCATATCAACCACTTATATAGTTCAAGTGATTATGAAGGAAATAAAGTTATCAGCTGCGTTTGGGAATTATTATGCATATGTATGGAGATTTATGAGTATATGGGAATGTGGATGACCACCATAATAACCATTATCTCCACTTTTTCATATTTGTAACATAAGCTCTTATTTTTATAATTAGTAGCTATAGTTTGTGGGTTAAATACCTGTATTTGTAAGCCTATAAATAAGTGGTTATCAAAGATGAATGAAAGAAGTTTTAGAGACTAATTTCTGTTGTATTCCTCTACTCCTCATTTCTCTCTACAATTTTCTTTAGTTATATAACACATTATCAGCACGAATCCTCTCCCAAATACCAACTGAGTTCTCCGACCAAAACCCACAGAAGCTGGGCTTCCCTGCCCCCTCCCTCGCTAGTGAATGTTCTGCTGAGTGATGGACTATAACCGGTCCTCCAGACTAGCTGTTTAGTTGATTTCTCTTCTGTTAATGTAGTTCTTTTGTAGTTCCTGGGTTTCTTTTTGCACCCTGCTTTCCCTTGTTTTCGCCTTCTCGCTTTTATGAAATCAATCAGTTGAACAACAACAAAATGAGGTGTACCCCTTTCGTGCATCCACTTATTATTGTTAGAAAGACTAGAAATGTTTTGGTTTTCCTTGCCAAATTTATATTCATGATTGTAAGAGCATCCACAATGGAGGGTGTATATGGGGGTGTATGTTAAATATACACCCCGAATCACCGGAATCGTCTCCAATGGGGAGATGTAAATGGATGTAAATATACATCACTACCATGGGGATGTAAAATAAAATGTATATTTACATCTATTTTTACATCCCTTGCAGGTGGGACCCACCCGAGAAAAGAGAAGAAAAATGAAGAAAAGTCAACATAAAAGGCTGGGACCCACGGCTACACCCCCGAATTTACACTCCCCCACTGGAGCAAAAAACATATTTACACCCCCCGGAGGTGTAAAGGGGATGTAAAAGTGGCTTTACACCCCCGAATTTACACCCCTCCATTGTGGATGCTCTAAGTATTTAAGATCTGTACAAACTCAATTACATAGTTTAGGTTATGAGTGGTTCATTCAATTGAGGTCAGAGTACAACATGGCTAAGCTGCAATCATTGTTCATCAAATGGTACATTATTCATCATTATTGCATTGCACCCTAATCATTGATTCTGTACTCGATTCATTATTGCATTGCAATCATAGTTGCTTTCTAAAACTAGATCTAGGAAATATTGAGCTTATTAGGACAATCTTTGTAAGAATCTTCTTAGTGGATTAGCTGATCGGAATGATAACCAATAGTTTTTCCTAGTTGTGGTTGAATGATTTATTCCTAACAATATCTTCAAAGTTGTAATAGTCTGTTTGAGCAAGTTGTCCTAGTTTAGTACTATCTACTTGGGTTTTAATTAGTTTGTTCACCTAAATATCGGTTTTCGATTATAATAAAAGAATATGTATTTTTGTGTTGCATTTCTTTGAAGGGAATATGAAAGTCAATACATTTAATCGGGATACACTTGGAAAACAAAAGCTAGATGGTATGAAATATTAATGACATTGTTTTTTTTTTTTTTATATAAATACAATAGTCTAAAGTACAACGCGTAGGGGGGTGTTTCTTAGACACGCATACTACTAAAGTGTCATAGGAGTTCGAACCTGAGACCACTAGTTTGCAAATAAAGGCCATTTTCCACTAGTTTAGACCTCATCGAGATTGTTTTAAGTGTAAAGAAAGTGACGAATGTTATGAGGAAAATGGAAGAGGTCCAAAAAAGAAGGTTAGAGAGAAAGTTGCTAACATTCCCGTTTATCTAATATATCCAATTAATAATAAATATAACTTTTTTTCTTGCCTAAAATAATAAATTAAAATAACTTCGAATGCACCATAATGCACACTTCTTTACGTAAACTACGCACGTACCGCACACTATTACTTATTAATATCCATGTGGTCCTTGTGAACCCAAATAAGGGTCGTGTCATATCCTCATCATTTACAAGAGGTCCCTATTTTTGATAAAAGAAGACATTGATAACATTGTTGGCTCACTCTGCAATGCTCTTTAAATTTTAAAGAAATTTAAAAAAAAATTCAGTTAAATAGGAAATTGTTTGTTCATTCGATTTTCATCACGATGATTCAATGCCCCATTAGAATATTGTGTTCATCAATTTATTTGTTCACATTTAAATGATTAAATGATTTTTCGTTTGAGTAAGATTTTTTTTTTCCCGGGTGACTTTTGAAAGAAAGCCAAAAAATAGATAATTTGAATCATTAGAATATTTCACAGAGAGTTGGACTTACATGCAATACTCCCTTTACTCTCTCATAAAAAAAATTCTCAATTTTGAAGCTTTTCCTTATGTACAATTCCTATATGCCCTTGTCAGTATTCAAATTGAAGGAAAGCAAGGTACAACTTCTCTATAGCCTTATTAGGGATCATCATTAGGCCCGCGAGCCGAAGTGAATAGCTCAGCTTGGTCCAGTTTGTTAGGCCTGTCTAGGCCGAACCTATTAGATAGGTTAGGATCAATCCCTTTGAGACCTCGGGAGCTTCTATAATGAGGGTTTATAGTGAGGAGGCTATTTGAGGAGGCCCATCTCACCATCAAAAGGGGTGTGGACCCCCCAATGCACCCCCCCCATGTACTTTGTTTTTAGTTATTGATGGTGAGATTTCACCTCCTCAAATAACCTCCTCACTCAACCTCCTCATTCTAGCCTCTCCATTGAGACCTCAGTTTGGCATGAAAAATTAAAACAAACCTATAGAGCCCTGCTCGAGTTCAACTCAAACTTAATAAATTTGGACCAACCTAGCCCAACCTGATAATGAACCCTAAGCCTTATAATCCAAGTACTTTTGTTTTTGCTATGGAAGGGATCAAATCATTGGCCTAACTTATCCCTAATTTATTTCCCCATCTACCTCACCATTTGGGCTACACCCTAGGGCTTACGATCAATGTACTTCTAACTAGCACTTAAAAGCGGGATCTTTGTCCGTGGCCAATAACCTTCTTGTGTCCGTGGTCAACTAGGCTCATTAAATATTTGTTTAAATGGCCCATAAAAATGGTGGCTAATATTGAAGTTGTGTGAGGCACTAGTTTTATCTTCGAACACGTGATCTATCTAAGCACAAGTAAAACGATTTTGTAATGGTTCATGGATATCGATCATCCTTGCAACTACTAATTTTTTTTAAATACAAGTGATAGTCTAAACTATAAGGGAGTGAGGGGTTTCTCACACACACACACAAACACAAACTATGAAGGTACCATGAGAGTTTGGACCTGAAACCACTGGTATGCAAGTTAAGGCGATTTTCCACTGTACTAGATCCTGTTGGCCAAATACATATTTTCTTTTAAAGAAAAAAGAATACAAATTGAATGGAATGTTTGTGATTCGTTTTTAATCTTGGGGAAGAACTTAAGCCAAATAGATTCTATAAAATAGCTGGAAAGTCAAATATCTAGGCCTCTTCAATGGGCCAGGCCGGCCTAGCCCAACCCAAATTTAATGGGCTTGGGCTATGCCGGATTTTTTTAAAAATTCAAAGCCCAAGCCTAGTCCATGGACCAGGCTTTAAAAAGCCCATCGGGCCGGGCGGGCCTAAATGGGCCTACTTTATTTATTATTATTTTTTAATATGTATTTTTTTGTCAATTCTTTATTTATTTTTCTATGTTTTGGTGTGTTTCTATGTTTCCTCTTTTTTTTCATAGTTCTCTATTTACATTTGTCTATATGTTTATGTCTCCATTTTTTTCTTTGTTCATAAATTCGTAGTTCTCTTTTTGTCCCATAAATATAAAGATGTAGTTATACAACCATATTAATAAAATCATATTCTATCACATATTTCATGTTTTTAAGTTCTTATAATGATAATAGATAATGATTTTCTCCATATTTCATTTAACTTGGGTTTTTTTATATGTATGTGAGTTCGTGGGTGGGGCTTTTATGGGCGGGCCGGGCTGGGCTTTCTTGGACTCAAACGGGCTAGGCTTTAGACATCCAAGTCCAAGCCCGGCCCACTCAACAACGGGCAGGGCCAAGCTTTTTCTCAATGGGCCAAGCGAGCCCCCATCAACCCATGGGCTTGCGGGCCTAATGATGACCCCTACAAATATCACTTTGAGGGGTCGTTTGATATGGCGGACTATTATGGACCGGATTAAATCCTAGGACTGTCTTGAATTATCTCGGATTGGACTAAGCCGGATTAAGTACTGACCTACGTTTGGTGTTGCGTCAGACTAAGAAACTGGATTGTAAAAATAGTGAAGACTTATGTTTAGTGTTGTGTCGGACTATTTTTTTTTTTAATATTTAATTTTAATTAAGAATTTTAGCCTAAAAATAAATAAAATTCTAATATTTTTGAAAAACTAAAACTATCTCATTTCTTTTTATTTTTCTTCTTCCTTACTCTTATCTCCCTTGTCTTTTCTTCTCTGGCCCGTTCCTTTTTTTTTTTTTTCATTTCTTCCTTCATCTTCTCTCCTTTGTCTTTTCCCCTTCCTTTTCTTCCCTGGCTTTTTTTTTTTCCTTCCTTCCTCCTTTCTTCTTCTTTCCATTCCCAGGCCGTTTCTGTTTTTCTTCGTTTCCTTCTTCCTATTCTTTCCTTTTATCTTTTATTCTTCCTTCCCTCCTTTTCACTCTCTCTCTACAGATCCAACCATCAACTCTCTCTCTCTCTCTCTCTCTCTCTCTCTCTCTGTGGTTCCACTGATTAATGGCTGTGAAGGTTCGATTGGGTGGTGCTGGTGGTTTAGCTGGGTATGTGGTGGTTGGTGATGATGGTTCGATTGACTGATTGGGTGATGGTGATGGTTCGATTGGGTATGTGGTGGCTGGTTGTGGGTTTGATGGTGGTGGTCTGATGGTTGTGGCATCGGGGTGATGGTGGTATGTTTGATGTTTCGGGCTCGTGTGTTTGATGGCGGTGCTGGTATTCAGCCGGACTCCTTGTACAAAATAGCACCCTCGTTATTTAGCGAACCAAGTTTTGGGCTCACTATATTAGACAAGCGAGTCCTTTGTTTTTTTACCCATTGGATTATATAATCTCATTTAACTTAATCCCCTCCCTTTCCAAACATAGGTTTTTAGGACTATTTAACCCAGTCCAATCCAGTGAAGCTTAGTGAAGCATGCCAAACAGGGCCTGAGGGGGCTAAAATAGGGACCAACATAACCTATCCATCTATATCGTTGCTTCTTTCGTGTACCCCTATAGGTTGGTTCATTAATATGGCCCAATACAATTTTCTTGTTTGGCCTATATATCAGGGATGAACCTACCCTTTGGCTAACCTGGGCTATAGACCAGGTGACTTTGTCTATTTTCAGCCTAAACTAATATACCTAGCCCAACCAAAAGACAAACATGCACTGCACTCTTTTATTGGTTGTGTGCCACTTCGGTACTCCACTGTTATGAGTCTATGACTTTCCACTGAGCACATCACACTAAAAAGAACAAAAATATATATGGTCACTCGTTTTGTTTTTTTTTGTGGACTTTTTCTTTCTTTCTTTCTTTCTTTTTTTTTTTTTTGGTTGCAATTTTGCACTAAAAATATTAAGATATAAGTCAGGGTCAATTACCTCAACCCTATACCTTCACCTCTTTTTTTTTTTTGGGTACAAAAAGGGCCAAAGGCTAAACCCCCATTTTTTGGTCGAAAATACCCCTATTTTCTTTTTTCATTGAAAATAACTTGTTCTTCACTTTACACACCCCTGCCCGTAGAAAACAAAAAAGAGATATGTGCTAGATGAATTTTATGGGGTAAAGCTCATTATGTCCTCTTGATTAGGATATATTTTTTGTGATCAATGAAATTTACTCGTACTGTCGAGTTTTCTATCTTCTTAATAGGTTTGTGCGTAATGTAAATTTAGTCCACCCCAATTTGAAATCCTGAATCCGTCTCTGCTTTATATGACAATCCTGCTCGTACAAATTTGTACACCATTCCTTCAAAATTCCATTGCTATTTCATTTGCTTCTTTTGTTCTTGTGTTCTTCAACGTGGAATTATGAAGCCGTTGTGGGTGATGTCCATTTTGTTGGTTTCAATCTTGCATTATTATTTGGTTAATGAGGCACCGCAACCACAAATTCTATGTTACTTTATATTTAGAGACTCGTTATGCGATAATGGAAACAACACTGGGCTCTTGACAGTGGCCAAAGCCAATTATCCACCCTATGGCATTGACTTTCCAAGAGGTCCAACGGGAAGGTTTTCCAATGGACGCAATTTGGTCGATGTCGTTGGTCAGTTGTCTCGTTTTTCTGCAAATATTCAAACGCATTATGTTAACTTTTAAAAAAAAAAATTTTTTTAAAAGAAGATCATCTCTTAATTGGATAGAACCATGGGATTAGGTCAATTGGCAAAAATGGGAGTGAAAATTGGAGTGTAATTACAAGATTGTCCTCAAATTATAAGTTTATTCTCACATAGGGCAACAAAAATTTAGTTTCGAAGGCCTTATTTATTATAGTATATATGAGGCTGCATTTGGCATTGGAGCCGCCCTGTATATATGCATGTACTCTATTACTAATTGTTGGCGAGTCCTTACTTAGTTAGGATTTTAGTTCCTTATTTCATTAGAATTTGGGTTACTTACCAATTATTATTTAGTCCTATTGTAATAGAGATTTACTTCCTATTGTAATTTAGATATATTTCCTATTTTATTTAGGGTTAACACATCTTTGTACTTGTATAATACCTCCATAATTGAGAAGAATAATAATATGAGCGTATCTTAGCATAACTAAATATTTACCCTACTTTGTTTGACATGGTATCAGAGCCAGGTTTTCTTGTGACCTGTGTTTGCGTTCTCCTTGCAATTTCCCCTCCTCTTCAAGGGGGGGAGGGGGAGTGAAAAGGATATGTTTATTGACGTATCCCCATTAGCTTGACATATTCCCATGAAGATGTTGCTTATTTCTTGACTCCGACGACCTCTTCTCTTCAGGGGGAGAGGAGGAGTGAAGAGAAGTTGTATGTGTGAATTAGCTAAAGTTGATATGGAAGTACTGTTGTTGTTGCTGTTGTCGTTGCCGTTACCTCTACAACTGTCGTTGATGTTACCGTTGCCGCTATTATTGTCGTTGATGTTGCTGCTGTTATGGTCATTACCGATGATGTTACTGTGTTTTGATCTGTCTTTACCCTAACCCTAGAGACTACCTATTTCCGTTGCACTATACATCTAGCTTATAATCCTAGTCTGCCGCCGCCGCCGTCTACCTTGCTACCGTCATCACTGCCTACCTTGCTATTGTCACCGCTGCTCATCTATTTCGCTGCGATTTAACCACCTATCAGCCATGGCTGATTCTGCTACATCTCAGTGTTAGTCAGTGCATGTTTCTCAAGTACCATTGATCATATGGGAGAGGGGGAGTGAAGAGAAGTTGTCTCTACTGTTGCTGGTGCCAATGCCTTGTATTGCTGTTGATGATGCCTGTTATGTCTCTGCCTTGTTGCTCTTGTTGGTGCCAGTATTGTTGCTCATGCCTTTGCTGGTGTGTTTGCCTTGCCTTACCCTATTTTTTAGGGTTTGGTTTCTGCCTTATCTTCTGCCGTGCTCACATGGCTTCTGTGTTCTGCCTTATCTGCTGCCGTGCTCACAGTGTTTTTGTGTTCTGCTATCTGCCTTATCTTCTGCCGTGCTCACAGGTCTTCTGTGTTCTGCCTTACCTACTGCCATGCTCACAGAGTTTCTGTGTTCTGCCTTATCTATTGCCGTGCTCACAGGGCTTCTGTGTTCTGCCTTATCTGCTGCCATGTTCACAGGGCTTCTGTGTTCTGCTATGTGCCCTATTTTTTAGGGTTTGCTCTTGTGTTTCCGCTGCAAACTTTGCTTTAGGTTGTCACTTGTTTCACTCGTGGTTGACGAAAAGACCTTCTCTACAATTGGTGCTTCTCAAGTATGGTGTTCTGTGACTCGCTTGTCAAGTTGGACGTGCGAAATATCTTTGCCCAACTTGAGGGGGAGTGTTGGCGAGTCCTTACTTAGTTAGGATTTTAGTTCCTTATTTCATTAGAATTTGGGTTACTTACCAATTATTATTTAGTCCTATTGTAATAGAGATTTACTTCCTATTGTAATTTAGATATATTTCCTATTTTATTTAGGGTTAACACATCTTTGTACTTGTATAAATACCTCCATAATTGAGAAGAATAATAATATGAGCGTATCTTAGCATAACTAAATATTTACCCTACTTTGTTTGACACTAATTAGTTTGAAATTGTTCTCATTGCAGCTGAACTTCTACGTTTTGATAGTTACAACTTACATCCCACCTTTTGCTACTGCAAGAGGATCAGAAATACTCGAAGGCTTGAATTATGCATCTGGGGCAGCTGGTATCCGCAACGAAACTGGAAGACAAGCGGTAATTATTTTGGGTTTTCTACTGAAATGGTCCTTGTTTTTATTTTCTCTACTACATGATCATAAAGACTCTTTCGCCTCAGAAATTAACTTCCGTCCTTGACACCTCGCAAAGAATTCTAAAACGCCAAAAAAATTCAAAGAATGCACGTGATCCAATTTTTTTCCAGAAATTAATGGTTATGGTTTTATGTTATGGCACAAAAGAAGTCTTGAAAAAATTGAGAGGTTTGAGAAACTAAACCATATGCAATTTAATCCCTCTTCTTGATTTTCTTGATTTTGCAGGGACAGATAATAAGCATGGATATGCAG
Source organism: Prunus avium (assembly GCF_965620075.1). Taxonomy (NCBI): domain Eukaryota; kingdom Viridiplantae; phylum Streptophyta; class Magnoliopsida; order Rosales; family Rosaceae; genus Prunus; species Prunus avium. The sequence goes on along the minus strand of NC_142284.1, from coordinate 6,265,069 downwards.
TTGCAAAATCATCAAAGCATGGTAAAAAACATAGCTTCTTTTAGGGGAAATAATGCCTCATCAGCAGTGGAGTTACTGTTGGGATGGGCAGTTGAAATAGAAAGAACTGAAAACTATATTATTCTTCTCTTTAGAGGATATTTATACAAAGAGTACAATCCCTACAAGGAAACCAATCCCTACAAGGAAACCAATCCCGGTTAAAGGAGGAATAACTAAATACAGCTTTTACGCCTATAACTAGGAAACCTAATTATATACAAAAGTCAACACTCCCCCTCAAGTTGGTGCATAGATGTCACACATACCCAACTTGGACAGGAACCTAGAAAACACGTGACTTGCAACGGCCTTTGTCAGTATATCTGCTAGCTGATCTTCTGTCCGGATTGGTGGTACCTCAATAATCTTCCCTTATATTTTTTCTTTAATAAAGAATCGATCCACCTCAACATATTCGGTTCTGTCGTGTTGTACTAGATTATGTGCAATATCACATGCGGCTTGGTTATCACAAAACAACTTCATAGGTGAAGGACCTAAGTCCTTCAATAGATTCCGTATCCAAAGTATCTCACATATTCCCAATGCCATGCCGCGATATTATGCTTCAGCACTAGACCATGCAACTACATTCTGCTTGTTGCTTCTCTAGGTAACCAAGTTACCTCCCACAAATGTGAAATAACCTGATGTAGAACGTCTATCATTAATCAATCATGCCCAATCTGCATCTGTATACCCTTCAACTCTAAGATGATTGTTCTTCTTGAACAATATGCCTTTACCTGGATTTCCTTTCAAATACCGCAATATTCTTATTACAGCATTCATGTGCTGCTCTCCAGGACTATGCTTAAACTGACTGACTACTCCCAAGACGTGTGTGTGCCAAGTACATCAGTCGGCCAACTAATCTCTGATATTGTCCCTTATCTGCTGGAACTTGATTCAAATCAATCCCAAGCTTCAAGCCTTCTTCTAATGGCGTCTCAACAGGTTGGCAGGCCGACATGCCTGTTTCCTGCAACAAATCCAGGGTATACTTCCTTTGAGACAAGAAAATCCCTTATTTGCAGCGAGATACTTCAATTCCCAAAAAATACTTCAAATCACCTAGATCTTTCATCTCAAATTCTACTGACAAATATTTCTGAAGACCTAAGCGCTCCTTCTCATCATCTCCTGTAACCACCATATCATCAACATAAACTATAAGTGCTGTAATTTTACCATCTTTTTGCTTTATAAACAGAGTATGATCTGAATTACTCTGCTTATAACCAAATCATCTCATAGCTTGTGTAAATCTCCCAAACCAAGCTCTGGGTGACTGTTTGAGACCATATAAGGACTTCTGCAATCGGCAGACCTGCCTGCTTCCCACTAGAACCCGGAACACTATATCTAGGTGGAAGGTCCATATAAACTTCTTCTGTCAGTTCTCCATGTAGAAATGCATTCTTTACGTCAAACTAATGCAAAGGCCAATCTAAGTTCGCTGCTAGGGACAATAAGACACGACTTGTATTTATCTTTGCTACCGGTGCGAATGTCTCTGTATAATCAATCCCATATTTTTCTGAGTACCCTTTTTCAACTAATCTAGCCTTGTAGCGATCAATTGTTCCATCTGCAAAATACTTCACAGTAAAAATCCATCTGCACCCCATAGATTTCTTCCCAATCGGTAAATCAACTATTTTCCATGTGTCATTCTTCTTTAATGACCTCAACTCCTCCTCCATTGCAGCTTGCCAATTTTGATTTGATAAGGCTTCCAGCATACTGTTAGGAATACGTACAAAAGATAATTGACACACAAATGACTTATTTGATTCTGATAGATGATTAGTGGTCACATAATTACTCATGGGATATTTTACTTTACTTGTAGGATCAAGTTCATAGGTGGGTTTTGGAATACCTCGATTACTTCTTGGTGGAAGACGTGGTGGATGGACATCCGTCATTGGTGGAGATTGGTTATCATTGGCGGCATTACGCTTGGGCAGCATAGGTTCATCCGGTTCAATTATCGGATCGGATTGGTGTTGTAAATCTAGTTCAGGTGTCATCTGTTCAATTGGGGCATGCTGCAACACCGGCACTGATGCTGTGTCCGGTTCGGTCATTGGTGGATTTTCACCACTTTCATCCAAGGAATTATCACCACTTTCACCCAAATTATCCACAACAACACGATCCGGTATGACTGTATAATCCAGAGTCTGCACTTCTCATCTTCTCTCCCCCTGAAGTGAACACTCAGGTGAGTAATAATACATGGTCAACTCATGAAACGTCACATCCATAGTGACAATCATCTTCTGTGTCGGGGGATGATAACACCGATAGCCTTTCTGTTGTGACGCATATCCAACAAAGACACACTGCATAGCTCGAGGTTCCAACTTACTCCGTTGGTGCTTATGAAGATGTACATAAGCCACACAGCCGAAAACATGGGGTAGGAGATTCGGAGAAGGTGGGGCAGAAATCAATGAGGTCGGGAGGTGATGCGGTGTCTGGAACTCCACAATACAAGTAGGCACTCTATTAATCAGATAAGCAGCGGACACAAGAGCTTCACCCCAATAAGAGAGAGGGGTATGTGCTTCAAGTAACAAAGCACGAACCACATTCAGGAGATGCCGGTTCTTCCTTTCGGCAACTGTTTGTGCCTGATAAATCACGGCCATGAGCTGGCCGAAGGAGCCCTTTCTCTCGGCCCTGGCGTTTGTTCGCAGAAGCTGAAACGCAGCGTTTCGCCAGGGTATTTCGCCTTCCTAAAAATAAAAAAGGAAATGCTAAGGCATGATCATCTCGGCTTCAAGCGTTGGCCGAGGCCGAGGCCGAACAAAATTGCGGCCAAGGCATTAAAGGCAAATCATCACGTGACAGCAGGGTCCCAGGCTTCATTTAATGAAGTAGTGCATGTTTAATGCAGCAAACCCATTGGCCACAAAGAAGCATTTAATGCATGAGGAAAGGTGGGAAGTGACTGAAGTCAGGATTTGGTGATGGAGATCAGAGTGATTAGACGTGGACATTCTCACAAGAATTCTGACAGCCTGAGATGTTGGTTCACCAGCTATCCAGGCCATAAATGCGTCTCCACGGCCAGAGGCTCAGAACCCACGATCAAGAGCGGCGGCTGAGATTCACTGGCCGAGATGCACTTTCAATATCTTTACTTGCTTTCCTAGGAGTAGTGGTAGATTGTAAGGAAAATCCATTCATCAATATATCATACGACCCTTGATTTTCAAGGCACCGGAGCACCACCCTTGTTATTCGTTCACTCACCCCATATATCACACGATCGTCGCTCCCTGAGCAGCGCACCGGAGCACCGCCCAAAACCCACCACCAACACCGTCACTCAACGGCCTTGTAGTTCAGGCCGTGAACCTAACAGACGAGACCAGTTCCTCTCTCGGCTACAATCGTTTGACTAGGAAGACAGATCAAACAGGCGCACCACTTATCCATCCAACACTCATCTGTTTGTGCCTGATAAATCTCGGCCATGAGCTGGCCGAAGGAGCCCTTTCTCTCGGCCCGGGCACTTGTTCGCAGAGGCTGAAACGCAGCGTTTCGCCAGGGCATTTCGCTTTCTTTAAAAGTAAAAGAAGGAAATGCTAAGGCATGATCATCTCGGCCTCAAGCATAGGCCGAGGCCGAGGTCGAACAAAATTGCGGCCAAGGCTTTAAAGGCAAATCATCACGTGACAGCAGGGTCCCAGGCTGCATTTAATGAAGTAGTGCCTGTTTAATGCAGCAAAACCCATTGGCCACAAAGTAGCATTTAATGCATGAGGGAAGGTGGGAAGTGACTGAAGTCAGGATTTGGTGATGAAGATCAGAGTGATTAGACGTGGACATTCTCACAAGGATTCTGACAGCTTGAGATGTTGGTTCACCAGCTATCCAGGCAATAAATGCGTCTCCAGGGCCAGAGGTTCAGAACCCACGATCGAGAGCGGCGGCCGAGATTCACCGGGATTTCTGGAGTCTCACCACCATACTTCACGATCCCAAATGTCGATTGGACTGCCCACTTGCGCTAATCAGACTCCACTATGCGCAAATTCAGCCTCGATTACTCATCCAGGACTCTTCCTATAAATACAAGACTCAAGCTACATTCAAAGGGTTCAAACACCAAAACAAGCCTCCCACGGAGCAACTTATTTTTTCTGTAATACACTTTCAATATCTTTACTTGCTTTCCTAGGAGTAGTGTTAGATTGTAAGCAGAATCCATTCATCAATATATCATACGACCCTTGATTTTCAAGGCGCCGGAGCACCATCCTTGTTGTTCGTTCACTCACCCCATATATCACACGACCGTCGCTCCCTGAGAAGCGCGCCGGAGCACCGCCCAAAATCCACCACCAACACCATCACTCGACGGCCTTGTAGTTCAGGCCGTGAACCTAACAGCCGAGACCAGTTCCTCTCTCTGCTACAATCGTTTGACTAAGAAGACAGATCAAACAGGCGCACCATTCATCCATCCAAAATTCATCGAAACAACAACGCACGGTAAACCGTGCTGGCACGCCCGCGCACAACCGCACCGCACCCAAAAGCAGGAAACCCCGTGTTAACGCACATCCCCTCGGCCCGGAACTCCAGGCCGTGAGATTTGCGCGGCAGACACTCATCGAAACATCAACGCACGGTAGACCGTGCTGGCACGCCCGCGCACAACCGCACCGCACCCAAAAGCAGGAAACCCCGTATTAACGCACATCCCCTCGGCCCGGAACTCCAGGCCGTGAGATTTGTGCGGCAGACACTTTTGGCACGCCCGGTGGGATCACTGTAAAAAACTTATGGTGGAAACTAGGGCACATGCCGAATCCATGCAGGAACAGGCAGTGGTGGAGGAACTGATGTCCAAGCAGGCCTATAGGATAGAAACATCCTTCATGGCCGCGATGGACAGGTTCTCCTCAGAACTGCGAACGCTCTTTCAAGAGAGGATGCCGGTGGCCTCGCCCGCCACACCTCCCAGAGCCGGACCGAGGAGCCAAGAGCGCGACAGAATCGAGCCTTACGGCGAAAGCAGCAGCCTCAGCGTCTCGGCCCATACCCAAGCATCAGGCTACGGCCAGCATTCTCTGCCACCAACAAACAGCTGGGGGCAATCCCAGCCCGTGTGGACGAATTCTGGACCAACCTACTCGGCGGAGACAGCGCGCGGACCGCTCCATGCTTTGGCCGTATCACACATCCCGCGATCCACCCGCTTGGCTCAGTTCATACTGCCGCCGTCCACACCCATCCTGGCCCAAGCAACGCGTCCGCCGTATCGTCACAACAGTACGGTCAGGGCAACCTGACCGTCTCACCACCTTTGCAGGCGTCGTCGTGTCCGTTGGGCTCTCACCTTCATTATGGGTCGGCCGTTCCAGCAACAACGCATATGCACCTTGGCCAAACCCACGGTGCTCATCTGGCATCAACTAGCTCGGTTATTCCGGCCGAGCCCTTGGTTCAAATGGCCCAGCAGGTAAGGCCTCAGAACGAGGTGCTACAGGCCACGCGGTCATATGCAGCCCATCAGGAGGCACCACCTCAAGGGATCCGGCTCGAAGACGTCCGGCGGATGATCGAAGACGGCCTAGCTCAGAGGCGGACGGACATGCCAAGATATACGAGGCCGTACCCGCCAGAAATTGACCGGATCCCCCTTCCCCGGAACTATCGATTACCAGAGTTCATGCTTTTTTCTGGGGATGGGCAGACCTCGTCCATTGAACACATTGGCCGTTTCACGGCCCAGTGTGGAGAGGCCGATTCGGACGCTCAGAGACTCCGACTATTTGTTCATTCGTTGACCGGGCGTTCTCATGGTTTATAAACCTTCCGCCGAACTCAATAAGGGATTGGTCTGATATGGAAAGGGTGTTCCACGAACATTTCTACCAGACCAACCGAGAAATAACGGTCACCGAGTTGGCGAGAATGAGCCAAGCATCGGACGAATCACCTCGCGATTACCTACAGCGGTTCAAGACATGTAGGAATTGGTGCCGCACGAACCTACCAGAGAGGGAGTTCGTCAAGATGGCCGAGGAAGGATTGGAATTCGAATACCGGAAGAAATTCCAGGGGATCGAATTTCGGGACATGCATAACTTGACCAACAAGGTGGACAGATATGCGTCCTTGTTGAAAGAGGAGATGCAGAAGAAGACGGCCTCAAAGGGAACCTACTTTAGGAATCCCATCGTCAGCTACGCCGAAGCAAACGGCTCCGCAGAGGCCGAGGGCGATGAGGTCGAGATGAGCTCGGCCGAAGTCAGCATAGACAAACCCTTCGTTTGCAGAGGGCTTGTTAAAACCGACAATAGCCGCACAAAGATCCCCGACGCCAAGTTCGCGACCCGGGAAACGAAGGCATACACTTTTGATTTAACAAGGGCCGAAGCTATTTTCGACCTGCTGGTGGCCGAGAAGAAGGTAAAATTGTCCTTCGGCCATAAGACTCCGAAGCCCGAAGAGCTCAAAGGGAAAACGTTTTGCAAATACCACAGTTCTTGGTCTCATAACACCAACAACTGCGTTGTCTTGCGAGACGTTATCCAGAAATTGATATACGAGAAGAAGCTTCAGTTTCCGGAGAAGTCGGCCACGCAGGTCGACTCCAAGCCGTTCCCTCCACCTGTCGTGAACATGGTCGACGCCCAACTCCCGGCCGAGGATAGAGGAGTTCGCAGTTCGGCAAAAGGAAAGGAGTCTTTGGCCGATGTGGAGCCGGCCCTTTGCGAACGATGCAAGTGTAAGATCGGCCAGCCCGAGCCGCAGGAGAACAAGAGGAAGGCCGCCGAGCCATCTCGAACGACCGCGAGAAGATTCGGTGGTCAGTACGGTCGACAGCCGACCAACAGAGCTATTTTCAGCCGACTAGGGCCACAAAACCCCAGCGCCTCGGCCAGCCACGAAGAAGAGGCCGCCCCAAGATCGATAAAAACGTTCAAACCACCATTCATAAAGGATGACCGTTGGTACCATGCATGGCCTGGGGGCAGGGCCGAACCACTGACGAAAACCCAGCTGAGGAGAATGCAGAGGCAGGTTCAGCAGGCCAGGATGCTGACAAACGAGGTCAAAGGCTTCAAACGCCAAAAGAAAGTGGCAACTGCTGACGGGTTGTCATCCAAACCGGTTGTCTCCCCGGCCGTGAGAGCAGCCAGCACCAAGCCTTTGAGGGCGTAGCGCCCTAGGCAAGACGGAAGTCCCCGTGGTTCGTCGACCAATTTAGCCCAGCCAAAGGCCGCGGTCACGGAAGGAACGGACAAGGGTGTCGTCGACATCTACCACGGGAGGTATCCCCCTTTTTCGGCCAACGGTCTGACCTTCCTCAGAGAATTCCATAAAGATCATTCGGTCGTGGATCTGTACGGTATGACCCTTGAGAGCCGAGAAATCGTAGAGTTGGCCCTCAAGAACACAAAGGCAGAAGCGCTCCTCATCACCAGCGATTCTGACTCGGCCATTAAGACCGTATACCAGGCGAACAGGGAGTCCAGGGCGAGAGGCCTGCAAAGTTACCAGCCCAACCTCGGCGGATTAGAGGCTAAAATCCCCTTCAGCAGGGGCGATTTGGAATATCTCCGCTGGTACTTTGCTGTGACGCCGACGGACACGTTGTTGGTTTGACGACTGAGGAAAAGGGCCGAGTAAGCCGCCTAGACGATTACCTAGCAGCCAGGGACGCGTTGGCAGTGGCTAGACGAACCCTCAAAATGGAGGTCGAAACCTCAGAACCCCCTGAGGTCAAAGCGTCCACAACCGATAGTCCGAGGGCCGTGAGGCTTATGGACGAGGGTTTTGGAGATCCTCTCTTCGGACACGAGGCCGAGGACGACCCCACAATAGGAATTTCCGATGAAGAATATGAGGGAATCCTCGGGATGGTCGAGGAAACGGCTCCTACCAAAGACGGCTCTGAGACCGAAGAGGAAGCCGGTAGGGGAAACCCGCAGGAGCCGGAGGAGGTCGGCATCAACATGGTCCTGGTGCTGCCATTCGAGTTTTCAGCCCCGGGAGGGCAGACCAACGGTTTAGAGGATGACGTGCCCGAGGAGCAATTTGATCAGAGGCCAAAAACGAAGGAGGAATTGCTGGCCGTAGCATTTAACGAAATAATACCAAGAGACGAGCCGAACAAATACCGGCACTTGAAGCCGTTGTATATCTCGGCTCACATAGTGGGTGTGCCTATATCCAAGGTTTTCGTTGACTGTGGGGCGATGGTCAACATCCTTCCCTATTCCTTAATGAGAAAGCTGGACAAGTCGAAGGAGGACCTCATCCCCAGCGACGTGGTCATGAGTAGTTTTGTCGGCGATAAGTCAAAAACCATTGGCGTATTGCCCTTAAAGATTACCGTGGCCGATCACACGAGGGTCGCGGCCTTCTACGTGGTCGAATCAAGCGTCGACTACAACGTATTACTCGGCCGTGATTGGATCCATCAATCTGGGTGTATACCGTCTTCCCTTTTCCAACTGTTATTCTTCTGGGACGGCCAAAAGGTGTCTATACACTCAGCCGACGAAAAACCTTTCGAAGCCAACGCTGTGCAAGCTCGGATTTACGACGACGATGTTGGATGGGTTGTCCTCACCGGCCACGATGCGAACGGCCGTCCAACCAGAACGACGGCCCAGAAAGTGTTGGAGTTAGGCGCCGAGAATATCCGACAGGATTCGGCGCGCGAAGTGTTGATCGACCTCACCAGCCTTTAAATGACAGACAAGGCCACTAAAGAAGAGGGAAAAGCGGCCGTGAGGGATTTAGTAGAGCGTCTGCTGGAACACTGGGCGGCGGAGTCCTTACGCCCAAATTCACTAATCAACCTGATCGAGTTCCTCCACGAAGCGGACGAAACGGACGCGTTGACTCTGGACGACCTAGAAACGGCGCCCGCCGAAATGGAGGATGACTACCCTGAAGTCCAGGACCCTTTGTTAGAAATTAATGTAGGGACCGAGGCCGAACCACGGCCTCTTTTTGTAAGCCATCTTTTGGATCCTGAGTTAGCGGCCGAGGTTATCGGCTTGCTCCATGAATATAAGGACTGTTTTGCTTGGGATTATCATGAGATGCCTGGTTTGCCAAGAAGTTTGGTCGAGCATGAATTAAGAATCAAGGAGGGGTTCAAGCCTTTCCAACAGCCGCCAAGGCGTTTCTCGACCGAGGTACAGCTTAGGGTCAAGGAGGAGATTGAACGGCTCCTCAAAGCCGGCTTCATACGAACGGCCCGGTACGTGGAATGGCTGGCCAACATTGTACCAGTTTTGAAGAGGTCTGGGGCTTTGAGGGTTTGCACCGATTACCGAAATCAGAATCTAGCGACCCCCAAAGACGAATATCCCATGCCTATGTCAGATCTCCTGGTGGACGGAGCTGCAAAGCACGAGCTCCTGTCTTTCATGGACGGCCATGCGGGTTACAACCAGATTTTTGTGGCCGAGGAAGATGTTCATAAAACGGCGTTCAGGTGTCCAGGAGCAATCGGAACCTATGAGTGGGTGGTCATGTCGTTCGGCCTGAAAAATGCGGGCGCGACATACCAGAGAGCCATGAACCTTATTTTTCACGACCTTATAGGCCGAACCGTTGAAGTCTACATCGACGACGTGGTTGTAAAGTCCCCGTCCAGAGCCGACCACGTAGGACATCTTCGACAGGCTTTTGACCGGATGCGAGCGCACGGCCTAAAAATGAACCCGAAGAAATGTGCTTTTGGTGTCACCGCCGGGAATTTCCTCGGTTTCTTGGTTCACCAACGAGGAATCGAGGTAGATAAAAATAAGGCTACGGCCATTATGGCGGCCCCTCCGCCGAGGACTAAGAAGGAGCTCCAGTCCTTCCTCGGTAAGGTGAACTTTTTACGGCGTTTCATATCCAATCTGGCAGGGAAGATTCGGCCGTTGTCTCCCTTGCTCAAACTCAAAGACACCGAGCGGTTCGTATGGGGAGCAGAGCATCAGGCGGCCCTCGTCGACATCAAGAAATATTTGTCCCAACCGCCGGTCCTGATGCCGCCGAAAAGGGGGAAACCATTGAGGCTTTACATTTCGGCTTCAGAGGGTTCTATCGGCTGTCTGTTGGCTCAGAACAACGAGTCTGGGCGCGAACAAGCAGTGCACTATCTAAGCCGCACCCTCAACACGACCGAATTGAACTATTCGCCGATCGAAAAACTATGCCTAGCCCTTTATTTCGCGGCCACCAAGTTGCGGCATTATATGCTTCCTTCGGTTGTTCAAATCATTTCTAAGACCGATCTCATCAAATATATGCTTACCCGGCCGATCATACGCGGCCGAATTGGGAAGTGGACGATGGCATTGTCCGAATTTACCTTTCAATACGTGGCTCAGAAATCGGTCAAGGGTCAGGCTTTGGCTGATTTTCTGGCTCATCACCCGGCCCAGGGACAAGAGGAGGAGTTGGAGTTCGAGATCGGTATGGCCCGCATGGAAAAGAATTTTTGGACCATGTTCTTTGACGGTTCCAGCACTGAGGCCAGGTCAGGAGCCGGAGTTGTGATTGAATCTCCTCAAGGGCAGAAGTGGCAGTTCGCTTTCCAACTCGATTTCAATTGTACTAATAATCAAGCTGAGTACGAAGCGCTCATCATTGGTCTCGAGATTTTAAAAGAAATGAAGGCAACACGTGTTTTGGTCTACGGCGACTCTCAGCTGGTGATTAACCAGTTAACTGGGGAATACCAATGCACGAGCGAGAATTTGGCCGTGTATTATGTGACGGCCCTCAACACGGCCGATGGTTTTTCTAGAATTTCTTTTGTTCATATACCGCGCACTGAGAACGGCGAGGCCAATGAGATGGCCCAGGTAGCGTCTGGCGTAAACATCCCAAGCACCGACCATGATCGCATGATAAGAATCGAGAGGCGGACCTTGTCAGCCTTGGCCGAGCGAGGAATGACAGCGCAAGTATCTTCGGCCGACATCACCGACGAAATCGACACGGCCGAAGCCGACTGGCGCTACCCCATAGTGAAGTATCTACGTAACCCTTCTGGCAGCCATGAAAGGACTACACGGTTCCAAGCTCGGTGTTATTTGATTTATCAGAATGAGCTGTACCGAAAGGGATCAGATGGTTTGTTACTCCTATGTCCTAGCGCCGAGGACATCAAGGTCATCATGAATGAGTCTCACGAGGGGATTTGTGGTGCTCACCAGTCTGGGGTCAAGATAAGGTGGTTGGTTCGGAGGCACGGCTATTACTGGCCGACCATTTTGAAAGATTGCATAGAGTATGCGAGGGGATGTATCAAGTGTCAAATCTACGGCCCCATACAAAGGGTACTGGCCGAAGCCTTTCACCCGGTTACCAAACCATGGCCATTCAGAGGATGGGCCGTGGATATCATCGGCAAAGTCCATCCGGCCGCATCCAACCAACACACTTGGATTTTGGTGACGACCGACTATTTCACCAAATGGGTTGAGGCCGAGTCCTATCAGTCAATATCCAGCGCACAGGTGGTTAAATTCTTTGACAATCATATCGTTCATCGGTTCGGTATTCCAGAAACTATCACGACCGACAACGGCCCGGTATTCGCATCGGCCGAGACACAGGAGTACACTGAGAAGATGGGGATGAAATTGATCCACTCAACACCTTACTACCCTCAATCTAACGGACAGGCCGAGGCAAGTAACAAAGTGATCAAGGGCATCCTAGAGAAGATGATCGAGGAAAAACCTAGGGCGTGGCACGACTTACTCCCCGAAGCACTTTGGGCTTACCGAACCTCAAAGCGGTCGGCCACGGGCACATCTCCTTACGCCTTAACCTACGGTCACGACGCCATCGTCCCGATGTAGTTAAAGGTTCGGTCTCTTCGTGTGGCCGAACAGCCTGAGCGTGAAGGGGAGGGTTATGCACAAGCCATGGCTCAGGAGTTAAAAGATTTGGAGCAATCTAGACTCGACGCCTATAACCTGATGCAGGCACAAAAGCAAATCGCAGCGAGGGCTTACAACAAAAGGGTTAAGCAAAAGGCTTTCGCCGAAGGCGACCTAGTATGGCGAGCCGTACTTCCTATTGGGACAAAGGACCCTCGGTTCGGCAAATTTTCGCCCAACTGGGAAGGACCGTTCATCATCGAACGAATTCTTGGCCGAGGTGCATTTCAGTTAAAAGATAGAGATGGGGAACGGCACAACTTGCCGATCAACGGCCGATATTTGAAGAAATATATCCCGTCATTGTGGGAGACGGCCACGGAAAGGTTGTGAGATTTGCAAATGTCAAAGTGGAGTATACAATATAACAAAGACAAATTAAAAGAAATCATACTTCATTTTATTCATTTAGGATGAAAAGGGGGGTGCGTTTACAAGGAGACGGCCGGGTCCTAGCCGAGTACAAACACACATAAGAAAAATCACATCCTAGTTCTACGCGCTTCGGTTCCTTGGCCCTCTTGCAAGACAGTCAGACGCCTTCCCCCGAGGCAGGACCTTCGTCACCTATATCGTCATCAGCCATTCGGCCAGCCTGCACCCGGGGCCTCACTCCAAGCCGTGGAGAGCGCATGGACCGTCACTCCGGACACGGAGGGCCACTGCCACTCTAGCCGTGGTAAGCAGTCGCCATTCCTGCAGTGGCAGCGGCCGTCGTTGAGGCCGCGATAGCGGCCATCACTCTGGACATGGTAAGCGGTCGTCATTCCGGTTATGGTAGGAACCATCACTTCAGCCTTGGTGAAGGCCGTCGCTCCGGCCATGGATGTGACCCGAGTACTCGGCCGCATAAATTCGGCCACGTCGAGGTCATCATCCCAGATCTTCTCGCCCTCATCAAACTGCCGAGTCATCTGGACCATGCCAAATTGCCAAGTCATGCGACTCAGCAGGTTTGGCTCCCTGGTTTTGAGGAAGCTGCAATAAGGATCATTAGGGCAGTTGGAAATAAGGGAGGGCGAAGCCCAGGAATCAAAGAAAGGTTCCAGAGCGATTAAAGCAAGAAGGAAGTTCGCTGGATAATAGTTTTAAGTTTGAGGAACGAAGGTTAAGAAACTGGGGAAGAACAGTATGAACCTTCGAAGAAAACGAACTCAGAAATCTTGGGAGCGTGAAGGGAAATGCGAAGGAGTTTGGGTTTTATACTGGCGCTGGAGTTCAAAACAGAGGATCTCGAAAGATGAAACGGCTTGACAGCGCACTCAGAGCACGCAAAGTTATGACAGAGACATGGTGACCGTCGTTTCGTTTGACGAGGCGAAGCGACGCCCTGGGCAATGATGGCCTGCGCGACGTGCTTGAGGCATTAAATGCGCCGACTGGCCTGGGCATTTAATGCCCCCAGTTGTCAATCACTTCAGGAAGGAATGCAAAGGGTCCATCCCTTGGAATCCATTCGGCCCCTACCCATGCCGAGGCCGAAGGATCCAGGGATGTAGGGGCAATGTTTGTACCTGATAAATCACGGCCATGAGCTGGCCGAATGAGCCCTTTCTCTCGGCCCTGGCGTTTGTTCGCAGAAGCTGAAACGCAGCGTTTCGCCAGGGTATTTCGCCTTCCTAAAAATAAAAAAGGAAATGCTAAGGCATGATCATCTCGGCTTCAAGCGTTGGCTGAGGCCGAGGCCGAACAAAATTGCGGCCAAAGCATTAAAGGCAAATCGTCACGTGACAGCAGGGTCCCAGGCTTCATTTAATGAAGTAGTGCCTGTTTAATGCAGCAAACCCATTGGCCACAAAGAAGCATTTAATGCATGAGGAAAGGTGGGAAGTGACTGAAGTCAGGATTTGGTGATGGAGATCAGAGTGATTAGACGTGGACATTCTCACAAGAATTCTGACAGCCTGAGACGTTGGTTCACCAGCTATCCAGGCCATAAATGCGTCTCCACGGCCAGAGGCTCAGAACCCACGATCAAGAGCGGCGGCCGAGATTCACCTGGATTTCTGGGGTCTCACCACCATACTTCACGATCCCAAATGTCGATTGGACTGCCCACTTGCGCTAATCAGACTCCACTACGCGTAAATTCAGCCTCGATTACTCATCCAGGGACTCTTCCTATAAATACAAGACTCGAGCTACATTCAAAGGGTTCAACACCAAAACAAAGCCTCCCACGGAGCAACTTATTTTTTCCTGTAATGCACTTTCAATATCTTTACTTGCTTTCCTAGGAGTAGTGGTAGATTGTAAGGAAAATCCATTCATCAATATATCATACGACCCTTGATTTTCAAGGCGCCGGAGCACCACCCTTGTTATTCGTTCACTCACCCCATATATCACACGACCGTCGCTCCCTGAGCAGCGCGCCGGAGCACCGCCCAAAACCCACCACCAACACCATCACTCAACGACCTTGTAGTTCAGGCCGTGAACCTAACAGCCGAGACCAGTTCCTCTCTCGGCTACAATCGTTTGACTAGGAAGACAGATCAAACAGGCGCACCACTTATCCATCCAACACTCATCGAAACATCAACGCACGGTAGACCGTGCTGGCACGCCCGCGCACAACCGCACCGCACCCAAAAGCAGGAAACCCCGTGTTAACGCACATCCCCTCGGCCCGGAACTCCAGGCCGTGAGATTTGTGCGGCAGACACTTTTGGCACGCCACATCATTCTGTTGTGGAGTATACGGACACGTTGTCTGATGAATAATACCATAGGCAGTTAAAAAAGTTTGCAAACCAACATTCACATATTCTTTGCCATTATCACTCCGAAGTACCTGTATCTGTTTGTTATACTGTGTGAGAACCATTCTATGAAACTTCTGAAAGGCAGAACATACATCACTTTTATTTTTCAACAAAACTACCCATGTCATTTGAGTACAGTCATCAATAAAAGTAACAAACCATCGGGCACCACCCAAAGTTGCAATTTTAGAGGGACCCCAAACATCAGAATGAACAATCATAAAGGGCACTGAACTTTTATGTAAACTAGGTGGAAAAGAGACATGATGGCTATGAGCCAGTTCACAAACATCACATTTGAAACTCGAAACATCACACTTAACAAACAAACTCAGAAAAAGTTTCTGTAAATAACCAAATGAAGCATGTCCTAAGCGACGATGCCACAACCAAATATCAGCTCTAGCTTTCAGCTCCCCATGTGAGGTGTCCACCGACAGAGCTTAAGTAATGCAAGAAGTACTGTCCAATGTCAAATCCATGTAGTATAACTTCCCCTTCCTAATGCCATAACCAATCGTCCGCCAAGTCTGGATGTCCTTAAACACACAATAGTGAGGCCAAAAAACAACAACACAATTCAAAGCAATGGTTAGTTGAGCGACAGAAAGTAGGTTGTAATCAAGGGATGGAACAAGTATCAAGGTTCAAAGTATCAGTGAGAGCGACAGGGCCCTCCCCAATAATAGGAGTGGCACTGCCATCCGTAGTGGTGACACAGGACTGAGTGGAGGGGTTAAAAGTGTGGACCAATTTAGAATCAAATGTCATATGTGTCGTAGCACCAAAGTCAATTATCCAAGTAGTATTCTTAACAGAATCAAAAATTTGCAAAACCTTACCCTCATTACCGGTAGTAGTAACTAATGCAGAGGCCTGATTAGCAACAAGGTCGGGTTCATCTTTCGTGTCAGCTATGGTAGCTCGCTGCTTGTTGTAACGGGGATCACAAGTCTTATCCCATCCTTCAGGATACCCAATCAATTCAAAACACCTAGCCTTCGAATGATCCCCAAGTCCACAGTGAGTACACACCAATTTGGAGCGATCAATCTCAGGCCAAGCATGAGTGGATCCGGCATTAGGCCGGTGCGAGGAGGAGTTCACAGTGGAAGGCCAGCTAGTTGAACCTAATGGACTAGACCGATTGTGGGAGGACCTGTTGCGGACCACCATGGCCTCTGCCTTCTCGCCTTCTTGCTTCATAGCCTCCTTCCGATTAGATTCCCTACTAACATAAGCATATGATCCATGGAGCCCGAAAGGTGGTTCTTTGCGCAAACCTTCTCCTCGAACTTGCTCGAACTCATCATCAAGGCCTCCCAAGAAAAGATAAAAGCGTTGTCGTTCAAGCGACTCCTGATAGACTTTGATATCTTTATCACAATGCATAGCCACCTTACTGTAGTGATCCAACTCCTGAAAAATTTCAGGAGTTCACCAAAGTAGGTGGATACTGGCCTCTCATTTTGACGGAGGCGAGACGCCTTCTGGCTCAAAGTATACACACGAACTTCATTCTGCTCATCAAGGTAAGCCGTTTTTAGAGCCTTCCAGATTGCTGCTGCAGTCGTCAAGCGGATATATCGTCTCATCAGGTCTAGCTTCATAGAGGACAGAAGCCAGCTCTTGACCCTCTGGTCATCAGCTTCCCAATCTTCATATTTGGGATCATCTTCAGAAGGAGCCTTAGTTGAACCCCGAAGATATCCCATCTTTCGACGTCCTGCAATATGCATCTCGGTCAAAGGTGCCCATAAATCATAGTTTGTCTCATCCAACAACACTCCAATATTAAAATTAGAGTTGTCGGATTGAACAACGACTGGGGTAGGTTTATCTTCCTTCGTTTGGTTGCCCATGTGGAAACAGAAAAAAAAAGTGAGGGATATCAAGATGCTACACAACAGCGTTGTACGACAGTAGTCGAGAGCGGGTGCGGATATCAAGGCAAGCAGCGCTGCCTAGTTCGTGATCGAGTTCGGTCGAGGCCCATAGCACAAGGAGGCTATGCGGCTTATGGTTTTTTTTCTTCCTGGTTTAATGTGGCTCTGATGCCAAGTTGAAATGAAGAGAACTGAAAACTATATTATTCTTCTCTTTAGAGGATATTTATACAAAGAGTACAATCCCTACAAGGAAACCAATCCCGGTTAAAGGAGGAATAACTAAATACAGCCTTTACGCCTATAACTAGGAAACCTAATTATATACAAGAGTCAACATGGGCACCAATGATTACACTATCAACAACTTCGTTTCAATGTCCAACACTAGCCGCCAATACACATCAGATCAATATGCAAGAGTTCTCATTCATTAGTATTCTCAGCAATTAAGAGTTAGTATAACAGTTTCTTCCATTTTAATTATATGATTATTATTTCATACAAGCAATAGTCTAAATTACTATAAATTAATCTAACTTACGAGAAGAGGGACTCGAACTTGGATGCAAAGAGATCGGGCTCACTGTCCTAGCCAACTGGTTTTAATAATTGTTCATTTTTTCGTATTGACCAAGAAATCAATTTATAAGATATATATAATTGGAACTTTTCTGATGATGCTAGACGTTGTACAACTCTGGGGCAAGAAAGATAGCCCCTTTTGGGCTAGGTCGTTTAGGTTCCACATCTTAGAGCATTTCCAGCAGTTGCCCCTTGCCAGGGCAGGGGGGGCGGCTAGGGCAGCCACTATAAAGCAATGCTGGTTTCCAGCAGTTGCCCGGGCAAAGGGCAAACACTATTTATTTTTTTGTTTTTTTCACAAATTTGTTTACTTAAATAATTAATTTGGACAATATTTTCGGATAAGATTTTTGGGTTCCTACGTGTCAATACTATTCATATCTCATAATGGTTCAAATTTTCGGTTTCAAATTTCAGATAAATTTCAATTTTCAAATTTCAGATACATTTCAAAATTCAAATTTCAGATACATTTCAAATTTCAAATAAATTTCATCTGAATTTCAAATTTCAGATAAAATTTTCACCCTCTAAAATTGCGCCACGTGTCATCTTTATCGGGCAAATTTTTTCTGTAAAACCAAAGCCTCAGCTCATACCTCTCACACCATATCTTCTCTTTATTTTCATTTCTCATATTTTAGAATTCATACTCCAATGGCAGACATGAACGAGGTCTTGGAGAGGCAAATGCGACAATTTACAGAAAGAAGGCGTAGACGAGTTGCAGGCAAAAGGGCGCAGGCAGAACTGGATATGCAAATTGTCACAGCAGTGGCTATGCATGATGAAGAAAACCAGAGCTGCCGTGGTTCACGAGAAGGTCGTGGCTCGAATGTGGACAGACATAGACATTCTCGGGGTAAGAATCTTCTGGAAGATTATTTTATCCCAACTTCTCTGTACTCTAATGTTGATTTTCAAAGGAGATATAGAATGCAACCCCATTTGTTCAATAAAGTCATGCATGATATTTGCAATTATGATGAATATTTTGTTGAAAAGACAAATGCTACTGGAAATTTGGGACTGCTTCCCTAGCAAAAGTTCACAGCTGTTATATGAATGTTGGCATATGGCTCATCTGCTGATCAAGTTGATGAGATTGCCCGGATGAGGAAGTCTACTGTTTTGGAGAGCTTGGTGAGATTTTGTGATGCAGTCGAAACTCTGTACACTAGGGACTACCTGCGCAGACCTACGCCCAGGGACCTCCAACGGCTTCTACAAAAAGCAGAAACTCGAGGATTTCCAGGAATGATTGGTAGCATCAACTGCATGCACTGGCAGTGGAAGAATTGCCCGACTGCATGGCAAGGAGATTATGAGAATCGGAAAGGCTAAAAAAGCATCATCCTTGAAGCCGTTGTAGGTTTTGACACGTGGGTTTGGCATGCTTTCTTCGGAGTTGCCGGATCTCAAAATGACTTGAACGTCCTGGGTCAATCCTCGGTGTTCAATGACGTTTTGAGAGGTGAAGCCCCAAATATCACCTATCAAATCAACAATACCGTCTACCAAAATGGGTATTATCTAGCTGACGGCATCTACCCGAGGTGGACCACATTTTTCAAGTCAATTCTACATCCCCGATCCCAGAAGCAAAATTTTTTTGCTACCTATCAAGAGGGGTACAGAAAAGATGTGGAGAGGTGGTTTGGTATCTTCCAAGCGCGATGGGCTATTATTAGGGGTACATCACGTCTGTTTGATGAGGAGGTGCTGAGGAGCATAATGATGACATGCATCATCCTCCATATCATGATTGTGGAAGATGAGTATGATTATCTAGCTGAAGACGTGTACGAACCGGATCCAATGAACACGGCCTTGACACGAATTTATGAAAAACCCATGGGGCCAAAAGGAGAACCAGTGCAGCATGAACCGTTGGTTAGGGACGGTCGTGTAATGACCCGTATGATTGATCGATATACGGAGATGCAATCGTTTTATATTCATGAACGACGTCAAGTTGACTTGATGGAGCATTTATGGGCGGTGAAGGGAAATGACGGCGAATGAAGTGAAGTGAAGAAGTTTGTTTTATTTTTAATTTTTATGTTTAATTTTTGTTTCTACTTCTTTGTTTAATGCTTTGGGTGTGGTTTGTTTATTTTTAATGCTTTGGATGGGGTTTGTTTTTTTTATGTATGGAATGTTTTGAATAAAAAGGTATTTTATTGAATGCATGAATTACAACTAATTTTCAAAATAAAACATTAAAATACAATGAAAATAAAATGCATGAATTAGAATCAAGAGGTGAATCCGATGCCGTTGAATTATAGAGTGGCGTCTTGTTCAACACAACGGTCAGACCCGTGTGAATAATTCTGAAACGTTTGCAATTTTTGACTATCTCCCAACATTCATGATGGTTAAAAGATTTTTTTCCTTGCCCAGTAGCACCAAACCACATTTGTGCTTGCAGAATCTAATTATAAAAAAATATTGGAAATACAAGAAACATTAAAAAATATTGGCAATGCAAGAACTATTAACAAAATATTGGGTATTTATTTAATATTAACAAAATATTGGCAATGCAAAAAACATATATAAAATAATATTAGGACATTAAAATTAATAAAATAAAAATTACAAATAATTTACCTCATCGGTAAGATTTTCCCCTCTTCTACGGTTGTCCATCGCTTTTGTCAAGGCATCTCTCCATTTCCCCAACTCTTTATTGAGAATTTTTCACCTACTAGACAATGTCATTTCCGTACGGTTCGAACTCAATCTTCCACAAAATTTGGAATGAATTTTTTTCCACAAACCCGAGAATTTTATCTCATTGCCCATGACGGGACAATGAGAAATTTGGACTCAACACTCATACAACAAAACATCTTCCATGGTGCTCCATGCCCCAACACCGTCGATAGAAGAAGCCATAAAGATTATATGAAAAAATAAAACTTGAAAGTGAATGAAATGTTGAGTAAAAAGTGAATAATAGTAGAAGTAGAAGAAAATGTATGAGGATTTGGTGTTGAAAGTGAAAAGTATTGGTAGGTATTTATAGAAAAAAATTCCAGTATTTTTTGGTAATTTTTTAAAAACAATTCGGAATTTTTTTTCATATTTTTATTGCAAAAATCTTGTCAGCCGTTGGATTGGAGAGAAAATAACGATCGGAGCGCCCAGACGACGACACGTGGCCCATTACCGTTGGAGCAGTGTAGGGCTACGCACCAACGGTAAAAAAATTTAATCTCCGCTCGCTGACGTCAGCTCGCCCTCGTTTTGGACCTGGGGCTCGGCTTGTCCTTGGGCCAGCCCAGTTCGTTGGGTCTCACCTTCTGCCCAGGCTGCATTTTGCTGCTGGAAACATGTTTTTGGCCCAAACCCCCCGCCGCCCCCAGCCTGACCTGCTGGAACTGCTCTTACGAAGTGGCTATGTGTGGCACAAAAGGCTCTTCATGCGTATAGCTTATATCAACACTGGGGTCCAAATTTTCAATCGGAGGCTTAAATCTCTTGTCCAAGACCTTAACAGAAATCAAAGAAATGCTAAGTTCATTTACATAGACTATTTTGGGATTGAATCATCCTACGCTCTTTTATCTAGCGGTAACTTTCATTCTTAATTCTGTTAATCTGCTCTTTGTTAGAACCCAATTATTTTATCAATTCTTATTCCGACTCGCCTTATGTGAGAGAGTTGGGAAAAGCGTTACTAATTGGTTTTTCTATATTTCAGGTTCTTTGATTACTAATGCCTCATGTTGTGAGGTGACAAAAGCTACAAGTGTTGTCACAGCAAGAAGAGGATACAAAGCAAAGTTTCTTACTGGTGCTTTTCCATATGGTATTTACCATTTAGGTCAAGTTTCCTAGTGGTGATTTTACGTATGGTATACAATGCGTGAAGGCAAGTCGTCAGACTCATCTATAGTGGGAAGAGGTCATGCATATGTGTGAGTCTAAAGTCAATTACATTATTTTCTTAACTTTGATTAAGTCGATGTCAAGGATACGAGGCTAATTATAAACATACTTCCAGCGCGTTTCTTTGTTGTCCTGATTAATTAGTTTTTAAATAGAGGATATTTATATATCAGTCTCCTTTTATTGAGGGACACTTTCTTTAGGATCCATTGCAAATTGTTTTTCAACGATCTAAACTGTTTATTTTCAAGTCTTTATTCAAAGATCATTTTTACAAAAAATCAGGAAAATTGAAAATATGGCAATCTAATTGGGACCAACAAATAGATGAACACGATACTTCAAGAAAAGACTATAATAACAACCATTTTAGTGATCAAATTATTTCAGATTCAAGTGATTTTTCGCAAAGATGATCTTTGAGGGAGTATCAAAAAGTTAGACGATTTAGATCGTTGAAATACAATGTGTAGTGGGGGCATATAAAGTGTTTCTCAAATAAGCTTATTTAAAGGATCCCTCAACTGAAGCTCTATATATATACAGTCCCCTTCCATTGAGAAATCCCTCAAATGTATCCTACGAATATTTTTTCAACGATCCAAACCATCTATTTTTCCAGTCCTCATTCATAGATCATCCTTGCAAAAAATCACACAAATTGAAAATCATTAAGGCATCTAATTGAGATCAACAAAATCAATGAACACGGTGCTTCAAAAAAGTATTTAAATTTCAATAATTTAATTGAATGATCAAATGATATCAGATTCAAGTGATTTTTTGTAGAGATGATCTTTGAATGAATATCTACAAAATATATGGTTTGAATTAGTAAAATACAATGCGGAGTGAGCCCTATAAGGATGACCCTCAAATAAACTTATTTAAGGAATCTCTCGTGTGTATATATATATATATGATGTGACTCAATTGTTTGTGCAAATTATCTAAAATTAATAGTAATGTGTAATTCAAAGTCAGAGTCAAAGCCGGCGTTCTTTCCCCCAACAAACATTGCTTTGAAAACATATATGAATGCTACGTGGAAGCAGGCCATCGAAAAACAAACATATATTTCACTTCTTGTTTCTCATTCTGTCATTTTCTGAAGAAATTTCTTATTTCATTCATTTCCCTTTTCTTCAAAGCGCGTGCCGCGGGTTCTCACTAGAGTTTTAACCTTACTTCATGGCAAGAGGGACCATGACTTGCAGTTTAAGCTACTATTACTATATATATCTCATCTTTAAAAAAATTTAGAAGCGTATAAATATCTAGCCACGGGCGGAGGAGGTAGAGGTGGTAGGGCAATATAATAGAAACTATAAGTGGCCGCATCGCACGATCTTTGAAAGAGTAGTTGAGAGATGGGACTAATCTCATGCTTTTCGATCCGTCTTCTGACGTTGCTCGTATTAATCGTCTCTTCATTCTTGGTCATGCAATCACCTCATTTCGTTCACGCAGGTAGCTTTATTTCTTCATTCTAATGCTTCGTATACACATGTATATCTTGATAATTAATTGACATCCATCCATTTTCATTTTTGAGAGCGGCTAACTATAATTAAGAGTTTTCAATCATGGATCATTCTTCATTACGGAGTTGAAGTATGCGAATCCATTACGAATTTGTGTTTTGACCGCCGGATCTGCACCAATTGCCATTTGTTTAAAATCTCACCCTCTTTTAAAATATATATATATATATATATATATATATATATATATATTTCCTCTTCTCTCTCCTTCTTTCTGTTTGTTCCCTCTCTTTTTATTATTTTTCCTCGTCTTTCTATCTTTCTTTATTATTTTTCCTTCTTATTCCTCTTTTCTTTCTTCTCTCCTCCTCTGCTCTCTCTCTCTCTCTCTCTCTCTCTCCGTTCTTCTCAGCTCTGTTCTCTCTTCCCTGCTCCCTCAAGTCCAAGTTTTTTTGCTCCTCCCCCCACCCACAAACCCATACCCATTCGACCCAAAAAAAAAAAAAAACCTAGACCAATCAAATAATCAGGCTGATCATTTGACAAAATGTTCCATTCAGAGCCATGGCTATGGAAATTGTGAATTTGAATTGTTCTCCGACTCCTGGAGCTTTGGGTTTCTTTATAAGATGTTTAGGTAGTGTAGAGTTGGTTCAAGAAGCTAACTTTTTGTTTGATCAAGTTAAAGTGAAGGGTCTTTGTGTACCAAATAGTTATAGATATAAATGTTTGTTGGAGGCTATATCTAAATCTAAGTCAAGTTCAATTGAACTGCAAGAAATGTGAGATTCTGGGTGGGAATTCAGTAAGTACAAGCTGACTCCGGCGCTGCAGGTTTATTGCAATACAGGGAAGTTCGTAAAGGCTTTAAATGTTTTCAATTAAATGTATGAGAAGGGGTGGGTTGATGCCCTTGTCATGTCTATCTTGATGTTGTCCTTTAGAACAGGTAGCAAAATTAAAAAAAAACCTGTACTTGAGGGAGTAGGGAAAAGAGAATAGAGCTAAGAAGAAAGAAGAGAGAGAGATTGAGTAGATGAGGAGAGAAGAAAGAAAAGAGGAAGAGAGAAGGAAAAATAATAAAAAAGAGAGAGTGAACAAACGTAAAGAAAGAGAGAGAAAAGGAAATAGAATAAAAAAATTAAAAAAAGGGTGAGGTATTAAAAACATGGCAGTTGGTGGAGATGTGATGGTCAAAACACAAATCCGTAATGGATTCGCACACTTCAACTCCATAATGGAGAAGGACCCTTCAATCATGACTGTTTTTGTGACCTAATTGTCTCTTCATATGTTTATTTAGGGCTTTTCACAAATAGACCCATTTTAACATGATATAATACATATTATACAAAAACTCTTATAGAACCTATTTAGAGAGAAAAATCCAAACTAGCCACTTGTCATTTTCTAATTAGTTCTAAGTGTGTTAAAATTTTCTAAGAACCGATTAGAAAATGACAAATGATATAAATTTTTGTATAATATGCCATATTAAAATGAGCTTATTTGTAAAAACTTATATAATTTAACTTGTCATACAGGGCGTGGATTGATAAAAAAAAAAAACATAAGTTACACATGAACATGATTTGATTGATGTTATTGATATTGAGTTGAGTTTATTAATTGCTGCAGATCAAAAACCGAGAAAATTAAGGGGCATGCCAACCCCACCCCCTCCTCCGACCTTAGCCGCACGTATTCATCATGGGCCTATGATACCGGTGGGGGCACCAGCTCCCCAACCCTAATGGGGGGAGATTTCGGGGCCAAACGCGTATTGGGTATGGGGATCTCCGAACTTGACAAATCCCCGACGAGTATAAGGAGGGGATGGTATGGGCGTCCCCATACCTGAACCCGACCCGAAAATATATATATATATATATATATATATATATATATATATATATATATGTTTATATTTAAATAAATAAATAAATGAATATATAATTATAATATTTATGTTTAACTCTAAGTTAACCTCCCTCTCCTAATTCTTCCTAATCTTCTCTGGAATTTCATATTGATATGATTTTGAATAGTTGAGCTAAACTTTATAGTTAATTTTGATGTGTTGAATGATAATTTAATATGAAACTTAATGTTAAAATGTATGATAAATATTTTTTATGCAAAAAAAAAATGGGGAATTCGGGGCAGATATGGGGGATAGTACCCCGACGGGGACGGGGATGGGGATTCCCCAAAACCTATTAAACGAGGATGGGTTCGGGGTTGGGGAAGGGAATGGAGAGCGGGGACGGGGAAGGTATTGTCATACCCAGCCCCTACCCAACCCGTTGCCATCCCTACATGGGCCATAAGCATCTTACTAGTCTGAATCATGATTACGTTAAGTTTCTCCTCATATTAAAAAGAAAAGATTACATAAAGTAATTATTACTTGGAATACAAATTTTTACTTGTGTTACATTACTTTATATTGTCACCCTACTCATTTTGTTTACCGTTTGTGCTTAAGTGTTAATAATTAGTTAAGCGATTAAAAGTACTGTTATACAATTTTAAGGATTGTGATTACCAAACACGTTAATTGTATTAGTAAATTCTGCAAGCACATATCATGCTCTAGCCGTCTGAATTCATAAAAAAGAAGAAGATGATGTTCCATGGAAAAACAATGAAAGGAATAAGTAGATGTGAATCAAAGGAGGAGAAAGACACCGTTCCCGAATCTCTTTGCTATATGATGAAATAAAAGTCTCTCTGCTATATGATGTCATAAGAGCCAACTAATAACTTTTACCCTCCGTTTGAATGAAGGAATGAAAATTGCATAGAATTCTTAAATGACGGAATTTAGATCTCCATCGTTTAAATTTGAGGTTTTCATTAATAAACCCATTTTAGCATGACATAAGATACAAAAGCCTCTCTCTCTCCATTTAGAGATTTGGAGCTATCTCGCCTTGTCTCCTTCGATCTACTCGTCACGCAGCCACGATATCTCGCCAATCATCGTCGCCCACTTGGCATGAAAATCGAAACCAAACCACATTAAACCATTCATTCCCATTAACCGAGGGACTTGGTTGTTGAGGGTGTTAGTTCGGCGCCAGTGCTGGAAATTATTCTACTGAGGGTTAGATTTGGTGGATGATTTTGGCTCAACACCAAACCAAATCAAACTGAACCCACCCCTAGTGTCTATAGTTTGTCCTTTTAGAGCCTCATTCAATAGCACCACAAATTATCCATTTACATGCAAAGTCTATGAAAAAAATTATGTCTTCGGAATCTTGTGCAAAAAAATTTATTTTATTTTTGTTGAAATGCTCCAAAAAAAAATAACATAGTTTAAATATATATTAAAACAAAATAAGTTTCAAAAATAAATTACCACCTAAACCAAATTACATCAAAAAAAAAATTTTAGAGCCCCAACTATACAACACCCATTTTGTGGAATATACCTTTATAACCCATAATGTTCCATTGAAGCTCTAAATGGGATTCTATCCACGATCAATTTGTTAGCGTCCTCTTTTAGGTACTATGATTGAGGATGCCCTTATGACCCTTTTCTGATGAGACAAATGGGTAAGCAACACATGCTACATAAGTTGTTAAAGTACAATTTTACTTACTTCATTCTAGGGGTGTTCATGGTTCGATAACCGTGGCTTGGAAGAGTTGCCGACCACCGAACCGGAGGTCATCGGGGTACCTATTTTGGAGACCGCCGCCGCGCCGAGGAAATGTAAGACCGACTACAATTGGCACGCCGAGAAGTCGGTGCGGTGCGATTTGGTTCGGCGAGCATCGATGGCAAAGGATTGAACTGAGATTGAGGGCTTGAGGACCACTTCGTGGGGAGGAAGAAGAAGAAAAGAAGAAGAAGAAGAAGAAGGAAAGAAGAAGATGCAACCAGCAGTGGCGGGAGGAAGAAGAAATAAGAAAAAATGGAGAGAGAACATAAGAAAGAAGGAATGACGGTTGGGAGAAAAGAAAAGGAAAAGGAGAGTTCGTGGGGCAGGGGAAACCTAACCTTTTTTTAAAAAAAATGCTTTTTTAATTCTTTTAGATTATAATAAATATTATAATCATACACACATTCCACAAGAAGATGCACCAGTCCAATGGTATTTGGGCCTTGTATCTGCACTCTTGACGGAGTTTGATTCTGCATTAGTGCACTTACTCTGAATTTTTAGACAATTTACATAGAAGCGGTCCGGTTCAGGTTTTGACGGTTTAAAAAAATTCAAACCGATTAACCATCGGATTGGCTAGTTTTTTTGCCAATTTCAATAATTTTAATTAAAAAACCAAACCAACCCACCAAAATCGGTCCGGTTCAGCCGGTTCAGTCGGGTTTTCAGTATAAATGACCAGCCCTACTTCATTCGAGTAATCCCTTGAAGATGCTTCTAGATAGTAAGAGTTGAAATTCGTAAACTTCCGAATAGTATAGTGAAATTTACCTTTTTTTTATATATTATTTTACTAATCTGATCGGATGGTATTGAGGGTTGGAGGAGTTAGTGGACAGGTGTCAACATCTCAAATAGGAGACGCAGGGGATTTTAGAGGAATTGGGGCGAGAAGATCTCAACTCCAAAGCAACGGCCGCAATTCTATTCTGCACTATGAAAAAAAGAAAAGCCCCTCTTAAACCCCCATTAATTACATTTCGTCTCCAGAGCTCCTCTCTCACTCTAGGCCGGCACCAAAATGTTCCTCCACAGGCAGCGCCCCGCCGCACTAACCAAAGCCCTCCAGCTCCAAATCCGACGCTACGCCCAATCCGCCACAGCCGCTCTGCTCCACCCGGAACCGGAACCGGAGCTCGAACCCGACTTTCAGTCCACCTTCCCGAGACCAGACCCGAAATACGCCGAGACCATCTTCGCCGTCCCACGCACCGCCTCCGGTAAGAGCATCTCTGCCAAAGAGCGCAAGGCGGGCCGTGTCCCCAGCATCGTCTTCGAGCAAGAGGACGGCCAGCATGGCGGCAACAAGCGCCTCATCTCTGTACGGACCAACCAGATCCGAAAACTCGTCGGTCATGTCGGCCGCTCTTTCTTCCTCTCCAGGCTCTTCGACCTCGAGGTTCGCTCCGACTTCGACTCTGAAGACGACATCGTTGAGAGGGTCCGCGTTTTGCCTCGCATGGTATGGTCTGCTCAGCACTCTGTTTATCTTCAGAAGATTTGATTTTGTTTTTGGTGTGTTAGGGTTTATTTGATGTTGGGGTTTTGTTTGTTTGTTAGATTCATTTGCACTCGGCCACGGACGCACCGCTTAATGTGACATTCATAAGGGCTCCTTCTCATGCTTTGTTGAAAGTCGACATTCCTCTTGTGTTTCGAGGAGATGATGTCTCTCCTGGATTGAAGAAAGGTAAATTTGAATGCATACAAGGGTGTGACTGCCTTCAGATGCAACATATTCTTAATTCCAACTATACATCTTTGTATATTCTTGATAATTTGGCTAAATTTGAATGGAGGTTGTTAGTTTTTCATCAAAAAATTATAACATTAAGTTATTGATAGATGAATTAGTTTCTCAAAAGAAATTTAGTTTTATCCGGTCCAACTCAACGTTAATGTATTACAGTAAAAGGATTCAATGTCTTTGATGTTGCTTTCTGCCTAAAGGTGTGCGTGTTGTTTTTGATATTCTGTTTTATTCAATGATCATGCAATTATGTATGTACTTGTGTGTGTTCTATTCTATGCTTTCGACATCAGACAATTAGAAAACTTTACCTCCTGGTGTTGACAAATCTAGGTTCATTTTGTTGTCTTGGTAAATTATATATTATAGGATAACAAGAAAAATCTCCCTGGTCATATGATTGTAACGCTGCTTTTTCCGCTGCAGAGATTATGTACATCATGTTTATGGTACACATTCCTTTCAACTCCTTGTTTTAATCCAACTCTTCATCTTGCCCTTGATCTTACATGATAGTGAAATAAAGTTGAAATCGGGAAAGAGTAATGCTTATATGTTTCTTTTTCCCATAATTTCTGGATCAGTGTTTTAGAAATTCAAATAGTTATACTTAAACCTTTGAGGCTGGCACCTAATGTTTATTTTGCATGAATTTTGTGAACTAGGATTTCTAAGACACTGTATTTAATGGTTTTAATTTTCAACTTTATGCTCTAAGGAGAAGGATAATCACATAAGCAGCACTTTTTGGACTATTTTATCTTCAGCCTAAGGATTAGATTGTAGGTACATGTTAGTATTCATAAATTTTTATCGTTGTTCACTTCTTCAGTTTTGAACTATTCTACGATGATTTCGTAATTTGTATTAATCCATGATAAAATAAGGTGATAAAATAGACTTTCTTATGTTTCTTTAATTGAACTCTTCATTTAATTTATGGCAGATTTATAAAGTTGAGACAGTTGCACAGAAATGTTCCTGACAGATTTTTATTATGATTCAATATTGATGAACGACTCATCTACAAATCATGAAATGACTTGAATTTTTTATATGTTGAACATATATGTGTCTTCTTATATACTGGAAATTTTCGTGATTATTGGATATTAATTTTAGTTATTGATGTCGCTTGGCAGGTGCTTACTTAAATACAATCAAGAGGACTGTAAAGTTCCTCTGCCCTGCAGATGTGATTCCTCCATATATTGATGTGGATCTGAGTGAGTTGGATGTCGGTCAAAAGATATTAATGGGAGATCTCAAGGTTCATCCGACTCTAAAGCTTATTCAGTCAAAAAATGAGCCTGTTTGTAAGATCATGGGAGCTAGAGTTTCTGAACAAAAGAAAACTAAATAACTGCTATGGTTGGATTTTGGCTGTGCATTATCATGAAAATTTGATGGCATCATTATCCCTTCTCAGCTAACATGTTTACGACCACATATCTTTTGATTTGTAATGGCTGTGAAGGACGGGGCAATAGAGTTTTCACCCTCTTTTTTCGCCTTTTTGGGTTTCTTTATCTTTTGCTGAGGGAGCATGGGGAGTGGCGGTCAAGGATGCCGTTAAAGAGAGGAAGAAACTGGGTCTGCTTCGTATCTCTTGTGAATCTGATCCGAAATTCTGTGGTAATAAGCATTTTAGTTCACAGATATTCTCAATGAACACACTTGGGCGGATGTCGCTTGCTCAGTTTCTATGTTTATTTGTCAAATTCTCTCATCCATAGTTTTTTAGTTCCCCAGTTTGGGCAGATTTTATTTTGGAAAAAGAACCAACTACAAACAGTTTGGGAACCAAAATTGATAACATTCTAAGCACTGTGCACATATATATTAGACAATAAATGAGGATCAACACAAAACTTCAGCCTTTATTTATTGAATGGGTGGAGTACACAACAGGAGAGCTAGCCCTCTCCTTCCATGGCTGGGAACAAAATAATACATGATATATCATATGAAAGGGAGCAACTAATAATCAGATTGCCCTTTTATATATTCATTATCTAAATAATTAATAAGCTTTGATATGTCTAGAAAGAATATCTCTGCCTATTATAAACTTTAGTATTCTAGCAATAGAGATTACCACCAGGATTAACATTAAGTTGGGTGCAATAATCATTGTAATAGTTGACCCGGGCTTGAACTTTTCCAGGTTCTTTACCATCGCATTCCACAGCACCATTAATGGCTCGAATTGTGGCTCCGAAACCTTGGCTTACAACAGGACGAACATTGTTCATCCAATACCACAAGGCTGTCTTGAATGCAACAGCAGCGTCTGAGGCCACGGTTTCAGGAGAATTTAGGCCGTCAAAGCCAATGCTGTTTCCAGCAGCTCCATAATTGTAGTTCCATGTTAGTTGGAGTGGTCCACGCCCGTAGTATTGTTTGTTGGGATTGCATGGATAGTCTGTTCGGGTTGTGTCGCAGTAGGTTCCGCGATTTATCTCTTCAATGTAGCAAAAATCTGATCCAAAAGAAAAAATGTTTTTGTTAGGTTCATCTGTGTTTTCTTTCTGTTATCATGTAAGATAGAAAACGCAGGGTGTGGAAAAGAAAGCAGGTGAATATCCGTTTTTCTACTACCTAAGAGGAGTGACATGGTAAAGCATGTAAATATATATAAACACATATTTGTGCATGTATCTTTGTACCAGGTGTACATTGTATATATGAGAAGGGAGGAACAGAATATCTTACGGCCAGTCTCATGAGTGACATGAGCAAAGAAAGCTGCAATTTCGCGTTTAGAGTCGTCAACCGAACCAAGTCTACCAAAGTC
The DNA here is from genome assembly GCF_965620075.1 of Prunus avium. Taxonomy (NCBI): domain Eukaryota; kingdom Viridiplantae; phylum Streptophyta; class Magnoliopsida; order Rosales; family Rosaceae; genus Prunus; species Prunus avium. The sequence goes on along the minus strand of NC_142284.1, from coordinate 6,234,244 downwards.
AGAATATGAGTTGACAGCGTCAAGAAAACCCCCTCGAGAGTAGAAGTTCTTTCCGGCACAGTCTGAAGAAGCCTGGCTTATGATCCCATTGAAGAATGCTGGAGTTACTATATCAGCCACTGATGAACCACTCGGTGTGGTTGGTGTGCCGCCGCTGCCAGTACAAGGACCTTGTTTACAACCCTGGCCGCAGTAATCGTTGCCGGTGCCGCAATAGCCATATTGGCTACAACATAGGTTTGCGGCACAGCCACAATCTTGTGCTGTCGCATTGTTTAGCAGTGCTCCGGCTACAAATACTAGTGCAATGACGCTTGTAAGGTATTTTGTTGTATTGTAGAAAGCCATTTTGGTGTAGGGAAATGAGAATGAATGTTAAGATTTGTTGTTCTTGTTGCCTATTTATAGAGAAACAGAGTTTGAAATGTTCATATAACTTTCCCAGAAACTCGTTTCTAGAATGCATCTCTAGGAGACTTTTCATGGTCAATAATCTTATTAATGTAGATACTTAATTAGGCATTTAATCAATCTAGCTTGCTTACCTGGAAGAGATATGATTTCATATGTTGAGGAGAAAAAGTCCGGCAGTATCAGCGGTCAATTAGTCAATATCTCATTCCCAGATCTCACTTGAGCTAAAAACACAAATTTTCATGCACCAAATTGTTCACAGGCCAATAGAGTCTAGTTAATGTCTTTGCTGGAGAAAGATGTAGAGAATGGATAGGAGTAGGTGTCTTTGTAATGCAGTGTTGTGGTACTCTTTTTCCCTTATCGATTTTTCTTCTTTGGGTTTTTTATGGCAAGGTTTTAACGAGTCCACATTTTCAAACTGCACCTGAACCCAGTTTCAAACTGCACCTGAACCCAGTAATTCTGGTTGTATGTTTTCTTCGCCTTTTGTGGAGTGAAAGTTTCCTATGTGATAAATAAAAAAAGATCTTTAATAATCTGAAACCTTCACACGGCAAAGAATGAATGGATTAAGCTGAAATTAAAAGCTACTATTATTTACAATAGTCAAAGGCAAACATTATTCCATTGACTGACAAACTCAAAAGAAAAAACAAGATAAAAAAACAAAAAGAGTTCTGCCAACTTTTACCGAGTCCAAGCTTTTTAAGCTTTGGACCGCTGAAGATTTTTATTAAAGTCGTCCATCGTACAAAATATACTTCTAGAGAGAAACATAGAGTTTTGAAATGCTCATATATATATATCGTTTTCCTATAAATTCTTTGTGGACATGCATATCTTAGAGGATGTGTATGGTTTGAATATGGATGTGCCTTGACTTTGCAATAAGTAGGATGTACAAATTGGTTTCTTCCACAGGACTTTTAACGGTCAACATATGAACAAAATTGCGATATGATCTGATTAGATCAAACAAAACAAACAGACTTAATTCAACTTCATAATTAAAGCAGCCAATATCTTATAATAACATTCTTAGCAGAAGTAGTTTTCGAATTGAAAAGGATAAATCAGCTAGATTTCATATACAGTAAACTGTTGCCTCAAGACAGAACCATGGATTACAGAAGAGAGTTGGTTCTCGTTCGAGTGATCCACAGACCATGCAATGAAAGAGGTGCATGGCAAACTAGTGCCAACACAATCCACAATGAGAAGCTGATACCATATGAACTGACAATAGGAACACTGGAACAACAAAGGATCATGACTTCGAAGGAAAGACGAACATAAATAAGAACAAGGGTGCAATTTCTGACCATTAATCAAATTTGTGTCCCACAATAATGAATGGTAAAAAAATGGCCTAATCTCGCACAAGTGACTGACTATAGCATAGCTCTTTCTTTTTTGACTCGTTAGAATAATTCTAGATTCCCTTTCTCTTGAGAAGTTAGAAAGTTCTATCATCTGTTTAGTGTGACATGACTCTAGGAATATTGGCAATTCTTATAAGAAATCTCAATATCTGAGCTCGGGAAGGTTATGAATGAATGCTTTGTTTTAATACCTTAATTTACTTTCTCTGCTTGCAATTCAACTTGATTCAAACAATTAGAAGTGAGACGGAGAAGAAAGTTGGGAACTTTGTTTGAGTAAATGAGAGGGAAATTTAGGTTCGATGCCGAAAAGTGGATCAACAGAAAGTGATGAGAAATGACAAATCGGGAGAAGAGATTGGAAGACAGGAAAGAGCTATGTGAAAATACCAAGATTCTAGAGGGTACAGTGATGTGGAACTGTTCGTGCTAAAATAATATGCGATTTTGTTTATGTTTGGGCCTGAATTTTTCTTGAGTCAAATTGTGGCTTATATGACCTTATTTGATTGGGGTTCCTAGTTGCTTAAAACAGGTAATTAGCCCGAATTGTACTCCAAGCAATCTTTACTGCCAAGGAGTATTTATTCTTTCCCAAGTTAGGGTAGAAGCCGATATATAAACAAATTTAGAAGAAAATAGGTCCTCAGCACAACTAATCTCATATTCATATCAAACCAATCACAAATGTTCGCTAAACAGACTTCACAAAGATTCCAACAATTTTCAATAGTATATATAACATTCAATACAGCACATGGGGTGGCATCACAGTAGAAAAGTAGGCCAAAACTCTCCCCTTTCCCCCTAAATGCACCCGGGTTCGATCACACAGAAGACAAACTTGAGACAACCTAATATAATTCTGTCTCATCCTCCTCCATAGCGAATGACGAAAAACACATTCAATACAAATATTTAGTCTTTATTTATTCAATGGGTGTACACAACAGGAGGTAGTCCCCTCCTTCCATGCTAGCTTGGGAACAAAAAAAAAACATGATATATTGATATATATCATATGAAAGGAGGCAATTAACGATAATCTCTTTTATAGGTTATTCATTCTCTAGCAACTGAGATTAGTGCCAGGATCAACATTAAGTTGGCTGCAATAACTCTGGTACAAGGCGGCCCGGGCTTGAACTAGGTCAGGTCTTTTACCATCGCATTCTTTATCACCATTAATGGCCCGAGTTGTGGCTCCAAATCCTTGACTTAAAACAGGACGAACATTTCCCACCCAATACCAAATGGCAGTCTTGAATGCAACAGCAGCGTCTGAGGCCACGGTTTCTGGAGAGTTTAAAAGGTCTAAGCCAATGCTGTTTCCAGCAGGTCCATAATTGTAATTCCACGTAATTTGGAATGGTCCACGCCCATAGTATTGTTTGTTCGGGTTGCATGGATAGTCTGCTCTTGCCTCGCAGTAGGTTTGACGAGTCTCCTCTTTCTCTTCTATGAAGCAAAAATCTGAACGAAAAAGAAAAAGTGATTTTGTTATGTTCATCTGTGTTTTCTTTTGTTTGTTCTATTTATGGTGACAATATATATGACCCATCAAATTTTTATATGAGAAATAGGGGTTTTGAATTTTTATAGATTATAAACTATTTGACATAAATATCTGTGCATATCATAATAAGGAAATTCATTCGGAAATTGTGGAGCTTAATACATGGAAAATATTTAGCAACTATATAGAACTTTCAGACATGATATGCACTAAACGCATTTCGACAACGTGTTGCTAAATGTTGTATATAATACAACGTGCTTTTATTGCACATAGTGAAACATATAATTTCACAACTTGTAACATATGCACGTTTTTAAGGAGTTATAATTTGTGCATGTATGTATACTATTAACACAAGTCAGATTGTATGTATGAAGAGGAAAGGAAAGGAATATCTTACAGCCAGTCTCATGAGTGGCATGAGCAAAGAAAGCTGCGATTTCCCGTTTAGACTCGTCAACCGAACCAAGTCTACCGAAGTTAGAATATGAGTTGACAGCGTTAATAAAACCATCTCGGGAGTCGGGTGTAGAAGTTCTTCCCAGCACAGTCTGAAGGAGCCTGGTTAATGATTCCATTGAAGAATTCTTGGGTTACAATATCAGCCACAGACGAACCACCACCACCATTCGGGCTTGGTGTGGTAGGTGTGCCGCCACCACCGCCAGTACAAGGGCCTTGTTGACAACCCGGGCCGCAATAATCTTCGCCGCTGCCGCAGTAGCCATACTGGCTACAACATAGCTCTGGGGCACAGCCACAATTTTGTGCTGTCACATTTTTTAGCAGTGCTCCAGCTACAAAGACTAGGGCGGTGAGGCTTAGAAGGTGTTTTGTTGTATTGTAGAAAGCCATTTTGGTGAAGGGCTAGTGAAGAATGAGAATGAAGGTTAAGATTTGTTGTATATTTATAAAGAAACATAGAGTTTGAAATGCTCATAATAACTTCCCTAGAAATTCATTTTCCGACATGAATTATCAGAAATCGTGTATGACTTGAGTTGACGTCGACTTGCATGTGTTACGTGCAAATTGGTTTCTTTGGATTCCCAAATTAAATCTACTAGCGCAGGAGACTTTCCATGGTGTTCCATAATCTTGTCGGGGATAATTAATAAAGCTCGTATTCGTTTACCTACTCACAAAAGCTTCATTTGAGGATTCTTTATTTGTGGAACACCGTTGTAGAACTTATCCTTTATATGTGGAACATTGTTGTAGAACTTATATAGCATTGTTTTTCTATGATCCGAATAGTATATTTCTTTGGTATTCCTTAAAGATGATCCCTGGAAAAATCATCACTTGAATTTGAATATATTTGTCTACTCAGTTAAATGATTGTTATCTTAATATTCTTAAAGCAAGTTCGTGAATTTTGTTGGCCACAGTAGGTATCTTAACAATTTCAAAAAAATTATGAATGAAGACTTGACTGACTTCTTCACCCAAAAGCAGAGGCAAACACAGGCGGCCCCATCGATGGCAGAGAGAACACGTATTCCATTGACTGACTTCCTGACCCCAAAGAAAAAGCCCCATTTCTACGAAGTCCAAGTTCTTTAAATAAATAAAAGATTTTAAAAAAAATTCTTGAAGTCATGGAGTCCAGGACACGAAATCCAGTTTATATGTTTTCCACCGTACAAACAACTCAGACGGCCCCATCCATTGACTGGACTTTTGAAGCTTCGAATTCGAATCATCTTCTCCTCTCTTGTAGACTTGTAGTACATGTGCTTTGTTTAAGCTCCACAAATATAATAACTTTTTTGTAGATAATTTCCACACTTCAAATCTCACGTTGCATAAGGTAATTTAAGCCTTTTTTTCAAGTACCGAAATCATTTCCCTAAAATTTTTAACAATCCAATTTCGTTCGTAGTCATGTGGCGTAGGAGAAACAAAAGCCAGTTCTGCTGTAATTAACTAGAGAAAATAGAAATTATGGCACGAAATAGACTTAGTACAAACACGATTTTGTAGTCGTTAGATTGATGGATTCACTCTTCTATACCAGGGCATAGATTGATATCAATCCATTGGATTGTGTTCGTACCAATTACTACTACAGATGCACCCGGTTTGGGAGTAGCAGAGGGGCAAAGCAATTTTTCTTTTAGGTTAAAGACATGAAGACAATGTAGATGAGAAAAAGATAAAGAAATGACAGTTAATAAATGCAAGCAAGAAATAGAATCCCCTTTTGTTACATAGTCTCGGTTTCATATGGATGCACTCCATGCTGCAAGGGAGACATCAAGAGTATGCTCTTTCGTTTACATGTCCCCTCTCGGGCGGTCGCCTAGACCTGTTGCCTTCCAGACATCTAATTTTTCTAATTTTTCTAACACGTCTTCATCTTAACCACTCTTTCCACATTTTTCTAATTTTTGATCATGATTTCTCATGCCCATTCTTCTCATCTTCATTCCCTACTGCCCTCTCCTACTTCTCCCTATAAAATATGGTTCTGGCATATTGTATATCTAGACCTTGATAGGATCGAGTGGCTAAAAATACTGCAATAGATTTAGCTGTTCCTTTCACTATAGAATTAGGGTTGTCATGCAATTGCAGAGCCTTCTCTGTCGCATCTGTCGCATTTGCTAAAGCAAGAGCTCCTTCCTTATCTTCCTCAGTACCATTCCCTGGTTTTGCAACAATTTCAGAACTTCCAAGTTTGAAATGTCTACCATTATAACAATCTTTTTGGCAAAACGAAGTAGCTTTAGTCCTTACAGTATCTAAATGAATTCAAATTTAAACAATACGTGCTAATGAAGAAGAGAAAAGCATTAGAACAAACCTAGTTCACCAATGTAATTATTTACATGTGTGTCTCGAACAATAAATCCCAATAAAACTTTGTTTTGCCCTTCACTTTTTTATTTTTTATAAAAAACATAGCTCTTATTAAAAAAAATTATAAGTAATTGTCGCAATTGGGAGATAATTCCCTCTTTTTTCTGCTTCTGCCCATTAAGTGGCCCATGTCCTTTTATTTGACTTACACATGTACAATTAAAGCCCAAATCATGTACTTGGACCAATTAGCTTTTATTTTGGATATGTAAAAACTAGGGCTAAACACCTTGTAAATGATCTTGTTGAATAATTCTGGGGTTACAACATCAGCCACCGACGAACCACCACCACCATTGGTCCTTGGTGTGGTAGTTGTGCTGCCACCGCTGCTAGTACAAGAGCCTTCTTTATAACCCTGGCCCCAGTAATCATCGCCGCTGCCGCAGTAGCCATACTGGCTACAAGATATCTCTGGGGCACAGCCACAACTTTGTGCTGTCAAATTTTTGAGCACTTCTCCAGCTACATACACTAGGGCAATGAGGCTTAGAAGGTGTGTTATTGTATTGTAGAAAGCCATTTGGTGAAGCGCTTAGTGAAGAATGATAATGAAGGTTAAGATTTGTTGTTGGATATTTATAAAGAAACATAGAGTTTGAAATGCACATAATAACTTCCCTAAATTCATTTTCCGACTTACATTTATTAGAAATCGCGTATGACTCGAGTCAAGACCTGCATGTGGGACGTGCAAATTGGTTTCGGTGATAATTAATCAAGCTCTGATTACTTTACCTTCTTAAGCTAAAGTCATGCCGTCCATCGTACAAATACTAACAACTCAGGGGCCCCATCGATTGACTGGACTTTTGAAGATAAAAGATAAAATAGATGAGAGATAAGATAAAAGATAAAACAGATGAGAGATGAGAAAAGTCATAAATTTAAAACCTAACCCCCCGTTTGGTTCACAAAACGGATTTAAGGGGAAATCACTTCCCATGTCATTTTCCAAGGGATGGAAAATGAAGATTCATTAATTACCATGTTTGGTAATCCTGAGAAAGTAACTAAGAAATACCACTTTATTTTCTTTCACATGTTTGGTTTGTGTAAGAATGTAAAACAAAGTTTGTTTAATTGTCCAATTATACCCATATGAAATCAAATGAAAAAGGAAAAACTACATAAAACCTCCCAAACTATAGGGTCATTTTCAAGTTCATACCCAACTTTAGAGACCTTTACGAGTATATACTCAAACTCCTGGAAAACTTACAAATTGCCCACATCGTCAGTCAAACCATTAGTAAGACTGTTAAATGCTGATGTGGCGAATGTGGGTTGCATTTTTTTAATGACGTGGACTTATAGGTGGACAAATAAAAATATATATATGTACATGTTAAAAATAATTTTTAAATCATATTAAAACGATTAAAAAATGAAGAAGAAAAAAACCTTCCATGTCAGAAATATTGAAAAAGAAGAATTTTCCAAGGAACAATTAAAACCCAAATCTTGAAATCTTGAAATCAAAAATGAAAGAAACTAAGTACTTACTGGCATCGACGAGCTCAAAGTCTATGTGATCAAGGGTGAGATCACCAAAGAGACTGAGAAAATCATAAGCAGTGGCCCTAAGGAGTTGGTCATGCATTTTACGAAGATCCACTTTAAGATAGAGGATCCCTCGGCAGCAAAATGTGTAGAAGGAGAGAGAAAGAGTTGGGTTTGGGGGTGGGCGACAAGAGAGGGGTGGCTGAGAGGCGGGGTTGAGTCAAGAGGGAGAGAGGGTTGGCTGGGTAAGATAGGATTTTTTCTCATTTTTTAATGATTTTAATATTATTTAAAAATTATTTTTAACATGTACATAATTTTTTATTTTTTATTTGTCCACCTGTAAGTCCACGTCATTAAAAAATGGAACCCAATTCACCACATCAGCATTTAATAGTCTTACTAAACTGATGATGGGGGCAATTTGTGGAGGCAATTTGTAAGTTTTCCGGGAGTTTGAGTATGTACTTGTAAATGTCTTTAAAGTTGGGTATGAACTTGAAAATAACCATATAGTTATGGTGGGTTTTATGTAGTTTTTCCAATGAAAAAAATAATATAATAATATTATATTGTAATTCTAAATTGTTAATGAGGACAATATAATCATGAAAAATGTGTATTTAACATTGGCTCATTTTCCCAAACTTTCACATGAGGAAAACAAAACCCAAGGGAGAAGGAAGGCTTCACTTTCCCCTTACTTTCCCATGTGCAAGGCAATGATTTCCTATGCATAGACTTACCAAACATAGAAAAACAATTGATTTCCTAATCCTAAGCCTTCTTTCCCTTGAACCAAACGGGAAAAGTAATCTATTTATTACTGTTTTTAGTTTTTATTTTATGAGTCAACCTGAATACAGTTTTTCATTCCCACGCATTTAATTGTGTCTCTTCTCGATATCTTCTCATTTTTCTTCTATATCTTTGATGAAAAGTAACCAAAAAACAAGAAACAAAGCCATCAAACAGGACCTTCGTTGCTCATTACATGTCACCATTTCATTAAATTACATACCACAATAGAAAACAGAACAAAAAACCCAAAAATGTCTACAAAAATAGATGAGGCAAAAGGGGGCATGCCTCTATAATAGACTCCCCTTTTGTTTCTCCCCTTAAATAGTCTCATCGTCGGCAAATAGCTGCGCTCCATGCTGCAAGGGAGACATCAAGAGTATGCTCTTTCATTTACCTGTCCCCTCTCGGCTGACTGCCTAGACCTGCTGCCTTCCACACATCTACATCTCCTTAAGGGCACATCCCCAAGCACGTCTTCATCAAAACCACTCTTTCCACGTTTTTCTAATTTGATCATGATTTCTCATGCCCGTTCTTCTCATCTTCATACCCTGCTGCCCTCCCACTTCTCCCAATAAAATATGGTTCTGGCAAGGAACCGTCATAATGTATATCTAGACCTTGATAGGATCGAGTGGCTAAAAACTCTGCACCAGATTTAGCTGTTCCATTCACTATAGAATTAGGGTTGTCACGCAATTGCAGAACCTTCTCTGTCGCATTTGCTAAAGCAAGAGCTCCTTCCTTATCTTCCTCAGTACCATTCCCTGGTTATGCAACAATTTCAGAACTTCCAAGTTTGAAATGTACCATTATAACAATCTTTTTGGTAAAACGAAGTAGCTTTAGTCTCAAAATATCTAAATGAATTCAAATTTAAACAATACGTGCAAATGAAGAAGAGAAAAAGCATTAGAACAAACCTAAACAGTTCACCAATGTAACTATTTACATGTGGGTCTCGAACAATAAATCCCAATTAAACTTTGTTTTGCCCTTCACTTTTTTATTTTTTATAAGAAACATAGCTCTTATTAAAAAAATTATAACAGTACAACATAAGTGAACAAGGAGTCCATTTCTGAAAGAAAACTACAAATAAACTGTGCATCATGACCTCAATCCTAAACGAAAACATAAAGACAAAACAGAAATTTCATAGGACTGCAAAACAGATGCTTTCCAATCAGACTAGATAACAGGAAAATATAGCTCCTTCAACTCCGAATCTACAGATGCCCACGAAGAAGCCCCGAAACACATCCTATCCCATAAACACTCACCTCCTTGCCCCCAAATATGCTACTATTCTTTACAACCGATTGAAGCCCGAAAATTTCCATCATAGCACTACTCAGCTCAACTACAAACCCTTTTATTTCCACCAAAAAAGTTCAACTTCTCAGATAATAGCACATTATATGGCAATGTCATGGACCAGCATAAACCTGTCCTTAATTGACCGAGACCACAACGAAAAAGCCAGTGGATAGTGCAATATTTGATCCATACTTCTAATGAGGATAGAAGCTTAGGACAAATATGGACTTAAAGCATAGATTTCTTTGTTTAATATTTCTTTGCTCTAACAATCAATCTAAGGTAAGAAAAATAAATTAAGCTAATCATCCAAATGTCTTTTAAAAAGAGGAGGGGGCGAGGGAGAAGGTGCATACAGTATCCTTCATTTCTCAGAGACACACAAGTCACTTTATATGTTGAAAGTCTTCTATTTTTTCACTCAATGATGCCATAACAATTGCATAAATTAGAAAAATAAGAGAACTACCTTGCTGATCAAAATCTTCTACATAACCACCTTTCAAGAAGGAAAATCGTGCTTCTTCAGAAAAGTTCCTTGATTCCACTGGAGAAGAATTAATCAAATCGCGGAATTCCATTACATATTCTCCAGTCCACTGACATCCTCTGCAGTGAGAATTTGAACTTTCAGTGGTCAGGGATAAACGAGGAATGATAACTAGCTAATTAATTCATCTTGTCAATGCACATCTTAGGAGTATTTAAGGTATACTAATTTGAATCCACACCTTAGGAATATGTAATAACAGATCATCTCATGTGAGGGATATCAAGTAGCAAGTAGTTCATAAGACAATGAGCAAATATGGAACCATTCAATATACAACGAACCTAAGTTCATGGCACTGAATGTACAATATAAGTACAACCTTATTTAATGCGGTACCTGTTGAAAGCTAGCATGGCTTCGAAAGGTGTAATTACTGGAGCTAAATATTCTTTGCTATCCAGAAGAGCAGTTTGGGCACAAGAGACATAGATGAAAATATCACACTGCCATGAATAAAAATCTACAATTAACTTATTATAACTTCAAATATTCTAAATTCCATATGAACACATCTACTTGCATGTATCAGACCTCTGGAAAGTTGGCAAGTTTTGCAGGGTTTGGTCTTCCCATAACTAGAGTATAGACTTTTTTCCCTGCTCCTGTAATCAGCACTTTCATCTGATGAATCATATTCAGATAACCAGCTGCATCATAATTGCCAAAAAAGTTAATTAATTTTCTAGGCTCTCGGTTATGCATCAGTAAAAGAATGTGCCCTTAATTGAATTTTGTTTTTTCTTTTTCTGAAAGGATCCCAACATAATTGAAATTTAAGATAGAGTAATTTAAAGTCCTTGAATGGTACATAATAAGACGTACCCATACTGAAATGCAAAAAAAACAAAACAAAACTTTTCATGATTATCATGATTAATTACAGAATGAATTACCAGATTAGAAATGAGATGGAAAAGGAAAAACAAAACACAAAATAACGGCACATAAAGAAACACTATGGGTATAGTGTGATAATAACCAACACATGGTTCAATATTGAAAAATTAATTTGAAGTTAAAAAAAAAAATCAATGATCTCTAATAGCAAGCTGTGCATTACAAGATCTATTCAAACTGATTGCTCAATTTCAACACAGTGGATTAATAAAAAATAAAGACTAGAGGATCCCACACAAGAACTCACCTACACCAAGGGTTCCTACTAAGATCCCAACAATGTTAGCATCCTTTGCTTTCTCCATTAGGTAATATCTGGATGAGAGATTGCTCACACAATAAATCATATGAAAGAAGAGCATGACAAGAATATAACACATGGTGGAAGGAACACACGGTCTATCATGTCACAATTATTGTGCTTGTAAGAGCAAAGATTAGTGGAAACAGGGAACAGTACAAAGATTTTAGAGATAATACCTGCGCTTAAGAATCTTTCTTTGTTGCGATAAGTCAGTCACCATACTGCATTCCAAGGCATCATATCTGACTAAAACCAAAACCACCAAAAATTATAAACAAGATTGAGTAAGAAAAATTGAATAATCAATAGCATATCAATTTCCACATACTAGGTGCTTTAAGAAAATTAACTTTTTAAACTTGAAAATCTTAATCTGGCTCCTTGTCTTCTTCCCCACAATAAATCAAGTTTCTATTAGTAACCAAGAAAACAAAAATGACTGGACCAATTATCATATTTTCATATTATTCCTTGAGTTCCTTCTGCCAAATATTGGACAAACTAAGGGAGAACCGTAAGTGGCCTGAGTTCATTTACCAAGTAAAAAGACTTCATCCTACTTTGTGAACAGGACTTGTGGGGAATTGGTTACTTTGGGATACATATAATATAGGATTTTTCTCTTATCCGGACAACCAGATTGTTTAGCATGTGGACCCCAATGTTTGCAGCTGTGTTTCATTGTTAAAAATGATGTGAAGATGCATACTTCTACAGCACCGACTGGATATTTTTATATAGCAGTGTAGTGGCTTGATTTGGCAGCATATAATAAGATGAGAAAACTGAAGTTCTTCTCTCATCCGGACATCGGCACGTTATTACCGCTCGGACTCCATTGTAAACAAGGAGGAAAGCAGGGAGGGGTAGTAAAAATATGTGTGTGTGTGTGTGTAAATTGAGAATTTACTTTTCGAAGACATGGTACATAAGTGGCTAGGGTCCTAGACACTTTGATTGCCTCAGTCAGAAAAGGAGAAAGGGGAACGCAAACAGCTATTTGCCTAAATGGAAAATATCAATGTGTGTGCACTACAGATATGATGCATCCATCATGATAAATGCATAGAGACAATATCCCTCTTTATTTGTGCAAAAATGAAATCCACCAATATATAGAAAAAAGAAAAACGAAAGTCCATGAACCACCACATGTATGATATATGATGTATGGGACTATATGACGTATCTGAAACAGCACAACTCATCAGAAAAAAAAAATTTGCTTGAGGACACGAGAAAACAGAATATGAGGTGCAGTCGCACATGCATGTATGCATACTCAAACAAAATGTATAACAAAAGAAAGTAGTGGTTCATGCAACTATTTTTTTAATAAAAACTTTATAAATTCAAAGAAACAAGCAAGTGGATAAGGAATCCACAAGAGAAAAACAAAAGAAAGCTGCAACCTCAAGACCAAAACAAACAAAGGAAAGTAGTTTATGTACCTATTTCACAGCCATTATATGTCAAAACAATATTTGCAAAGGCTGAGTTATTAGAACCAATCCAGAAAAGTAAGTAATCGTCCATCTTGTGTCCCTCAGGCAATTTCCAGACCAAGCCTCCAATGCTATACGTATTAGCAGATACTGTCCCAAAACTATTATTATCAGTGAGGCTGCCAGATGTTCCCTGGACCTCATTTGAGACTTTATGACCTTTTGATGGATTCATAACTGTGCAAATAACATTAGCATATTGAACTTCTGGTTCGGATTCAGCCCCGCATACTTCTGCAAATTTTTCTCTGATATTCTCTATTGAATGTGCATAATCCAGCCCAAAAAGGACCTACAGATGGATAGAAAGTCAGATTTGGTAAACTAACCAAAAAATAAAATGTACTTGGTCTCTTATAGAAAATTACGTGCATAGACAATAATCTACATTTCATATTTAATAACTGAATGATGGGTAGAATAATGCAGAGTATAAAGGAGAAAGAAGATTGAGAGAAAAAGAAAAAATTGATGGGTAGAAGGACGATGAGGTTGCTGCAGGAGACAATCTTTATCTCATGCTGAATCAACAACGCTGAACGCTGACTTGATCAAGTGGTAAGCTGATGGGTAGAAGGGCTACAAGTTTAATACCATTTTGTCACCTTGGGCCAAAAATTAACTCATTACTCATGCAATGGGATATAACTAGAATTTATCTGTTTTCATCTCCATTCTTTTCTTTTCCCTCCTTTCTTGAAAAATAAAAAATTTACCAAATTTAAATTCAACAAAAGAAAAGAAGAAATTATGGGCTACAAATCAAACAAGTTAACCATTTCATCCTCAATATCCTACTCCTCTGAACAATTGATCTTCAAATCAAGTAAGAATATCATTTAAGTTGCATATCATCTATTGTTTTAACTTCCATAACCATAATTTCTTCTTTCTTTGATTACAGCTATGATTTCTAGCACTTGATGATCTAACCAGAATGATGATTCAGTATCAGCCAAAACATTTAAAAACTGCCCATCTAATCAAATCCTAATGAGTCTAGACGTGAAAAGTGAACAATGATCATACCAAAACTCGCCTCCCATTTGGCAAAGCATAATGCGATAGATTCTTCACACAATCAGGCACACTAATTGGAGTGTTCCCAAAAACAAAGAATGCTGGAAGCGTCGTGGTCCTGCCAACAAAAACCCAAGTAAGAGAATGAGCCTTCAACAACATACACAATAAAACTCAAACCCGACTTCAACCATTAATTACTTCCAGTACAGAGCACTCACGGGCTGAGGCACGTGTGGCCGTAATGAACAACAGCATCAGCATCCACGTGCGATGCTCCCACCTCGTCCACACAGCAACTACCGTAGGCCGTGTCCGCCATCACGAACAAGCCCACTTCCGGAGCGTCGTCGTTTTGCTCGGCGTTGGATTCCCTCAGTGTGCGAAGCTTGGCCCTTAGCGCACTCACAACTCTCACCGCGTCCTTCAGAAGTTCGTCAGGGAACTGAGACGACATTCAATTCAATACAATTCAATTCGATGTTTGGTTTCCCAGAAAAAAAAAAGAAAAAAAAAGAAAAAGAAAAAGCAAACAAAAGAAAAATAAAATTGAGAGGAAAACAAGACGCAACAGGAAGATTGAAGAACTCGTACCTGTAAAGCGACTCTGGTGAACTTGTTGCTCTGAATGAACTCGGCCGTGGGGGCGATTTCGTAATTCGATTCCAAGTCCATGGCCGAATGAATTACTGTGAAAGAAGAAAGAGGAAAAAGCTTTTTCCTTTTTCTTTAATCGGCTTGGAAGAAGCCTCCTTGGAACAGTGGGTTTGTAGGAGTGACTATTTCACTGTGAGAGAACCGAAGAAGAAGAAGAAGAAGAAAGGGAAAGAGGGAACTCAAGAAGGGGGAATGGCGGCTAGAAATGGACACACACTAATTTTTCATTGTGATTTTCTAATGGGCTGCGCGGGGAGTGTTCAAAAGCCCACTTCCTAAGTATAGGTCTTATATTTTTCAACAATACTGTTATTTGTACTGCTGACCAGCTCCCTATGACATTATACCTATGTATTTGTAACAAACAATAGTACTATGGGGGCTTGAACCCAAGATCACTTGGGAGTACACAAAAGTCTAGATGATTTATTATGTGAGAGCATGAACCCAGCCTTTTATAGATGAAAATATCTTATAGAGTTCCACCCATTATGAAGTCTATAAGGCCACAAAGTACTTCGAACGTGTTTCGAACCCCTTCCATTGAGGCACCAGGTAGCTTGCCAGTTGGAGGTGACAGTTTGCCAACAGCACCACACCTTTGGATTTAATGAAATACCATTTTTTTTCAAAAGACATATACAGAGAATGGTGAAACATTCAAAATACCATAAAATGCTCATAATTAATGATAATATTAAGAATTGAAAATATAATAAATAAGTATAATATAGTAAATTTATACTTTTGTGTATTAAACAAAATTAGAACCTGGATCCTATTAAAAAAAACATAAAAAATTCAAAAAATAATTTACATTAATTTTAATAAACATTTTCATAATCTTTGAAAAAAAATAAGCCAATTGGCATGCACGTGAGGGCTTTTGCCAATAGGCTAGTAAAATAACACCAACCAGGATGTGAATTTGCTAAAGTTATTTGAATTACAATGCAGATGACATCTTTCACGGTAGTAAGATTCACCTACAGCCATGCATTAATTGCATTATTCATACATAATTATAAAGAAAGAAACTCAACCATCTGTTTTACTTGGCTGGAGAACTCAATCGTCCATAGCTACGTTAACATACTTGACAAATTACTTTATTTTGAAAATATTTCTCACTAAAGACCAATTAATAAGCTGATATTATATATATATATATATTTCATATATCTGCTCTGTATTTCTCAGCTTATAGCTTGCTATATAACTTATGCAGTATAATATCTTCATAGAAGTGCTTCTTGAAAGCATCCATATGGGCCACTTGTAAACACAAAGTCAGAACCATAGAACCATCTCCATAAGGACTTGGAAGGAGGAAGGATTCCCCATCAAAATCATATGTTCCTGAACCCATATAAATTTCCTTTCCCCATCCAAAGTCAAGCCCATATATAGGCAGTGTCGACCAACTCACAACCTCAAGACAAGGGTTTCCATGAAAAGCCCCTTCGGCAATCCCTAGAGCATGAAGGTCTTGAAACCTAGTCAAGTCCGGTTGGTTCCTGAAGTGATCAATGGCGGACAGCACATAATCAT
This sequence comes from Prunus avium, assembly GCF_965620075.1. Classification (NCBI taxonomy): domain Eukaryota; kingdom Viridiplantae; phylum Streptophyta; class Magnoliopsida; order Rosales; family Rosaceae; genus Prunus; species Prunus avium. The sequence goes on along the minus strand of NC_142284.1, from coordinate 6,217,947 downwards.
TCGACACCTTCTCGATTGCCTCCCTTATTCTACTCGAAGCGTACCCTAATGGCTTGGACACCAAGTCACCAGCAAGACTTCTAGCAACCCCATAAAATGTTGCATTTCCAAAGTATCCTTGGGGCAATGGGGGTTGCATACGACTCCTCAAATCAACGCAAACTCCCATTGCCGTAGGTTGTTCATTTCTGTGAACTCTAGCCTTAGACGCACATCTCCATATGTGCCCTGCCACGGTCTCATACCTTGTGTAAGCCCGCTTAGTGCCAGAATGGTTGTAACCATTCCCCTCATTCGCCATTCGCTTAAGTTTCTCAACTTGGTGCCTGGTAAGCTTCAACATGGCCACAGTGGTCTTCTTCTTTCTCTCCTCGATATCATCAGATTGCCCGAGCAAAAGGGGTACATGGTCTAACTCTGATTGGTAACGCCCTAGAGTATTTCCAGCTGGGAGTGTTCGAGCTTGAAAGGCCTTTCGATCCAGAAACGGCATTACTCCAATTGGCTCACCCTTTGCAAGCCTAGCCCACTCAGAAATGAAAACGACCGGCTAGTGGATAGAATGGCACCAATGCTCGGCATAATGAGTCTTTGAGAGTGTTGACAATGGCGTCAGGTTGTGAGACAAAGTTTTGGTATGGTTTGTAGAAGTAGATAATCTTAGCACATATATCAAACTGTGATTAGCAGGAAAGTAAGAATTTCTATTTTCAGAAAAAGAGACAAGTATTTTCTCTGATTTATGCTTGTGATAGCTTCACTCTCTTTGTTATAAAAATAAAAATATTAAATAAATAAAAAAATTTAAAAAAAAAAAGGAAAAAGGTTTCAATTGAAATGCGCACTTTGGGTTTGGCAAGGTTTCCAATCGTACGCCAAAAAGGTTTTGAAAAGGCTAATCTATGGTTATGAGGCTATGTGCCTTAATAACAATATACATAGAAGCTTTTTACATTTTATTATTTGGGCTCGGCCACTGTCTTTTGATAAAATTGTCATTCTTGTTCACACTTTTAATTTTTTTTGTTAAGAACAAATATGATTTTAATTAGTTTCAACTCTTTAAAAATTGTGCAGTTTAATTTATTTACAATAAATAAAGGTGACGTGAAACATATTCAAAATTAATTCCATATCCAAAATTTCATAATCATCCAAGAGAAGCAAAACATACTCAAATATGGAAATGAGGGTTTTGGAAAAGATTTTAGTGCAGTTGAGTATAATTCTTGGTAGGTACAAAGTTTCAGGGATTTCATAGTGCATATAGTTTTTATTGGGTGATTTAGGACTTGCGATAAGGAGTTAGACCAAATGACTAATAAAAGAGGATAAAAAGAAGCTGAAATATGGGTTTAAAAATAAACTTCTCATATAAAAAATAAATAAAAACTCCAAAATCTTACAACTTTACAATAAATAAATAAATTTCTATCACTCTCATCTAATTCAGCCTCAACTGGTTTAGTCCTTGTGTTGTCCACTAATTCATCTAAAAAATTAAACAGGGTATGAGCAACCATCGCTCAATAGGGACATGAGACCTTACCAAAATAGATTGATATAACTAAATTAAGTGACATGCAATCACATAATCAATAATTATATCGCTGATATCCTATTATACTGTGCACACGAGCTCACCTGAACTTGGTTTCTACAATGGTCAGACTCAACTATACAAAAGATCATTTCCTTTACCCTTTTTATCATACTTTCTTTATCAACCCAAGAATTCCAATCATCTCCGATAACATATAAACATGTCAATATTAATAAAATAAAATAATGATAATTAACAACACGTAAACACCCAATAACAAAGAATACCAACCAAATTGTAATACCATAAATCAATCTCCGTAAAGGCGCCCAAAAAACCCCATACCTTACTTCCAAAGCTAGTTCGAAGTTTAAGAAAACACAAGCTACACTCTCTTTCTCCTCCAAGAATTTCATCAACAGTCTCTCTCTTCGTACTTTTTTTCTTTCTTTCTTTCTTTCTTTCTTTCCCTCTTATTTCTGATGTAAACTATGCATGCCTGCCTTGCTTTTCAAGATGAAAGGGAATGGCCCCTATTTATAGTACTACATACGCATCAACTACTTTCCTTCAATTGGTCCAATGCATGGCAAGGTTTGGCTCCAAGTTTAGATGTTACTAGATTGCCAACACCTCATGCTAAAATAGAGCTTAGTCATCTAGATATAATGACACATGTGAGTCTTTTTTTTGACACCTGTAAGTCTAAAGTGTTGCATGTCTAAGGATTTAGATGACAACTAGACTATTCAACATAGCCATTCAAGTATTAATTAATATATGCAGAAAGTAACAACGAGATAAAGCCATATAAAACAAAACATGCATATACTTATTATAATATTACTATTTTTAATAATTAATAAGAAAAATTTCTGAAAATATAACACATACCAAGATATATATATATATATATATATATATAAGTTATAAATTAAATATGTAACAAAATATTTAATTTCTTGAAATATAATATATATTTAAAAATACGTTGTTTCACATATGGGATGATTGAAATAGGTGTTAGTTCATGTACAATAATTTTTTAAGAATAATTATAAATAAATTTTGAATCCAAAATAAATAAATAATTATAAATAGCAGAAATATCCAACAGGTGCCAACAAGTAGTGAATGGTAATATTTTGTTGGCGACAATGAAATCAATCAAGCTGCTGAAAGCTAACACTTGTATTGACAAAAACAAGAAGTATAAAAAGGAGCTCCAACGCTATAACAGTACCCTATTCCTTGTTGGGGTCCAGGATATTTAGCAGCACACTCTGAGCTGCAGTCCTCGTCAGAGCAGTTTTCTCCCCATATTCCCAAACTCAGTTTGCAAGTTTTTGAGTATGGCGGTGGAGATGGAGGTGGACAGTCGAAGTAGCATCTGCAAACTGGGGTGTTGTTGTTCAAATCGCAACCGGCCTTAGCCCCAGGATGTGCAGATGTGCACCTTGAATTGCAGCCATCATCGCATGCACCCAAATCTTCTGTGCAAATGTCACCTTTCACCATAGGCATCAGGGTCCCTAATAAACCATTATCCTAGATGAATTAGTTTCGTAGAATTTTGCTCTCAATGGCAAATGAAAAACAAGCAAACAAATAAACAAAAGAATTTACTCATTTTAGGATTATTGTTGCAACAAAAAAAAAAGGCATATGAATCGAAAATTGGGTATTTAGTATTATGGTTAGAAATCATCAAAAGACATTTTATTTACGCTTTAGGGTTTGTATTTGTGCCCAATATAGCACTCCTTTAATATATTGGACAACTGAAGTGCCAATACAAACTCTATTCATGAACACAAATACGATTAGATGATTAAAAGATTAAAAGTTTTCAATTTGAACTTACTCATAGAAACAATAATTCTTGAAAATAACCAAAAAATAAACAACAAACAATTTGGATCATCAAGCCACATAGTAGAAGGCAAGGCACCCATAATCAAAGCATGAAAATAAAAGTTCCATATAAAAAGACATATACACATATACACATGCAGAAATCATGCAAGCCCAACTGATAAAATATACCTGCAGTGAATACAAGGAGGACAATGATGATGTAAGAAGCAGCCATCTTCATGTCTGTAGCTGTGGGCTTCTGATATGTTTGGTTTTTAATTATTTATAGACAATGACAGAATTTTGGGGGTTACTTTCTGTAAAGAGGGTGTCATAATGAATTAAGAAATAATAAATGTGATTCTGGTTTTAAGGGAAAATCTCTTCATCAATAATTTTGTCATATAATATCGTGTCAATTCTGAGGAAGAATATCTGTGGTAATAATTCATGCCATTTAGATATTATATTTTGTTTTATTACCATTTTAAAACTCTCCTCTCCTTTCCCCCTCCCCAAAGGTAACGAAAAAAAGAAAGAGCTAAAAATTGGGTGAGGTCTTATCCCTTAACTATTTGATCAAACTAACAATTAAGAAATAAGGCCTCATCTAAGGGCCTTAGATAAGCCTATCACTATAGAATGACTTCTATACTTTTTGCCTTGGGCCTTATTTTGCAATCCTACTACCCTGCATAGTTGAGTTGCAGGCTATGACCCAAACTCATCCATCCATGATCCTTAAAATTTTGAAGTCTAGCCCCAAACCTCAAGCACCGTACGAACTCGATCCTTAGGCCTTGAGCCCAAGAACCATGAGCTCGAACTGTTGACCTGAGACTTGTATGGTTATTGTCAATCTGGTATTATAATTACAATTATAAAGGGTTATAATACTTCCATTTATATACTAAAATTATTTGAATTACAATTAACTAGGGAAATAATTTCTCAATACAGACCAATTAAGTTGGTATATGTAGGCTAAAGCCATAGTACTTGGTAATTATATTATTTTGCATATATCTGTTCTTTATTTTTCATTTATATAACGTAGACAATATATATCTGGTCTTGGCACAAGTTATTTATATAATATCTTCGTAGAAATGCTTCTTGAAAGCATCCATATGCGCCACTTGTAGACACAAAGCCAGAACTATAGAACCATCTCCATCAGGACTTGGAAGGAGCAAGGAATCCCCATCAAAATCATGCGGTCCTGGACCCATATAAATTTCCTTTCCCCATCCAAAGTCAAGCCCATATATAGGCAGTGTCAACCAGCTCACAACCCCAAGATTAGGGTTTCCATAGAAAGGCCCTTGATCACTCCCTAGAGCATGAAGGTCTTGAAACCTAGTCAAGTCCGGCTGGTTTCGGAAGTGATCAATGGCAGACAGCACATAATCATTCGTCACCTTCTCGATTGCCTCCTTTATTCTGCTCGACGCATACCCTAATGGCTTGGACACTAAGTCGCCAGCAAGACTTGTAGCAATCACATCAAATGTTGCATTTCCAAAGTATCCTTGGGGCAATGGGGGTTGCATACGACTCCTCGAATCGACGCAAACCCCCATCGCAGTAGGTTGTTCATTTCTGTGAACTCTAGCCTTAGACGCACATCTCCATATGTGCCCTGCCACGGTCTCATACCGTGTGTAAGATCGCTTAGTGCCAGAATTCTTGTAATCATTCCCCTCATTTGCCATTCGCTTAAGTTTCTCAACTTGTTGCTTGGTAAGCTTCAACATGGCCACAGTGGTCTTCTTCTTCCTCTCCTCGATATTATCCGATTGGCCGAGCAAAAGGGGTCGATGGTCTAACTCTGAGTGGTCAAGCCCTAGAGTATTTCCAGCTGGGAGTGTTCGGTCTTGAAATGCTTTTCGATCCAGAAATGGCATTACTCCAATTGGCTCACCCTTTGCAAGCCTAGCCCACTCAGAAATGAAATGCAATGCACTTTGTCCATCAACAACAGCGTGTGAAATAGTCAAGCTAAGACTAAGACCACCACACTTGAACCTAGTCAATTGTACAAGCAATATAGGAAGTTCATGAATTGGGAGGGTGTAGTCTACAGTGGGGATAAGATAGTCATATTCTGGAGAAGGAGAGAAGTCACCAAAGTCATCGAGTTTCGAATCGGACTCAGCCTCAATGAATGGAACCCCCATGTCATTGCAATGGAGCTCGAGACGGCCTCCGCCAATCCAACGCAAACAACCTGCTTGAGGATAGAAAGGCACCAGTGCGCGGCTTAATGAGTCTTTGAGGATGTTGGCTATAGTGTCAGGTTGTGCGGCAAAGGTTTGGTCCGGTTTGTAGAAGTAGATAGTTGGAACATGAGTTATGGTGCCAACTTGGTCCCATTCTGAGAGAGCTAGGCTACCTTGCAATGTTGGTGTAGAGGGTTTCAGAACATAGCAGCCTTTGATTTTCACCACCATTGTTTTTCTTTTTTCAAAAATTTGAGTAGCTAGGTTATGAATAGATGTGGCAGACGATATGGTATTGGTTTTTATAGACCTGATTTATGGACATTGTTCCCTCCTTAGCATTCCTACTTCCTGCGAATCAAAATTTGACACATATACAAAAATAATTCATCAAAAACACAAAAAGAAGAATCTTAGCACATATATCAAACTATGATTTGCAGAAAAGTAGGAGTTTTTATTTTCAGAAAAAGAAACGAGTATTTTCCTTGATTTATGCTTGTGATAGCTTCACTCTCTTTGTTTTTAAAAAAAGGAAAAAGGAAAAAGGTTTCAATTGCAATGCACTAAAGCACTTTGGGTTTGGTAGGTTTCCAATCGTACGCCAAAAAGGTTTTGAAAAGGCTAATCTATGGTTATGAGGCTATGTGCCTTAATAAAAATACATAGAAGCTTTTTAAATTTTGTTATTTGGGCTCGGCCACTGTCTTGTGATAAAATTGTCATTCTTGTTCACACTTCTAATTTTATTGTTAAGAACAAATATGATTTTAATTATTTTCAACTCTTTAAAAATTTGAACTGGATTTGCACAATTTTTTTTTTTTGAACTGGATAAACTTTTTAACTACGGGCCAATTTGGCATTACTGTGCTGTGAAAATAATCGCTGTCAGATTTGCTGTGAGAGAAATCAGCTGTGTGGGAAAATAGTTTGGCGTTTGGTAAACTTTTTGTTAAAAGTGTTGTTGGTATTAATTTCCTCATAATCAGAAAAATGATTGTTGCATAATCATTAAACCTAGCGCCTCTTCAAAACTGATTCCTGCATAATCAGAAAATGAAAGCACCTCATTAGCTACTTTCCCTTATATATAGCTTTCTCTCACAGCAATTTTTAATAAAAAGTGATTTTCTCACAGTTTACCAAACAAGCTAGACTTCCCAAAGTTTTTTAAAAATCACTTATCACCCCAAATAAGCAATGCCAAACGGGCACTACGTCCTGAATTTTCTCCAGCACTACCAAGATGTAGAAAAGCAAAACACAAGTGAATTTTCTGCAGCAATCTGAACAAACCCACAACTTCCTTTTTTTCAAGAGAAACCAATTATCTGCAGCAATCGGTGGAATAGATTGAACTGGCTTCTTTAATATATACGAGTTTCTCATTATGTGGGGCATCAAAGATGGCACGGAAGGGAGCAACGAGTTTAGCGCCCCCCCGCCCCCCAAAAAAAATTGTGCAGTTTAATTTATTTACAAAAAATAAATTAAGGTGACGTGAAACATATTCAAAATTAATTCCATATCCAAAATTTCATAATCATCCAAGAGAAGCAAAACATACTCAAATATGGAAATGAGGGTTTTGGAAAAGATTTTCAGTGCAGTTGAGTATAACTCTTGGTAGGTACAAAGTTTCAGGGATTTCATAGTGCACATGGTTTTTATTGGGTGATTTAGGACTTGCAACAAGGAGTTAGACCAGATGACAAACAAAAGAGGAAATATGGTGTCACGCCCCGAACCCGGGGGTCGGTGGAAATCCCGACCCCGATGCGTGTTAAAATAAAAATAAAAATAAAAATAAAAATAAAAATAAAAATAAATAAAAAGAAGCCGAAATATGGGTTTAAAAATAAACTTCTCATATAAAAAGGGTAATGATTTTCCCACTCACTTTTTATCCACTTACACTCTTCTTTTAGTTATAAAATGGAGTGTAAGTGGATAAAATTGGAGTGGGGAAATCACCACTCTTTAAAAAAAGCTCCAAAATCTTACAACTTTACAATAAATAAATAAATCTCTATCACTCTCATCTAATTCAGCCTCAACTGGTTTAGTCCTTGTGTTGTCCACTAATTCATCTAAAAAATTAAACAGGGTGAGGGATGAGCAACCATCGCTCAATAGGAACATGAGACCTTACCAAAATAGATTGATATAACTAAATTAAGTGACATGCAATCACATAATCAATAATTATATCGCTGATATCCTATTATATTGTGCACACGAGCTCACCTGAACTTGGTTTCTACAATGATCAGACTCAACTATACAAAAGATCCTTCCCTTTACCCTTTTTATCATACTTTCTTTATCAACCCAAGAATTCCAATCATCTCCGATAACATATGAACATGTCAATATTAATAAAATAATATAATGATAATTAACAACACGTAAACACTCAATAACAAAGAATACCAACCAAATTGTAATACCATAAATCAATCTCCGTAAAGGCGCCCAAAAAACCCCATACCTTACTTCCAAAGCTAGTTCGAAGTTTAAGAAAACACAAGCTACACTCTCTTTCTCCTCCAAGAATTTCATCAACAGTCTCTCTCTCTTCGTCCTTTTTTTCTTTCTTTCTTTCTTTCTTTCCCTCTTATTTCTGATGTAAACTATGCATGCCTGCCTTGCTTTTCAAGATGAAAGGGAATGGCCCCTATTTATAGTACTACATACGCATCAACTACTTTCCTTCAATTGGTCCAATGCATGGCAAGGTTTGGCTCCAAGTTTAGATGTTACTAGATTGCCAACACCTCATGCTAAAATAGAGCTTAGTCATCTAGATATAATGACACATGTGAGTCTTTTTTTTGACACCTGTAAGTCTAAAGTGTTACATGTCTAAGGATTTAGATGACAACTAGACTATTCAACATAGCCATTCAAGTATTAATTAATATATGCAGAAAGTAACAACGAGATAAGGCCATATAAAACAAAACATGCATATACTTATTATAATATTACTATTTTTAATAATTAATAAGAAAAATTTCTGAAAATATAACACATACCAAGATATATATATATCAATTTAAATATATAAGTTATAAACTAAATATGTAACAAAATATTTAATTTCTCGAAATATAATATATATTTAAAAATACGTTGTTTCACATATAGGATGATTGAAACAGGTGTTAGTTCATGTACAATAATTTTTTAAGAATAATTATAAATAAATTTTGAATCCAAAATAATTAAATAATTATAAATAGCAGAAATATCCAACAGGTGCCAACAAGTAGTGAATGGTAATATTTTGTTGGCGACAATGAAATCAATCAAGCTGCTGAAAGCTAACACTTGTATTGACAAAAACAAGAAGTATAAAAAGGAGCTCCAACGCTATAACAGTACCCTATTCCTTGTTGGGGTCAAGGATATTTAGCAGCACACTCTGAGCTGCAGTCCTCGTCAGAGCAGTTTTCTCCCCATATTCCCAAACTCAGTTTGCAAGTTTTTGAGTATGGCGGTGGAGATGGAGGTGGACAGTCGAAGTAGCATCTGCAAACTGGGGTGTTGTTGTTCAAATCGCAACCGGCCTTAGCCCCAGGATGTGCAGATGTGCACCTTGAATTGCAGCCATCATCGCATGCACCCAAATCTTCTGTGCAAATGTCACCTTTCACCATAGGCATCAGGGTCCCTAATAAACCATTATCCTAGATGAATTAGTTTCGTAGAATTTTGCTCTCAATGGCAAATGAAAAACAAGCAAACAAATAAACAAAAGAATTTACTCATTTTAGGATTATTTTTGCAACAAAAAAAAAAAGGCATATGAATCGAAAATTGGGTATTTAGTATCATGGTTAGAAATCATCAAAAGACATTTTATTTACGCTTTAGGGTTTGTATTTGTGCCCAATATATCGAAAGGCACTCCTTTAATATATTGAACACAAATACGCATGCCTATTGACTTTTTTAGTATTGTTTTTCAGTTAGATGATTCAAAGATTTTCAATTTGAACTTACTCATAGAAACAATAATTCTTGAAAATAACCAAAAAATAAACAACAAACAATTTGGATCATCAAGCCACATAGTAGAAGGCAAGGCACCCATACTCTTGTTCGTGGATTTGGGGTGATTTTCAATCGAGTAAACAAAAGAAGAATCAAAGCATGAAAATAAAAGTTTAAGTGCAATTTGCAAACATACCAAAAAACCAGAAATCATGCAAGCCCAACTGATAAAATATACCTGCAGTGAATACAAGGAGGACAATGATGATGTAAGAAGCAGCCATCTTCATGTCTGTAGCTGTGGGCTTCATATGTTTGGTTTTTAATTATTTATAGACAATGACAGAATTTTGGGGGTTACTTTCTGTGAAGAGAGTGTCATAATGAATTAAGAAATAATAAATGTGATTCTGGTTTTAAGGGAATATCCCTTCATCAATAATTTTGTTTTATTACCATTTTAAAACGCTCCTCTCCTTTCCCCCTCCCCAAAGGTAACGAAAAAAAAAAAAAAAAGCTACAAATTGGATGAGGTCTTATCTCTTAACCGTTAGATCAAACTAACAGAAATAGGACCTCATCTAAGGGTCTTAGATAAGCCCCTCACTACCGAATGACTTCTAAACTTTTTGCCTTGGGCCTTCTTTTGCAATCCTACTACCCTGCATAGTTGAGTTGCAGGCTATGACCCAAACTCATCCATCCATGATCCTTAAAATTCTGAAGTCTAGCCCCAAACCTCAAGCACCGTATGAACTCGATCATTTGGCCTTGAGCCCAAGAATCATGAGCTCGAACTGTTGACTTGAGACTTGTATGGTTAATTATTGTCAATTTGGTAGTATAATTACAATTATAAAGGGTTATAATACTTCCATTTATATACTAAAATTATTTGAATTACAATTAACTAGGGAAATAATTTCTCAAAACAGACCAATTAAGTTGGTATATGTAGGCTAAAGCCATAGTACTTGGTAATTATTTTATTTTGCATATATCTGTTCTTTATTTTTCATTTATATAACGTAGACATTATATATCTGGTCTTGGCACAAGTTATTTATATAATATCTTCGTAGAAATGCTTCTTGAAAGCATCAATATGCGCCACCTGTAGACACAAAGCCAGAACTATAGAACCATCTCCATCAGGACTTGGAAGGAGCAAGGAATCCCCATCAAAATCATGCGGTCCTGGACCCATATAAATTTCCTTTCCCCATCCAAAGTCAAGCCCATATATAGGCAGTGTCAACCAGCTCACAACCCCAAGATTAGGGTTTCCATAGAAAGGCCCTTGATCACTCCCTAGAGCATGAAGGTCTTGAAACCTAGTCAAGTCCGGCTGGTTTCGGAAGTGATCAATGGCAGACAGCACATAATCATTCGTCACCTTCTCGATTGCCTCCTTTATTCTGCTCGACGCATACCCTAATGGCTTGGACACTAAGTCGCCAGCAAGACTTGTAGCAATCACATCAAATGTTGCATTTCCAAAGTATCCTTGGGGCAATGGGGGTTGCATACGACTCCTCGAATCGACGCAAACCCCCATCGCAGTAGGTTGTTCATTTCTGTGCACTCTAGCCTTAGACGCACATCTCCATATGTGCCCTGCCACGGTCTCATACCGTGTGTAAGCCCGCTTAGTGCCAGAATTCTTGTAATCATTCCCCTCATTTGCCATTCGCTTAAGTTTCTCAACTTGTTGCTTGGTAAGCTTCAACATGGCCACCGTGGTCTTCTTCTTCCTCTCCTCGATATTATCCGATTGGCCAAGCAAAAGGGGTGGATGGTCTAACTCTGAGTGGTCAAGCCCTAGAGTACTTCCAGCTGGGAGTGTTCGATCTTGAAATGCTTTTCGATCCAGAAATGGCATTACTCCAATTGTCTCACCCTTTGCAAGCCTAGCCCACTCAGAAATGAAATGCAATGCACTTTGCCCATCAACAACAGCATGTGAAATAGTCAAGCTAAGACTAAGACCACCACACTTGAACCTAGTCAATTGTACAAGCAATATAGGAATTTCATGAATTGGGAGGGTGTAGTCTACAGTGGGGATAAGATAGTCATATTCTGGAGAAGGAGAGAAGTCACCAAAGTCATCGAGTTTCGAATCGGACTCAGCCTCAATGAATGGAACCCCCATGTCATTGCAATGGAGCTCGAGACGGCCTCCGCCAATCCAACGCAAACGACCTGCTAGAGGATAGAAAGGCACCAGTGCGCGGCTTAATGAGTCTTTGAGGATGTTGGCTATAGTGTCAGGTTGTGCAGCAAAGGTTTGGTCCGGTTTGTAGAAGTAGATAGTTGGAACATGAGTTATGGTGCCAACTTGGTCCCATTCTGAGAGAGCTAGGGTACCTTGCAACGTTGGTGTAGAGGGTTTCAGTACATAGCAGCCTTTGATTTTCACCACCATTGTTTTGCTTTTTGAAGATTTGAGTGGCATGTACAGATTCTTAGTGGATGTGGCAGACTGTGTCTATATGGTATTGGTTTTTATAAGACCGATTTATAACAAGAGAAAATTATGAAAAAAGAAGAGGTTTCATTTGGTTGCCGCAAATGCTGTGAAGTTGGTGAAAATAGATTTCACATGAGTCTGGTAGTTCCCTTAAAAAGTGACGATTTCAGCTGATTTCATTTGGAATGCACTAAAGCACTTTGGGTTTGTTAAGGTTTCCAAAAGTACGCAAAAATGTTTTCAGAGTTACAAATTACAATTAATATTGATGATTAATTTTTTTTTATTTTACCAGAGGCTACACCGAGAAATTTTTCTGGTCTATGTGCCTTAAAAATACATTTGTATATATGGGGTTCTTATCAAAGATGGCATGGAGGTAGCTCTAAGTCTAGGGTTAATTTACTTACAAAAAAAAAAAAATTAATAAACAAGGTGTCGTGAAACTTATTCAAAAAATAAAAACGGATATAAAAAGGTTCTGCGTATATATTGAAGTTAATTCGGATAAAGATGTATTGTAAGAATTAGTGTTTAGCTCAATGGTTTAGGGATGGGCTAACAAAAAAATGTAACACGCAATAGTGCCAAAAATGCTTTCCAGAAACCTTTCACTAGTTTATGTCAAGACTATTAAGAGTATTATATCGCACATCGAAAGATAGAAGCCTAGCATAGTCTATGTTAAGAATATTAACAGTATCTTCATCCATTGCCAACGTGATTTTGAGTTGGATGCTCACAATTTAATATGGTATATATCAGAGCCAAATTATATGCGTGGTTGGCCTAACAATGCATGTGCCACCACAATGACGGAGCGAAAATATTTGTAACTCTGTTTAGTACATAAGAAGCGCATGCAATATCATCTATCCTATACTTATTTGATCTTGTCATGTTTTGCGAAAGAGAGAGATTGATGAGTTGGTGGTTTTGAAGGTAGGTGTGGTGGCTTTGGTCCAAACCTTCCATCTTGCTAGGGGAGAAAATTTTCACTATGTGTTGGCACATAAAAAGTGTTGGAGTACAAGTCATCTAGTAGTAGTAGAGTCATCTAGTAGAACCTTGTGATGTCTTGGGCCCCCGCACCAATTACCAATTGGTTATGGATTGGATATTGACATTCTAATAAAGACTAGACTGTGAGTAGAAGTGAGAATAAGATCTTAAAAATAGAATGAATTTGATTACTTGGATTACTTTTTTATTACATTTTGATGGTTCAGTTAAACAAACTAGTAGATTTTTTTGAAAGTTGTGCTGACTTTGGTATCTCATTTTTATTACATTTTGATCACATGATTAAGGGAGACTTGTGCTCTGAAGATTTGGGAGCACGTGATAAAAGTTGCAAGAAAAGATGTAAGTCCCAGCATCCTCGTGGCAAAGGGGTTTGTGATTAAACCTCTGATCCTCCATCATGCAAATGCTTCTACAAATGCTCTCAACCGCCACCAAAATACAAAGACATGCATGCAATGCGGGTATAGGTCCATGCAGCTTTGCCTGCAACGATCAATGTTGCAATTCGAAATGCGCCATGAAATTTGCTGGACCTCTGAAAGGTTATGGATTTTGTTACAGCATTATCTATCCTTATAATGAGTGTCTATGCGTATTCAGGTGCTAAGCTGAGGATGTGATATGCTGAATCGATTCAAGTTACACCAATACTACTTAAAATCTCTCTACTATAGTCGTATGAATACTCTCTCTTAATGTTCCTTGAATTTTGACAAAAATTGTGGCTTTATCCTTTTCTCTGTCTTGACAAAGCGATATTTTAGCTACTCTAATGTACATTACAGGGAGGGGGTCGGAGCCATTAGATCAATGCATATATAGAAACTAATATTACAATTGATGATTTTGTGTTTTTCTCTCCCGGAAGAGTTTTTTTTTTTGAAATAAACCGATTCATTGCAAAGAAGATTAGCTGAGGCAACAGTCTTGGGTGAGGAGTTCCTGAACAAGCTCAGGGGCCTCACCAAACCAAAAACAATCTTGGTGCAAATGAAAAGCAAACAAGGCAAGCCTGTTAGCGACACGGTTACAAAGCCTAGGCACATTGGCCACGGAAGATGACTGGAAGTGAGAGAGGAGCACACAACAGTCATCAATCAAAACCCCCCACTAGAAGCAACAGAGGTATCTTGCGAGACAGCTATAGCAAGCTTGGCGGAGCCGCACTCGAAACAAACCCGTTGGAGATTCAACTCCACAGCCAACCGGATGCCCGCCAGCAAAGACACAGCGTGAAGATGATCAAGAGACCCAATATTCCTAATTTTTTTAGAACAAGCCGCCAGAACGCTCCCTGACTCGTTGCGGATCACCACCCCAATACCCCCGCAACGATCGGCAGCAAGCCACGCCCCACCGACGTTGACTTTGGCAAAACCGTCCCTAGGCGCAATCCATCTGTGAATAGGCTGAAGGGGGACTGAAGGTGATTGACCCAAGAGCAGACTATGAAACTCCTGCAACCACGAAGAGGCCTGAAACACTAAACCCGTGGGACTAGTACCCACACACTCCCAGATACGAGAATTACGGTCTTTCCAAAGAGCCCAAAGAAGCATAAGAGCTAGAGCAAACGACTGCTTAGAGAGAAGGATAGAAGCAGCCTTTAACCAATCTGACATGCTCGACGCACGGAGACGAGACAACTTCGGGCCCAGAGGAGAAGCCGACCAGACAGCGGTAGCAAAAGGGCATTGGACAAAAAGATGCAGGGAAGATTCCTCAGAAGAGATACACCTCACACAGTCTGTACCAATATCCACTTTCCGATGATACAACCTTACTCGGGTAGGAATAATGTCCCAAGCAACTTTCCAAGCACAAATTTTAACTTTCGGAGGGATCTTGGCACGCCAGATCGCATACCAAAACTTCTTATCAGTCTCAACAACAGCAGCAGGAAATTGAGGGAGGGCCACCTCCCCACTTATCAGCCAATCCCGGGCAACACCATAGGCACTGCGAACGGTGAAACAACCATTTGGCTCGTGGTGCCAAATCCGACGATCTTGAGGCTTGCGAAAGCTCAAAGGGATCGAACTAATAGCCTCCACCTCCCCCACCGGGAAAAGATCATGGAGGAGTCGAAAATTCCAGTTTCCGTCAACCTCAAGGAGGGCATCCACTCTCAGATTTCGGAAAGAGTCATGGGGTGGGGGGGAGAGGACTTGGAAAGAAGGAAGTCTAGGGATCCACTTATCAAACCACACCCTAATGGAAGACCCATTGCCGACTTGCCAACGCATCCCTCTCTCCAGAACCTGTTTGGCAGCAAAGATGCTACGCCAACAAAAGGAAGGGTTGTTTCCTTCTGGGGCCAATAAGAAGTCAGAACCAGGGTAGTACTTAGCCCGGAATAAGCGAGCCACCAAAGAGTTTGGCTGATGACAAAGCCGCCATCCTTGTTTGGCCAAAAGAGCTAAATTGAAAGCACGGAGTTCACGGAAGTTCAGACCACCTTCCAACTTGAAGTTGCACAACTTCTTCCAAGGCAGCCAATGAATCTTACGTTTGTCTTTATCCCCACTCCACCAAAATTTGGCAACAGCACTATTTAATTCATCACAAAAGCCTTTAGGAAGCAAAAAGCAGTTCATGGTGTAAGTTGGCAGAGATTGAGCCACTGCCTTAATCAAAATCTCCCTACCAGCCCCACTCAAAAGCTTACCTTTCCACCCTTTAAGCTTATTCCACAACTTTTCTTTGAGGGAAGCAAAGACCATGCGTTTGGCCCGACCCACAAAAGTAGGCAAACCAAGGTACTTTTCATGGACCGAGACACAGAGCACCCCCAAAATACTAGAAAGCACAGCACGAGTGTGTTCCTTCACATTTTTGCTGAAGACCACGCTGCTTTTTAGGAGATTGACAACCTGACCTGAGGCTAGTTCATAAGACCGCAGAATTTTCATCACTTGAGAACATTCATCCCTAGAAGCTCTAGCAAAAATGAAGCTGTCATCTGCAAAGAGTAAATGATGTATACTTGGGGCGTTCCTGCAAATTTTAACCCTCTGGATTAAACCATCCCGCTCTCTACTAGAAATCAGAGCAGACAACCCTTCCACACACATAAGGAACAAATACGGGGATATGGGATCCCCTTGTCTCAACCCGCGAGAGGGAACCACAAAGCCTGTTGGGACTCCATTAATCAAAAAGGAATAAGAGACAGAAGTAACACATCTCATGATCATATCAACCCACTGGAGATTCAGACCCAGCCGCAACATCATAGCCCTTAAAAAAGACCATTCAACCCGGTCGTAAGCCTTGCTCATATCTAGTTTAATAGCCATGGAACCTGAATTCCCACCACGCTTGCCATGCAAATGGTGCGCAACCTCTGCCGCAACAAGAGAGTTATCAGAAATCAAACGCCCAGGGACAAAGGCACTCTGAAAGGGAGATATAATAGAATCCATCATTGGTTTCAGTCGGTTCGTCAAAACCTTAGCAGCAATCTTATAAAGCACGTTACAGAGACTGATAGGGCGGATTTGCGACATATCCTGAGGAGACTGAGTTTTAGGAATCAGGGCCACATGAGTGAAGCAGATTTGTTTAAGAAAGCCATTCCCCAACAAGAAAGAGCGAACTGCACAGACCACATCATCACCGACGATATTCCAGAATTTTTGAAAGAAGACTGGAGCCATACCATCAGGGCCAGGGGCAGTGGAGGGGGCCATGGAAAACAGAGCCAACCTAATCTCTTCGGCTGAAAATTCTACACACAAAGCATCATTCATTGTACTAGTGAATTTGGGCTCAACCACCTTTAACACCTCATGAACAGCGGAAGTATTCTCTCCCTGCGCCAAGAAAATCTTCCTGAAATGATCCAGAACGATGACCTTAATGCCTTTTTCATCGTCGTGCCAAACTCCTTGAGCATCTTTAAGCCCCTTTAAGCAATTCCTACGTTTCCGATTTGAGGCTTGCTGGTGAAAGTACCGAGTATTCCGATCCCCATTCTTAAGCCACAGAGAGCGAGAGCGTTGTCGCCAGTAAATTTCCTCGCGAGAAAGGAGGGAATCGAGCTGCCCCATCAAGGCCTTCTGCTGAGCATGCACCAGACTAGAAGGGGGCAAATTCCAAAGGACCTCAAGAGAGTTCTGGATTCCTTCCAATTCAGCCTTAAAATGACCGAAGGTGTGCCTGTTCCAGTGAAGTAAAGCAAACCTGGTTGCTTTGAGTTTCTCACACACTTGAGCCATAGGCACTCCGGGAGCAGCTGTGCTCCAGCCAGACCGAACTATCTGCTCACATTCCGAATGCTGGAGCCAAAACTCCTCAAAACGGAATCTGCGCCTTGATTGAGAAGCAGTCCGAGAGACTCCAGTTCGCACCTCGATAAGGACGGGCAAGTGATCAGATTTACTAGGAGCCAAATGCACCACACGATGATGGGGGAACTTGTCCCGCCAAGGAAAGTTAGCAACAGCACGATCCAACCTGCAAGAAATCCCACCAGACCTGGATGAAGACCAAGTGAAAGGACTCCCTACGAAGCCAAGGTCAGAAAGATCACTATCAGCGAGGGCATCTCTGAAGTTATCCATCTGCCATTCAGATCTTAAGAGACCACCGCACTTCTCCTGATTACTTAGGATTTCGTTGAAATCCCCAAAGCACAACCACGGTAAGGAGGACTGCTGACCCAAACGAGATAGGATATTCCAAGAGAAAGAACGATCAGACACTTGGGGGCAGCCGTAGAACCCAGTCAGTCTCCAAACTCCTACCGAGTCACCCGAATCGCACTCAGCATCAATATGATTGAGAGAGGAAGATTTGATGACAATATTCACTTCCTCCCTCCACAGGAGGCAAAGGCCACCAGCACTGCCCCTGCTTGGAACAACGAACAAATTCGAGAACCCCAACCGGAATTTAATTTGCTCCATCTTCGCCATGCTACATCTTGTTTCACTAAGAAAAATCACTTTTGGCCTTTTTTGGTGAATGAGGTTCACCACCGCCTGAACAGTCGGAGGGTTCCCAAGCCCCTGACAATTCCAGCTCAAAAGGTTCATGAAGCTCGACGAGAGGGGGCCTTCCCAAAATAGAGCACAGACCACAGCCAATAGAGGCTAACGAGAAAGAACCAAAAAGGTTCCTCACGAGTTGGACAAGAGTCAGAAAACATGCATCAGCTACTTGACAGAGGAACACTGACAAACACCTGGCGTGCTTCTTCACTAGCCACACTGCACAGACCGACTTAGGAAAAAACCTTGAAGCCCGTCGCAAGCAGATAACCCAATTGCAAAAAGCAAAGGGAAAATAGCATCAAACTAGTAACAATGTAGAAAAATTTACTACACACAGAGCCGACAAAGCGGGAGTGCAGACAGAAAAGAGGGCATCCAAAGAAAAAGAAGAAAAAAAGGGGGGGTAGGGGTTAGATGGTGGATCTGGCAGAGGAAAAGCAGAAAGGGTGAAAGAGTTGAAAAAGAGGGGAAGGGCCCGCCAGTAAAGGAGGTTAAAAGAGATGGGGAGCGAGTCTGGGTTAGGGAGGGGGGGAAAAGTGGGATTGAGAAAAGGAAGAGAAGTTGGGTGTGGGGTAGGTCTGGAATAGTGAATAGCAAGACAGGGGGAGGCGTTGGATAGGGGAAGGAGGCCCGCTAGAAAAGAAGGGAAGCTGCCTGAGATGGGGAGAGGGGGGGGGGGGGGGGGGAACGCGGCGGGTCTCACATCGTGAGCCAGAGCAAATGTCGTAGATCACTCTCCCGGAAGAGTTTAATTTGAGGGACTGGTGTATATTTATCTTGAACCAACTTCGTTACCCACAATCGAACAGCAATAGTGAGAGAACACTTAATTACTCAGTTTTCAATCGTTCACACTCCATTTGGGTGCTGATGCAACACTCCATGCAGAGAGAGACAGAGAGAGAGAGAGAGAGACAGAGAGAGAGGGTCTTTATTAAAAGTTTATGTTTTATCTTTTATCAATGCGCTTATTGTGAAACTTGGCGTTTCAATGACATGAGTTGTGCACAAATACATTGAGAGACTTCCCCTAATTATATCACCTTAGCAGTTGAACGTGCACACACACTGAGAGTAAGGATTGGGAGAACAAAGTCCCTGACCTCCAGGGAATTTACAAGCACATTTCAAACTACAAGAATTGTTGTTGCATATTCATTGCTGGATGGACCTAAACCCACGTTGCATGTCTTTCCGTTTGACGACCATCGTTCAAGGCCATTTGGCTGTTGTTCAAGGAAATTGTGATAGCATCTGCATTATGGAGGATTAGAAGAGCGATCACAAGCCCCATTGCCACTTTGATATTGGGATTCACACCTTGATTGGCAGTCGAGACAACCACCCAAAACCTCAGAGCATAAGTCTCCCTTTACCTTGTTGTCAAAAACTGCAAAAAGGCATATATTATATATAGCAATGGATTAATTAACCCTCTTATTGTCTTGAAAATCCTTGCTTTATTACCCAAGTCCTTTATTAAAAATCCATACGCATTCTTCCATCTCATTTAGAGTCGTTTTATAATATTAAGAAAAGAAAAAGTTCAATATCAAGTCCTTGGGGTTTAGCCCAAGTACTGGTGGCGAGGGACGACATTTGGGATAATGGGTTATGTTTAGGATATGTCAAGAGTTCGATTCTCTGGAACGTACCAAAGAGTAACGTTGAATCTCCATAATGAATTGGAATTAGCATTAACAAAGCCAAATGATAAATTGACCAGCACACAGTGGATTCATTTAAAAGAGAAAGTAGATATTAGGGCACGATTTAGGAACAAAAAGTGTATATAGGCACCTGTGGTTAACGCAAGGAGGAGAATGAAATAAGTGGTTGAGGAGGGCTTGGCCATCTTGGAAAAATTACTGTCTTCTTGTTGGCTCATTTTCGCTTTTCGTCTAATTGTCACTTCTTGTAAAGCGTGTGTGTTTTTATAGAACCAAAGGCACCAAAACATCACGGTGACATATATGAAAGGAAATCAGAGAAGATATCTACAGCCATAAAAACGGATCTATATATAAACAAAATCCAAATTCCATGCCATATCTAGAGTGCTTCCTGTAAATGTAAGCAAATCTAGAGAATGTATTCAGAAGGTTTAGAGAGAAAATAGCTCAAAGAGAAGAGAGAGAAAATAGCTCAAAGAGAAGAGAGAGAAAGTGAATGTTCTTCGTATATTTCTTTATTAATCAGTAACCCAAAGGCTAAGGCTTTATATACCTTTAACAACAAAGCTAATTGCCTTAACTATCAACCTTCTAATCTAATGACAAGTGGCAACATCCTGTTAAAATTGGCCCAAATTGTATTGATTAATTAATTGTGTAAGGACCACTTTATTGTTGTTTGCTAGCTTTCTTCATTTGTCATGCCGTGGCTATTCAAATGGGAAATGATGGCACATGCCATCTTTGTTGAAAGGCTAGAGACAAGGAGATGAAGTGGGGTCTGCACCTAAAGCAATTGGAGTGCAGCAACTCACGTGGGCATGCTGTTAAAGGGATGGTCTTTTGTCAGATAGAGGAACAAGGAGCATGGCTCGAGGCATCTTTATGGGCTGCTAATTGTGCATGTCTCAAGGCTTCTTTGACTGACCATCACGTGGCTTTCTTCGGCATGCGGTTTCTCTCTCATTTGGAGAGTTGCTGCATGGGTTTATAAAAGGGAGAAAGGGAGCATGCAAGTGAGGTGTGTGTGTGGGCAGTGTGCCTCACCATCTTGGAGGTGCCGTTTGCACCATGTGCGAGAGAGAGAGAGATAAAGGAGCTGCTGCTCCTCTTTGTTGTGGCTGCACATTTGAAGATAGTTTCCTTGTCTGATCAGTGAGAGAAAAATCTATTTCTCTACTGGTCTTTGGGTGTGGCACTATTTATTCTCTCTATTTGGTATCGGTGTGTGAGTGACTTGGGTGTATTTGGGATTTCGGTTGTGAGAGTTAAATTATGTAATTCCTAGGATAGGTGAGAGGGTTAATCTCCTTTGGTTGTAATCTCTTTTGGGATACTAGTGGAATTTCTCGCTGTCTTCGAACTGGATGTAGGCTACACACGGGCCGAACCAGTATAAATTCTTGTGTCGTTTTGAATTTATGTATTTCATATTTTGCTCTTGTTGTTTCTACGGTTTCATATCCTCCGTCCTTGTGCAATCCGCTTCCGCTGCGCACAACACATCCTACACATCAATCTATATACTCTATCATCCCCCGCAAACTCATGCTTGGATGATCGGAGCATGAGATTGTGACAGTGAGTGTGAAACAACGGAGAACTCAGACCTTTAGTCAGAATGTCAGCAAACTGCTCTTTGGAAGAGACAAACTGAACAGAGAGCTGTTTCTTTGCAACCCTTTCCCTCACAAAATGAACATCAACCTCAATATGCTTAGTGCGTTGATGTTGAACAGGATTAAAAGACAAAACAATCGCTGACAGATTATCACATAACAAAACAAGTGCAGAAGGGGAAGAAATATGCAAAAAAGCTAAGAGTTGCTTAAGCCAGTCCAATTCTGCAGAAGTGTATAAAATGAGTTGGTGGTTTTGTATAAAATCATCAATCTTTAGATGAAAATCAAAGAAAATGATTTTTGTGAAAACAATTTAAAACCTCAGTGGGTGTTCTTGTAATTTCTAAAACCGCAAGGAGTTTTGTGAAAAAAAACGAAAACCTCAGGAGGTGTTAGTGTAAATAACTCAAATTTGAACCTTATAGGAACTTTATGTGATACTAAGTCACTCTTGTATCTTACCATGCAATGTATAAAGTGTAAAATATTGCAGTAAATCATTATAAATAAATGATTATGGAGTGTTTAATCTTTTTTCATTAATTACTACATATTTTTTACACTTCTAGTGTTTGTCAGTTCTCTATATATTCAACTTAAATCAGTTAAATCCATCATGCAATGCATTTCCTTCCAATTTTTTGTGATAAAGTAATAGATAATTGACTAAATAAATATCCTCCAAAGTTTCAAGAAAAATTTTCAAGTTTTTCTTACAATTTCCGTGGTTTTTATTCAATTTGAATATCGATAATATCCTGATATTTTCATCAAAATTTCTGTATTTTTGGACTATCGATATTTCCGAAACCATAAATATTTTAGACTTTGATTCTAAGCTAATCACACACCTTGACCGCTTGTACTAAACCCGAGGGCTTATTTAATATACATTATCTATATGTCTCTTTGAGCAGACAAAACCCGAGGGGACACAATGATGGATTGTCCTTGAGGGGGCCTCAACCATATATGGTTGGTTTAGTAGCTGTTTGAAGAAAAATAAAATAAAAATTGATGTGCTTCTAGTTAGCTAAGATAGTGAGCCCATTCTCTTTACACCCAAGTTTGAGTCCCCCATTCCTTATATTAAAGTAATTTAAAGTAGTTTAGACTATTGCTTGTAACAAAAAAAATATTAAACTAAATAAAAAGGAGTTAATATAATAAAGGCAAAATATATAGTAATTGACAATTACCTAAAACCCCAAAAAATAAATAAGATTTTCCCACCACTCCCTCTTTGCTTTCTTTTCAACTTCTCCTAGCCTCACATGGATTTTTGTTAAAAATACTGAAAGAATGTTCATCCAATGCTGGAAAAAAAAAAAAGTTGCAAAACAAAACCAATGTTAAACGCCCACCGTGGGGCTCGAACCCACGACCACAAGGTTAAGAGCCTTGGCACTACCAACTGAGCTAGACGGGCTGTTGCTAGTAGTTGCAGTTAAATAGTATATAAATTATAGTTCTTTGTTTTTGACCGGGTCTTTGGCAACACATAGATTCACAGCCCGAGGCCCAAAAATAACCGGATCGGATTATGTCCGGATTAGTAAACCACTTCCACGCCCGAGTCTTTCAGCTTCACCCATCCCAACCGACGCTTGAGCAGAGCTAAATCCCCAGCCGATAACTGTCGCCCCCGTCCAAATTCCGGCCGTCTCCGGCGAGCTCGTATCAGGTGACTCTCTATCTAGTCTCATCTCTATATGTCTCTCTCATTCGCATCTCTTTGTGTCTTTCTCGTTCGCGTGTTTCTCAATTTCTCCGTTTATTGTTTGTCGAATAAAGAATTGATGAACTGGGTTTTGTTTAATAATTGATATTTTGTGACTTAACTGCCGCCTAAGCCGAAATTGTTGAGCACCTGAGTTGTTGGGTGGCTGGGCAAGGCGTGCCCACCATGTGTTCGACGATTTGTTGCAATGAAGCAGCAGGGGTGCGCGCAGTTTGTTTGCTTTGCTTCTCAGAGTCAGACAATGCCACATTGCCATCATTACTCTTTTCCGACGTTAATGCAACATAGCTTGATCTTCCTGCTTCTGCATGCCCCAAAATCCCATTCTTTGCCAAACCATATTTTCCTTCAGGATCTTTAGAAAAAGATTGAGAAAACACAGCCACAGGCTTAGTTTCCGTCGTATTAACCTTGAATGCCACTTTTTTCTGTTTAAGTGGTTTAAACTTCGATGTGGTTCATACAATTCTTTAAATGCTCATTTGGTAATATGATGATTGGGCCCATTGCCTTTGATCATAAATATTATCTCGGACCAAATTAGAAAATGATGAATATGTGTATGGTGCTCATGACTCATGGCGTGGTTTGACAAATACTCCTATATTTGTCAAATGATTTGCTCCAATACACATCATGGCGTGCTTACCCAATGCTTTAGCTCCTTTAAACTATTTTGCTACTTATATTGTATCGTTGGTTGCCTTAATACGCATTACGCACTTTCATTATCTATGAATAAGTTTTTTCACATTTCAGTTTCCTTTTTATATGCATTGCATCTTTGAAGACATTATTTTCATGAGGATGATATATGAGTGGGTTCATGGATAATGGCTATGACAATGTTGCTAGACATTCATATGTTCAGCTTCACAACAATTGATGCTGAATTATGACTTTTTTTTTTCCCTTTAAATTACAGTAATGGCCTTGAGAACAGTGACGAGGAAGTTAGGGAGTAAACTATTACCCAGGTTTTCTCCTGCGTCTCTATTGCATTCACATGCCACAAGCTTCGGTTAGCTCTCGTCCTCTCTCTCCCCTTTCTCAGTTGTGTTCGTGTGCATGTTTTAATGTATAATTTATTCAAGAAAAAGGAGTCAGTGGTTAGCGTAGTGTGTGCAAAATATGAATATTGAACCCTAACTTCTAATTTTGTGTTGTGGCACAGTGAATGTTGTATTAGTTCAAACAAAAATTACCCTGGTTCAGTTGGTTGGTAAATAATAATCGATCAGTGTATGATTTGCAGGATTTAAAGAAGTAAGAGAAGACGAAAAAAGGCGAATGGTTGGTGATGTCTTCAGCAATGTTGCTTCAAACTATGATCTAATGAATGATGTAATGAGTGCAGGATTACACAGATTATGGAAGGACAGGTTAGCATCTTGCAGATTTACCTTTATGCTTTGTTTTTGTCTATCTAAACTTTTATCAAACAAGCATATTACTGTATTTTTCCTTTCCATGACTATACATCTGCCCAAATTTTCAGGTTAGTTTCCAAACTAAATCCTTTTCCTGGAATGAAGCATCTTGATGTGGCTGGTGGGACAGGTGAGCTTGTGATATGCATTTATATATGATAAATTCATCAAATTATGCGAACCATAAGACTTTGGGACACATGTATTTTATCAGGTATTTTTCTGTAGTAACAAGTGGTATTAATGTACTTGGTTCAGTTTTGGGTATTTTAAAATAAAGCTTACATTCCTATCGCTAAATATTGAATCCAGTTGGGGTTGGGTAGAGATCTGACTTATGGAGTGGGCCAAGGATGCAGTTAGCCAGACAGAGTTAGTAGGTATCCAAAAACTTCCGTCAGACCAGAATGGACTGGAATTGCCCTTGGGTCCAAATGACACCATCCCATCCTGTATTATGGGGTGGATGGTGATCTTGTGGGTACATTACCTGCTGGGTGCAGGAGGGCATCTACCATTGAAAAATAGAATTCTTAACCATTCTCCTTTTCAGAGATCTCCTATTCCTAACCTGAATGTAGCTGCTACATGACAATGTGTTTTCCTTGCCTGGAATGGTATTGAAATGAACTGCTTTGGTCTAACCTAGTTTTACGCTCTTCTGAGAATCTTTGGATTATATATGTCAATCTTACTGTTATTTTAAAAAATATTATTATTTTGTCAGGTGATGTTGCTTTCAGGATACTAGACTCTATAAACAGCATCAGACGGAGAGCTATGCAAGATGTTCTTGAAGATGATTTACAAGAAGAGACTAAGGTTTATGTATCTGACATAAACCCTAACATGTTGAATGTTGGTAAAAAGCGGGCCTTGGATAGAGGTAAAATTAATGCTGTGAACTTTGACTTTTGTTGGATTAGACATTCTCCTTAAAGGACAAATAAGTTTCTACTTTTAAGATCGTGTACTGAAATTTATAGGTCTTGGAGGAGACAAATCCCTGCTATGGGTGGAGGGAGATGCAGAAGCCTTGAGCTTTGGAGATAATACAATGGATGGTTACACAATTGCATTTGGGATTAGGAATGTTACACACATAGAGAAAGTGCTTTCTGAAGCTTATAGGTAAGGTCAAACCTTTATACTGGTTAACCTATTCTAATAGTTAATAACCAATACATGGAAAATTATCATCATATTAAATTGGTAGGTGGTCTCTCTTGAACAGGCTATCACTCCGTGCATATGAATGTGGCTTTTAGTTGTTAGGCTTGCATCAAGACTGAATCAATGCATTATATGGTCTACTGTTGAATATGTAATTTGAATTTTTTTAAGCACATCGTGTCCAGCGGTTTATTTTATTTTTGGATTTATAACTCTAGTGATACTGCTTGAGTAGTTAAATTGTCCCTCCTTGTGACTGCTATTTTGGTTGTCTCAAATTGCTTATTCTCATGCTGGAGCTTTTAAAAATGGAGGGAAGGATTGTGAGACATCTACCTCCTTGTCTCTATGAGATGTTATATACAACTAGGAAAACTTATAAAACATTTTTGAGACAATTGATAATCTATTTCTTGGCTTTTCCATAAGAAGAATACAAATATCTAAAATGGTTTCCAAAGTTTGATATTTGAATATGTTCCCTTAGAAAGAATCATATTTGCTCAATGTCATACAACAGATGAACCAATATCTAGAGCTACAGTAGGTAAAGAGAACCAGATGAAAGCCTTAAGAGGCATTTTTTATTGGTGTGGGCCAAAGCCTGTTACCGATCTTGTTATTTGTATGCACATGCAGTTTTAAATGACCAAACTATGAAAGCTAATATGGTGAGTGTATATTACTGAGGGGATGAAAAGTGAGATGAAACTACTGGTATAGCACTTGACCAAAATGAAACTACAGGTATATAACTGACTTCTGCTTTTTTTTATATTCTGCACTCTAAGAATTAGTACTAAAATATGCAGTGACCTGTGAAACAATCTTCTGCTAGGGCATTTCTACAGCAGATCTATGTATCATTTCTTATGCTGGTCTTTTTATTTTTAAGTCAAATTGATATGCTTATGGTGTTTGGTTTTTATGATCTTGTTAATAGGGTGCTAAAACATGGAGGAAGGTTCTTGTGTCTTGAACTGAGCCATGTAGATGTTCCTGTCTTTAAAGAATTGTAAGCATTATTGGCACTTTTTTCTTGTTGACAAAAGTGATATTCTAAACTATTATAATGTACCTTGGGGGGCAGGGGCACACTGCCTTGGCCAACTCCCACATTTGCGCATTATTGATCCTTTAGTTTGGTTAAAGTAAGACTTGGTAAACCACTTGCTTACTTATGTCAGAATTTCATTTTAGTTATCATGGGTATTGTTATCCTCATCATCTTTGTACAAGCAATATTGAAGTCTCATAGTTGGCTGCATAGATCTTTTTCTAAGAAATTTTTAGAAAATGATTTTCCGTGAACTTTATCCTGCTGTTAGGAACGTTTGACGCTCCAGCTGCTTACTCGAAATGTTATATTGAAGTTCCTTATCCCATAAAAGAAAAGGAAAAGGAAATGCTAACTTGAAGTTTACGTTAAATTTATTTTTCTCTCTTGTTACAAGCACCATATGCAAATGCGTAGACACTTAGAATGTGCATTTGTGTATCATTTAATATTCACTAGGCTCGAGCTTAGTGAACAATATATTGCTCCATGTTATTGGTTGCAACTTGCAATTGAGGATGTAGGACAATCGTGAAGTGCCACATGGTTGGGATTTAGCACGGCACCAGATGGCAGCTTTGCTCACCATAGTGTGAGCATGTGTCACGCACTATTTTGTATCAATGTTTGATTATGTTGTCATTTGATGAACCCTTGTTCTTTCTTTCTTGTGTGTTTGTATAGGTTTTGTATTTTAAGGTTTCCTTATTTCTTCATGCAGCTATGATTATTACTCATTCTCAATCATTCCCACACTGGGAGAGCTCATTGCAGGAGATAGAGAATCTTATCAGTACTTGGTAGAGAGTATCCGCCGTTTCCCCTCACAGGTTTGATTTTCAGCTTCCATATTTTAATACTCCATTTCAGTTTTATCTGCAAATTGATTGGATATTGCTAGTAGTTCTTTTGTAACTTTTGTTAAATGTCCTTAGAATTTATCTTAATTGATTATTGCAGGAGACATTTGCTTCAATGATTGCAGAAGCAGGTTTCCAGAAGGTGGAATATGAAAATCTTGTTGGAGGAGTGGTTGCGATTCATTCAGGGTTAAAAGTTTAGTAGTGCAGTTATGAATTTTAATCTTAAAAAATCTCAAAATTCTGCTTGAACAATTTTTGGCTTTGAGCTTTTTGTTTTGCCTGCCTACCTTCGAATCAAATGTAAGAAATTAAATAGGTGACCAAATGTTTTTTTTGTCTTGTCCTATATAAAAATTAAATATATAATTTTTTGTATATTGTTTCACAATTTTGGACATGAGTATGGGTATATGCTTCATACTTTGAAACTATGAATCCCCAAAATCTCTCCCTCTCTCTCACCAAAATATGACAATTCATCCATTACCAGTCTTCCCAATGATTTGGATCCACATTATCCTAACCAGCAATTAAACTATTATGGTTGTATTGTTAGGATGAACTCTTAGCATATGAGCTTTCCAATTCATTTTCCCAATCTTGACATGAAGCCAATGTGAACATGATAAGAGAAGAACAAATTAAGGAAAAATATTTGGATATTATTTTATTAATTGACACACATTTCTGCTAATTGCAAATAATGCATTACCGGCAAAAGCAAGCATGCATGACATTTATTCAGAAGATACTGATAACAAGTTCTCTGTTTCATAAGGATTAAGGGATAAAACAGCAAAGTAGTATAAAACTTAAAACTTGGTATTATTTTTCTTCTCCTCAACTTTGAGTTAAAAATAAATAACATTTGTCAACAGGGTCTAGCCCAGTAAAAAAAGGCCTTGACTTGCACATCAGTGGTCTCATGTTCGACCTCTAAGGTACTGTGGTAGTGTGTGAGAAACTCCTCTTTTTTATTTGAACTATCGCTTGTATTAAAAACGAAAGGAATAAAAACCTTTGAGATGTGCTCTTTCAATTACCTACATGAGATTAAATTTTCACGTTTCAATAATTAATAACAGTAAAAGAAATTATTTTTTTGGGGTCGAAACTAGGGCTGGCAATGGGTCGTGTCGTGTCGGGTTCGTGTCGTGTCAAACTTTTAAACGTGTCAAAAAACCCCAACCCAAACACGACCCATTTATTAATCGTGTCAGGAAATGCAAACCCAAACCCAACCTGTTTATAAACAGGTTGACACGACACGACCCATTTGTAACCCGTTTACTAAACAACATCACATTCCTAACTCAAATACAACATCACATTCCCAACTCAAATATTCAGCCACCATTGTTAATGATGGTATTAAAGAACTCGGCAAATTGATGATGGATGTTCAGAAGAGGAAGAGGGCCACGGAGCCGTAATGTTGTCATTAAGATCACAAATGAAGTTGATTCCCGAAGTTATATCATAAGTTGCATCTGAAGGCAAGCTTGGCAGAAGGCAGCCGTACTGTAATCATATATGAATAGAATAAACAAAAATTTAGATCAAAGAACAGAGCGGAAAGAATAGAAAGAACAAAAGAAAAGGATTTCTTAAGGGAATCTATAATGCAAAACTCTAAGAGTAATAATATTTTCAAGAAATAAATCTGTTGGTAGAGAATCAATTAGCATATTCATTGTGGATTAAACACCCAAATCCTTGTTTTAATTAATAACAACAGAATAAAAAGCCTTGATGATAGAACCCCCAATCGATTGATAAGCTAATAATAAATTGAAAAGTTTAAAGCCCAGAAAACTTCGGAACAAGAACAAAAAAGAAATCTAAATGAACACGAATTCAAAGCCCAAAAAATACCCATAATTATTTCCCGAGAGGAAAGCAGTCTCAGGCTTAGCTCTTCTTCTCTGGGAGGCAGAGACGGAGACTGAGAGATGCAGAGGATGGGAGGCAGGGACGGAGACTGAGA
This sequence comes from Prunus avium, assembly GCF_965620075.1. NCBI lineage: Eukaryota > Viridiplantae > Streptophyta > Magnoliopsida > Rosales > Rosaceae > Prunus > Prunus avium. Next base: position 6,188,281 of record NC_142284.1, on the reverse strand, counting down.
GATGAGATGGTGAGACTGAGAGAGAGATGCAGAGACGGAGACGGAGACTGAGAGATGCAGAGGATGGGAGGCAGAGACGGAGACTGAGAGAGAAAGGAGCTGACGAATGTTTACATTATATATTGTGCTGTAGGTTATTAGGGTTCAAAGTAAATGGGTTTGGTACTATACAGATTACCTTATTTTCATCTCCAATATACAGATTACCTTATTTTCATCTCCAACATTTAAGTAAATGTCTTTGTCATTTTACTTTTATTTATTTGTAAATGTCTTTGTCATTTTACTTTTTTTTGGTGAAAACAATCGAAACACACTTTCATTGAAAGGGAAAGGAGACAAAAAGAAGCGGCAACCAAACATAGAGCCCAAATCTAACAGCAACGCTGCCAAACACAAATTGAACCAAACAAATTAAGAAAGTCTCATCTTCTCTTTCTTCACTTTCTCCGTCTAAGGGCTAGTTTGGCATTGCTGTGCTTTTAAAAAAAACTGCTTCTGCTGTGCTGCGAAAATAATCAGCTGTGAAAAAAAGCAGTTAGGCGTTTGGTAAACTATATTAGAAAAACTGCGGGCTAGTTTGGCATTGCTGTGCTTTTAAAAAAAACTGCTTCTGCTGTGCTGCGAAAATAATCAGCTGTGAAAAAAAGCAGTTAGGCGTTTGGTAAACTATATTAGAAAAACTGCTGTGAGTAGTCGAAGTGTTTGGTAAAATTTTATCAGAAGTGCTTTTAGTATGTATAATGACCGAAAAGGGCATGATGATGAAATTGTTTGTTTTTTTCTTCATTCTTTTTCTACTTTAAAAAAAAGAAAACAAACTTCACTACATAATTTTTTTTTCTTTATTTAATTTACACATTGTTTTTATCAAAAATTGTAATCTACAATTAGCACACATATATTACCATAAATTATAAATCAATATTGTAACAAAAGTAGTTATAAATATTGTTATATTAATAATAACAATGTGTTTTGAGGGCTTCGGAGAGGGTTAGCATAACGAATATACAAAACTTGTTCAATTTTAACATGCCCAAATAGATCACTACAATATAAAAGAAGCTAATTAGATGCATTCATTAAACTTGTAGCAATCCTATTTCTCAATGCTTCCATCTCTTGTGTTCCATTGTCATGAAGACTATCTTCTTGTTGTACATCAATATCCTCACCTATCTCTTCACTTAAGATATCATTTGAAGCATCAAAATGTCTACCACGTTGATATTATTATGGTTATTCCATGTAGCTGGAGCTTTTGATGAACTTCCCACATTCTTTCCCATCCTTACTAAACCAATATGTGTTGAGTATGAGAAATAGATAATAGCAAATAATTATCCCAATATATATTATACTGAAAGCATAAAAAAAGCAAACTTTCCTTTTCCTACATGTATGAATATTCATCTATATTATTCATGTAATAACAACAAATAATACTAATTAAAACAAAACATCCCTTAAACCCACTTCTCAATCTCAACAAGGGACAAAGAGTCCAAGCATGGAGTTTTCCTAATGATTCATGAAAGAAAACCAAGAACAAGAAGAATCCACACATGAAAATAAATTGATCACCTTGACAATTGACATAAGAACAAGAACTATATAATTTTCCTAATCTTTAATATATATTACTTGAGGAACTAGCTAGCCTATTATGCCAAGAGGAGACAAAGATGACATAAAAGTCTTAGCCAATATTTCCAGCTTACTAGGGAACATTGTTATTGAATCTCTTAGCCAAAATTTCCAGCTTACCACAATGATCAGCATGCTATAATCACTTTTGATAAAGCCCACCAACACAAAAAAATATAAATAAAAGGAAGAAAATTAAACACTTTTGTTACAATCACTTTTGTTATTTACTTTTATTTACAGTGATTTCGTATGTGAATGAAAATAAGAAAATTAAACAAAATAAAGTCATAGCAATAACGCATACAACAAATTCCACCTCAGATAGACAAAATACACCAATGTATGAGAATATCTCATCCCCTTATTTATACATTAAGGTGGATTTTTCTGTAATTGTCATTAATGATTCTCGTTGCAATGTCACCAAGTGTCAAACCAACATAAAAATGAAGTATCTAATGACTCCGAATAAATGGCCAGAATCTGTAGCAAGTTAAATACGCGAATAAATGACTCCGATATGCATAATTACTTATCATGGCAGATAAGGGAATAGCATGACAAACAATTTTAAGGGGCATAGATTCAAGCTCAAGAACAACAAGAAAATAAAAAGTAGTACCTTAGCGGTTCCGTAGTATTGAACTATGTTTTGATGTTCAAACTGACTCAAAAGAGCAATCTCCTGGAAGAGAAAAAAAAAAACCAAACAAGCAAACACTGAATGAGAAGAAAAGGATCTCAGAAACAACAGTAAAGCCAGGCTCCACTCACAAACTATTACTGAATCAATTAGTATAGGCATGCAAAACCAGGACATAGGACCAGACACAACGCAAGCCTCTCACCTGTTCAAGTTGATAAACTCTTTGCACCCCCTGACTTCCTTTATCCAGCAAGGAAACTTCCTTCACAGCAATGAAGCATCCGCAACTGCAGGAAAGAAAACTCATAATCAACAAAGTTGTAAAAAATATCAGAACTGATGGAAAGTTGAAACAAGGTTAGGACAATGGAAAAATCAACACGGGACTTGACTTTTGGGGACTGGGGTTGCAATTATATATATATGTGTGTGTGTATATATATAGATGTATGTATATAATGAACCAGATTGGCCTAGCGGGTTTTGTTGTTGAGATTTTGGAACTGTACCAAACTATACAATGAGCTATGAACAATGATGGTTTGGGTAATCTAGAGAAAAAAGGCATCTAGGACAGACATGTTTCAGAGAAAGAGAAACAGAGACAGAAGTATCTGACCCAAAGGCCAATTGAAAACCCCAGACCAAGCTAGGGAGAAAACAAAACCTTGCCAAAAAGCAACGAGAGACAAACCCAGTACAAAAAACTCTCTCTCTATCTCTCTGTCTCTGTCTCTGTCTCTCTCCCGTGTCTTCCTCCTAAAGCCCCAAGAACACAAAGCCCCCAATCTCATAGAAACCAAAAAAAACCTAATTTCATTACATATATAAACCCAAAAATCATAAATGTAATGAAAAGATGAACTTACTGATGAGTAGCTGATTGTTGTTAGCAATGAACTTCCTTGATTGAGACTGGAATTTTGAGATAGCGAAGGAAGAAGAAAAGTGAGAAGAGCAGAGAGTGAAGGTCTCAGAGAGAGTGAAGGTCGCGAGATATTTTGTGAGAGGGACAAACGTTGTCCTTTCGTAAAATGTTTAGGGGCATTATAGGAATAATGAAACTTTCATTAATAAAAAAACCGGCTCTTTTTTTAAGCAGCTTTTGAAAGCTGGGTATCGGCTGCTTTGAGTTTTTGCTTTTTATGATGGGTGTTTTTAAAATAAGCTTGCTTTTTTGGGTTTACCAAACACCCAATTCATGCCAAATTTTTATTAAAGCTGCTTTTTAAAAAATTTCAGCGGGGCCAAACGCCACCTAAACAACTCAGGTCTCATAGGAAACCTTTTTCTTTTCTTCTGTTTTTATCATTATCAAAGCTGCACAGTGATATCCAACTTGCACCGCCTCCTAATTTGGTAGTGAGTTTTGTTGGTCGCAATCTCTAGATCTATAGTGCCTCTCAATTCTCTGATAAATTTTCTGGTCTTTTTCGGCAAGGATTGTGGTCTCTATGAAGGCTAAAGACAGAAGAAAGTTCAGAGAGGTAAAAACAAAGCAATGAAATAGAGGGATAAAAAGTTCTCAATTTGCATGTCAAATCTGCTATTCCACCAAAGAATTGTGATGATGTGGAAAGAGATAGTGAAAAGAGTTCGTGTTGGTTTTGATCGGAGTTGGTCCTAATTTTTTCTAAGTCGGCGGAGATGGGTGTTGTTCATGGTGGTTTTCTCGGTTGTCAAGAGAGAGTTGGTGTAGCTGGGATGCATTCCGTGTATTCAGAAAACACTGAAATAGGGCAGGTATTTTAGGAATAATGGCGGGTGGAAAAATAAGACTGTATTTTTAAAATTTATGTTGTGGGTGGAAAGAGAAGGTGGGTATTTTAGGAAATATCAGCACTCCTTTTTTATTTTCCCCTTTCTTGTCGTCCTCTGTTTTACCAAACACCTCATCTTTGAATTTTTTAAAAAGAACCGCAATACCAAACCCACCCTTAAACCCTAGAATCTTAACCCTGTTGCCCAATCCTTAAACCCCGCCAGAATACAGCAAGAAAAAAACGAGAGAAAAAAAAACCTTAAACCCCCATAAACCTTCCGTACAACTCCTCCCCTCTCTTATGCAACGCATTAAACTCAAGCAGCTCAGGGTCTCCGCCGAAGCATCCTCACCTACCCAAAACCAAGCCACAAGCATTGCAAGTCTGCAATAGAATTGGGTTGTTTGTTTAAATTGGACTGATTTTGTTGGAGAGAAGTTTCTGTTTTGTTCTTAATATGGGAAAACAATCAGTTCAGAACCCAAGTAAGTTTTTTGTTTGGCTGCCAATGACCCAAGTACCTGTTGATTTACTATAATTCAATCTGTTATGTTTTTCTTATCTTAGAAGCTTCAATCTTTCAGTATTATTCTTCAGTTTAGCGTTGTGCTTATATTTTTTGTTTCTTCTTTGAAACAATAATTACTGGTGAGACAATTTTTTATTATTTTTCTTTCTTTAGCAGGATTTGGGAAACGCAAAATACCCAACAAGTTCAACACAGGCAGGAAAACTCGTCGTCTTGAGGAAGAAAATGTTGCACATCGCCCCTCCTCTACTTCCTCAGGCATGTTAACTTTAGAGTGTTTTCGGAAATTCCGAATGTGTGTTAGTTTTAACTTTTAATTTAATAATAACTCTACTTCCTCAGCCATGTTACATATTTGAACTTTATAGTGAATTGGGAGATTCCGAATGTGTGTTAGTTTTAACTTTTAATCTGATAATAAATTTTCTTTTCTTTTTTCTTTCCCTTTTAGCTGTTTTGTGGGCTGAATTTGTTCCTTAAAATTAGTACTTGAGATAATCACTGTTTTCCTTCAAGTTAGTTTGATTCCTGTTGTACCATTGAGGGTTTGCATCCAATTACTATCATAAGGGAGTTTCGATATTTAGTTGATGTTGATGCCTAATTATTGGAATATTCAAGATCAGGGTACTTTTTCTAATACAGGGGAACTACCAAAGGAAGAATCTAATGGTGTGTCCTCTGAAGACGAAATGGTTTATAAAGAGCCATCCATGTATGATAAATTGTTAATGACGCTGGGGTCATCTAGTAAATCTGTTGCCGCTGCATATAAACAAAGGTAACACTCTTCTCAAAGCCCTGAATTCAATTTCAGTCTGTTAGTGTGTGCTTATTGTATGTAATTAAAAGAAATTTTGTGGCCCCAGTATTAAGTGTACATAAGGCAGTGACTTTTGGTTGTTCAAGTATGTTTTGGCTCTTGTATTCACTTATTAGTGTGTCATGTTCTACTCAGCCAGATCTAAGCTTAGGATCTGAATTATGGTTTATAAGGTTCCTAGGCGCCTCTAGGAGTCAAGTACTCCTTTTGAGGGCGTACTCTAGGAATCAGCTACTCCATATGTTGTCGACTTCTTTACTTAGCAAAAGAAAAAGAGGAAAAAAAAGACCCTGCCGTCCTCTGTAACTCATTAAGGAATTCATTTTTTTGTTCTTTTATATGCTTGTTTGATGAGGTATGTCAACACTTTGTGCTTAAGAAAAATATAAAGCTCAACCAAGTTGGATTCTCAGCTGAGCTACATTTACATTTAATTGATAGCAATGTAACTTTCTGGAGTTATTATTGGGCAGTATAATTTATACGCATGCTCTTTTCTGAATGTCATTTATTTAAAACGGGTTGATTTATTCAAGAAATTTACAAGTAACATGTTACCATCTGCTTCTTTCCTGTGTAGAAAAAGACAAGAAGAAGGTTTAAGTGACTCAGAAAAGGATGAAGATGATGGGACTGAATCTTCTAGTGACTCAGATGAAGAGGATGATAGTGAAGAAGGTAGAGCATTTATGATTTTCATTCAAATATTAGTAAATATGTTTGCAGTCTCAGCCCATTTATATTAAATCCCTTTAAATGATGCTTACTAGTGCATTTTCATTTCGTAATGATTTGGTCTCTAGAACCCCATATCTTTTTTCGTTCTTTTTCCTTTTCTTTTTATGTAAGCAACCGAAAGCCCCTAATTAAGGTTCATATAGTCATATATCAATATTTTTATGGAAGGAAGACACTATTGTAGTCTGCATAAATGCTTAATTACCTTTCCATCTCCTATGCAATATGAATTAAGATGAGGTCTATCTTCTTTACAGTACATTGTTTTTTTTTCTTATGCGGCGTATTGGTGTTCCCCTTTATGTAATTGAGTTATGGTGTTGTAGAGATGGATTAGTTTTTTTTTTTAATCCCGATTCCGTCACTATGGATTGGGTTAATTAGTTTTAGGGACTGAGCCATGTGGAGCAAGGGTTTGGTGAGCAATGTTTCCTCATAAAGATCACACTACTGCATGGAGACTAAAGGAATGTAGTAAGTAGTAATTGGAATTCTAGGTTTGAGGGAAGAAAAGAAGTACTTTAGTATTGGTGTTCTGTTATATATACTAGCTGACATCCTTTGCACAATAGAAGAGCAATCGAATGACAAAATGATTTCCACAATTGTACTACACTTGATGAATTCTTTTGGGTTTTGATGCCGAAGAACGCCTTGCTCTTGTAAACATGGTTTACTATCCACCATTGTGTTTTGCTCTTTTATTGTCAGGTTAACTTAATAAACAAGATGTATAAGCGCAAGTCAGCTTGACCTTTTGTCTTGTCCTTATTTGTTAGCTTGCTCTACACTGCATATTATTTAATCCTTGTAATGTTTGTACATAGGAGTTGATGATGAATTTCCTATGAAAGGAAAACCCAAAGACCCTGAAATAGCTGGTATTGAGGAACAGAGTGAAGATGCTGAAACTGAGGATGATCTGGAGACCTCTGACTTGGATGACCAGGAGAGCTATGACTCGGGTGTACATGACCTGGGAATCAGTCGTCCATCTGCTGTTGAATCATCAATGTGCTTGAGGTGGATTTACATGAAATGTCGTGTTCATTTAGCTTTTATGTTTTTATCATGCATTGAAATTTTCAGTGTGTTGTGTTAAGCTTGACGTAAATCACCACTAGCTTAAAGTTTAATTGAGGGTCCAACAATCTTGAGTGTCATGTGGCTGTAAAGTACCTATGTTCATGTCCAAATATGAGTGCTAAGTGAGACAAGAGTGTAAGTTGGATGCCCCAACTGAATATAGGATGAAGGACAGTTTGGTTGAATGAGCGAACAAGAAAGTTTGAGGTATGATAACGTATGACCTAAGTGAGAATATGACCTTAGATGGGATTGAATGGGCAAAAAGAATGCTGTAGTTTCACACTATTTAATTGGAAGTAGGGTTGATTTATGTTTATCTATGATTCCATTATAAGATTTATTTTGATCAATATATTTCGTACTTTCTTAGGAAAACAGAGAATAAATAACAATTTATCATGATTACTTATTGTCACATTAGATTTTGTTAATTGGATAGATGCTATAAATGAAGCCCAGTTGAAGCGTATTTCAGTGAACATAAAATGGTTAAAGATTCTAATTCATTTGCCCTTTCCTCGGAAAGAGCAAGTTTCTTAGCTAGCCGAAATAGTTTTTGATTTGACCAAGGGACTTGTGTTTTTGGGAGTGTATGAAAAATGGATCTCTTACAGTAAATATGGGATTTTCTTTAGACCGAGTAAATGTGATATTTTAAATGGGATGACATTCATAAATTTTCCTTTTTCGTTAACCGTGGGAAGACAATAGAGGTGGTTGCGAATGTGCTGCAGCAAAAAGTGTTACATAGCCTGCTGCTTGGATTGGATAACATTTTGACCCCGATTAGAAGTCTAGAGTTGATACCTAGAGGTCAGGTTTTGTTGTTATAAAGATTATACCACTAGTCTACCACTAGTATTAAGGGGGTTTTTGATTCTTGATACAGAAAACTAAGTATAATGCTTTTTGTACACACACGCGCGCGCACACACACACACACACACACACACACACATGTATATTATATACATGCACACACGCACATAAACAGAACAAGAAAAAGCCACACTTAGGCCAACAAGAAAATGAGAAAAAAAACAGCCAAACTAAGTACGGGACCAATCAAGTTGAATCACACTGAAAGCTACATCCTTAAAGTTCTTAGACAATGTCATACACAAGGAAGCAAGGAATCTTAGTCTGACCCACAAATAAATTTTCCCTTCTTCCATATCTTCAGAATTTCTTCCATTAATGCTTCTATGTCTATGAATCTTTGTTTTCTGGTGCTATATGGTTATGAATTTTTATGGCAGAACTTTTTAGGTATTTCCATTTTGGTAATCTGTGTTTTTATCTTTCAACCTCAGATTGTATTGCATATATACACTTCATTCCCCTATTTTTTAATTTTTTTTTATCTTGCAGTTCCTTTGATGTACACTTTGGGCACAAGTTAACAAAAGCAGATGTTGAAAATCTGTCAAAAAAGAAATGGAAATATGAGTGGGAGGTGCCTGCTGTTGGGATGTCAAAGGGCAAGTGGGCTGGAACAGGAGAGTGTTTCATAAAAGTATGTCTCCTTTTTTTGAACTGTGCTACATATGTTTTTCTGTACTTTGTAAAAAAGCTCTTGAAAGGATCTCTTTTGTTTTTTCCTTTTTTTTAATGTAAATCCACAAACTGGAGGTATCCTTTCGCATCCTCATACTCCTCCCAACCTAGTGGAGGTTCTTATTGATTTTTTCTTTTAGGTACATGGTCCATGTCTTACCTACTTAGCATGCATACATTATAATGAGCTAGTTGAATTGAAAATGCTTTTTATTCTGCAATTTTCATATAATTATATTCATATATTCCTTTTTCTCTTTGAGTAATATTTTTCAGGATGACAACCCCAATTCTGGTTGTGGTCTGAAGCCAAAGTTGTACAAGCACTGGTTGGATGCATATAACACATCTGGAGGCAATAATTTTCATTCATCTAGACAAAGATTATTCTTCTCCCTCTGTAAGTGTACCCATTTCTACTTGAATTGATGTCTTCTCAGTGTCATTTCTTGAGTTATATCATTGAGTTCAATAGAACATGTTTCCCCTCAGTTCTCCACTCTCTTAAAAAGTTAATCTGATAATAATTCCATTTTGGATCTTGTGTGGTTGAGTCTACCAACTTTGTTCTGAAAGCACTCCCTGATATGATTATACAACTATGCTAAATATGTGCTAAACTTGATGTGATTTTTCTCTGACCTTTTCTTATGGAGCTTTAAACAATAAATTAATCTCGAGTACAGGTAAATCGAAATAGACTGTTCTTACCTTTATATTGTTTAGGCTTGTCTTTTGAGTTGAAACTGCAGTTAATGATTGATTCCTATTCCTCATTAGTGGAGCTTTAGCATCCATAATCAAATTGATGAGAGCCTTTATTTGTCTTCTTCACCATATAAATGATATTTAGTACAGGTTTGTAGTTTATGTAGTTTATCCAGTGTTTGTCTTTTCGTTGATCAAATAAATAAGATTTCTTTCATATGCCATGCTTCATCTGCCAGGACACCTCTGGGTTGATTCTGATGTCATATTTTTTAATTTCACAAGTCAATAAAATTTGATTTCCTGCTGGGTTGGTCTAAAACTGGATACATGATGTAGGACACGGGTGAATTTTAGGTTTAGGTAGTTTAGTGGAAGCGGAAACAATGGAAAATAGAAAATAGAACAAAAGGGATAGGTCAGGAATCACTCCAGGGGTTTGGCTTCACACCAAGTAGAGTTTTGGCTTCACACCAAGGAGTCTCCAATCTCTGGAAAGTAAACTTTTCTTTAATATCTCAAATCTCCATTTTAAAGAACTACATAGGGAGTATTTAAAGCAAACTAAAACCTAGAGATAATAGGATAAAAATCCCTTACTAAAAAGAAATCCTAATCCACAAAGGAACCAATCCAAATAAACTAGGAAACTTAAATCAAATCCTACTAAAAACTGGAAACTAAAACTTAGTAAAATCTGGAAAATCTAGAGAATCTAGGAAACTAATAAATCAGGAAACTAACTAATGATGTCCGCCTCAATACATGTCCTTGCTTTAGAGACAAAAAAAAAAATGATGGATTTAATACTAACACCGCTGTGTTTCAGCCATGCATCCGTTACTATGTTTTGGCATTTGGAAGGTAGGAATTAGCCATTGTCATTTACACTGGGCAAGTGGCTTTCCGATTATGAGTTCATTGGAGCATTCCTTATAAACATGTACAGCAATGGTAGTGGGTTACTCATGCATGAAAAGCTGTTCTCATGTTTGCTTTTGTTTACCCTGAACTGAACTTGGATTTATCTTGATTTGAAATTTCAATCCAACTCTTATAAACCCACAGCATATAATTCTATATTAATGGGTGAAGAAGGATGATACTTCAGCTTTCTATACGATAGGCTAGAGAAGAAGCTAGCTATGCACATTTTGAACTTTTGGATGGAGAACACAATAACTCCCCACAATTGTAAAAGATGAGCAAGTATAGAATGCTAAAGTTATCATTAATTGAAAATTAATTTTTCAACTTAAATACCTTAGCGGGTTGTCCTTCAAATTATATTTTAGTTAAATAAAACTGTATTAGGTGTGAACATGAGGCTGTAAATAACCGTATGTCTCAAGCTTAGTGGGTAGGCTGTTCCTTTTACAAAGAGGGAGAATCTAGTCCCAAGTAATAAAATGGTGATGGTAAAGTAGACGACGTACCAGCCGTAGGTTTTTGAGGTAGATGTGTAGGAGAGGGCGCCTAGAGTTCAAAGTTGAACGGAAAATCCTTGTGAGAGCCTGCATTGATGATATTACTGAGTAGGGCGTTTGATACTCTTAGCTAATTATGTGCAACTATTATTTCTGACAGGAGTGCCATTTTATACTGTATCTGATGACTAGTTCAGAATTTTAGTCAATCTGGACTTTTCCTTACATTGTAACAATCACAGTACCTGAAAAAAAAAAAGTCTTAGTAAAAGAATTAAATTATGGTTAGTATTCTATCTGAATTATAGATGTAGACTACCAAGTGTCAAAGTAATTTTTAAGTTGTTCAGTAATTGTTTTGTTTTGGCTTGATTCCGATGAATACCTTGTCTGGTGTAATCTTTTTCATTTTATTAATGGAAGTTGGGTTTCTTATCAAAAGAGGAAGTGTCATGAATTAGGGTACTATTATACTTTGTATTTTACTATTTTGTATTAATCATTCATGTAAAATACCAAGAAATATGCAAGTAGTCACATGGTTCTTAGTGTTGCTTGCTTCAGCTGTATGTAAGCGCAGCAGTGTACCAATAGTTTTATGAATCAGGACATTGTCAGTTCCTGGTGCTTGGGACATGGCTCTTGAGCTATGTTGAAGTTTAATTTGTGTTTGATTGTTTAATGCAGTAGACTGTCACTTTTTGTATTATCTTAGAGGTGTTTGGTTAATCCTGACACAAAGGCATTATTTTTCTGCTTTTTTTTAAAAAAAAAATTTATATTTTTCCTAAATTCTTGTAGTCATGAAATTTTTGGGCTTTGCAATTATAGTATGGGTTGACTAATTTTACATCTATTTTCTGGTTACGTTGGTATCTACATTTCCCCAGTCAACAGCTATCGGGATATATTGCATTGCAACAAAAAACCCTTTTATCATAGAGGCTCTGATGAAGACTCGAGTGCCATGGATGCATATATTATGCATTGTGTATGTGCTTGTCCCTATTCCTTGAAAGATACCAATATTTTTGTGTTAAGATTATATATATTGCTCTTATAATGATTAATTGAAGTGATATTATGCAGCTGAATCATGTCTTCAGAACTAGAGATCTTGTAACGAAGAATGATGCAAAGGCGTCCAAGCGTCAAGAAACTGATAATAATGAAATTCTTGCTGATGATAATTTCCTTGATCGTGGATTTACTCGTCCTAAGGTATATAAGCGTCATGTTCTTGTTATAATATATTGGACTTGGATTTTTTATTTTTATTTTTTGTTTAATATCTAAACTTGGATGTACTAGAAGTTTCACTATTGTCACATATGTGGATATGGTAGCAGTACATATATTAGGGCATGTGTCGATTCATAATGGGAATTACATATAGTACAATAAGTTTGAAACTTGGTTTTGTGGAATAATACAACTCTTGTAGGTTCCCCAATTTCTACAGCATAGAGTTGACAGAAAAAGTGCATTCTGTTACTCTTGTTGTTTGTTTTTCCTTATATTTTTTCCAAGGAAAATTCTGTGAAGGCTCGGACGATGGATTACCTTTGGTGGGTGCAATTTTCCAAATACTTAAATGGTTGGTATTATTAGTCCACATAGTGGAGGAAAGTCAAAAGTCGGGTATTTTTTCCAATTCCTATGTGGCATTGTCTCACAATATCCCTTTATTGAACAGGTTGTCGTAAGTCATGATTTTATTCTTATATCAAATAGCATGACTTTATAAAGGATTTTAGCTTTTAGTTATCTGAGTTCTTGAGATTTTTTACTGTTAGAGTTGAACTACTTGGGTGAATTATAGTTCCTTAGATTGCCTGTTGTAGACATTTATTCACATTGACTCATATTCATCCTAGTTACCCAAGAAGTCCATTTTTGTAACATCATCATATGGTATAGTATATCCTTTTTTCTGTACTTGCCCTGTAGTGTATCTTTTCCACTTGTTTGTAGACGTGCAATTTCTGTTTTAAATTTAATCAAACTTGTTTCTGGAGGCTATCCACTCCTGGCTTTTCTTGTAGTTGTTGCAATTGATTCTAATGGACTTAGTGCATCTATAATTATAAATATTATCATCATCAAGTTGCATATAAAGTTATCTCTTGAGACTTGATGCATATCTCTGGTATAGAGAAAAGAACATATATCTTCAAATCCTGACATTGTAATTTGCATGCTTAGTGAAGTGGATTTGTTTTATTTCTTCACCAGGTTTTGATCATATTGCCAATTGCGAGCATTGCACTTCGTGTTGTTAAGAGGCTAATACAGCTTACTCCTTCAGCTCACAAGGTACCTTTTCATTTTTCTTTTCTGCTTCTATAAATTATGCAATGGTTAACCCCCACAAAGTTTGTATAAAGGAATATGTGAGAATTTCTCTGGGGGGTAATAATGTGAGGAAGGTCAGATTTAATCCTATGATATGATTTTATGAGTGTTGTGCCGCTTTTGGATGGACTATTTTTTCCTGGTTTCCTGTGTATTTCTTTTCTTTTCTGCACCTTACTCAACTTTTCTATATAAAAGGCTTTCATTTCTTTCCAAATTATTAATTTATTTTCTGGCATCTCTGATACCTTTGATTTAAGAGTAAACCCCACAAGCATGCAATGAGTAGAAAATTATGAGGAAATTCCACTACCTTTCTACCAGGAGTCTAGGCTGTACTCCTTTTTTGGAATATTTTCATAAACTTTATTAAATACTAATCCTCCAATACTCACTCTGCCTGTATGAGATTGGTCCACTTATGTTGGTTAAAATGAAAACGGAAAAGTTTTTATCGCATAAAGGTCTGATAATGGCCCCTTCTTAATCCATGTCCCCCCTGAATTTTGATATTGGATGCGATTTTCAAGGGCATAGTAGTAAATTCCTCAGATGTTGATATAATTGTTGAGATTGTTCTTAATGGAAGCTACATAGCTACATTCTGCTGCTTGAAAGCTCAATTGCCAAGAATTCATGTTAGCAAAACTTTGTAAACCAATCCCTTAACCAAAAATGATCGTATTTACCTATGAATTAAATAACGAGGGTTTAGTCAAGTGGTCAGGCCTGTTGGTTGCTCCCACATGGTCTGGGATTTGATTCCTTAAGGTACCTATGTTTATCCTCTTTTTAATACATTATGTCCGCTTTCTCAGGTTAATGTGGAGCACATGGATCGATTTTCTAGAGAGTTCGGAACTGAAGAGGATCATGATAATGAGGACGAAAAAGAAATTCCCCCAGGTGACCATGACTACGGAAATGGAAAACCTCTTAAGTCTACGAAACCTGGTGACTTTCAAGTACTTTTTGGTGGAAATAGCAAGGATGACTTCATGGTTGGCATCAAGTTCACAAAGTAAATTACTTAACTTATAACGATGATGACTTATCTGCAAATTTTATAGTAAAAACCATTCAGGAAAGCATTGCTCTTATTGTTGCTTTACTAAGGGTGTTGTATAATCTTCGATGCAATGTGGAATGTATTAAGAAAGTAGTTGACATGTGAGGTTAGAATTACTAGTATCTTTTGGCCATTTAGTAGATAGTATATCTTTGGTAGACCAATTTTGAGATTTAACGAAGTCAAACAATGTGAGCAATCAAACAGTTAATTTTGGGTGCTGGAGGTGGCTTTAGAAGAGTTATTGAGAGCCTCAGTATCATAGAATACACACAAAAGATACTATATGAGTATGATATAATATTGATAACTCGAGAGTATGTAAAACTCTTTCAAGAGTATGCAGGGCTTGTGGCCATGGATAGTAATCCTATTATGTCTTATGTGTTTAATAAGTCAAAACGTTTTATAGGAAATTAGATTTTCAACTCATTTTCATTCTTTGTTTTGTAGGAGGAGCATAAAGTTGTACAGTGATTTCTATACCTCAGATATGATAGTTGCCTCTTCAGTTGGTTTGTTGAAGGTAATTGATTGACTTTTTTTTTCACTTTCTACACCTCAGATATGATTATAATGTGATTGGCTACCACTTTCTTTATATTATTATTGAGTGGACTTATTTTTCCAGAAAATTGATGAGGCTAAAGTAAATAAGGAAAAGGATGTCGACTATCTTTCTTCCATAGAGGTAAATCTCATAGTAACGTACTAACGTGTCAGTGTTTGGTAGTATGTCTGTATGGTTCTCATGAGTTTTTATTTTTATTTTTCCTGCTTCCGTGGTTCTGTTCCACTAATGGAGATATATTTCTTTGATGTGGCAGGTTCTAATTGTTGATCATGCAGATGTTATAACAATGCAGGTAAAGAGTGTAATCAATTATCTACTTGAAATATATATTACTTGCAAAAATTTATATCGTCTCTTTTCTTATAAAAATTTCCAGAACTGGAACTTTTTAAAGTCAGTTGTTGAACAATTGAACCACATACCCTCTAAGCAGCACGGAACTGATGTCATGCGTATAAGACAGTGGTATGTTTTCTTGTCAATCTTTTTCCAACTGATGTGAACATTGTTTTGTGGTATGTGGTTGCATGGTAAGTTTTCCTACTTATAGTGTCGTCCCTCACACTACTAGTTAAGAAATGCTTCCTATGTAGCCTATATAGTTATGAATATCTCAAGAAGCGCAATGACAGACAAAAATGTTGTTTTTTGAATTTCAAATTTGACTTCAAAACTAGTTATTATATCACATGTCATGAAGATTGACATAACAATGCTTTTCATGATCAGGTACCTGGATGGATATGCATCCTTCTATAGGCAAACGATACTTTTGAGTTATTATTCAACCCCAGGTAAGATGCCTTCTTCTTTTCTTATACAGAAAAAATGTAGTTGATAAGCTATCGATGACAACTGTGAAATCAATTTCTTTTTTTTTGTATGTTCTTGTATACTTCTGATATAATTCAAATTTAAAAAGTCAATAATATATGCATTAAAGTTAAAGGGTATTCATTACCTTGATAAAGATATGCATTCCAGTTCTCAATCTCCTTTAATCTTGATGCTTCTTTCTGCAGATATAAACAGTTTGTTCAACAAGAACTGCAATAATTACCATGGGAAGGTGTGTTTAAAAATAAATATTTAGAGCATAAATTTTGATTTTTGACTTTAAAATATCTTCTATAGCACTTCTCCTCCTACAAATTACAATAATGTTCCCAAAATTCATTGCATGCTTGGTTGCTCTTGTTATTATTCTGTAAAAAAATTCTTTCCTTTTGGTAGTGTGCTATATGATTTCAGATAAGTAACTTTTTTGTGGTTGCTTTTTCCTCTTTGGTTCAAAACTTGTTTAGAACAGATCTTTTAATCCTTTAAAATAATGAAACTGAGACACTTGTCATGTTGTGGATCATTTTTAGTTACAAGAACGGTAATGCAGGAAACATGAAATGTTATATTTCTTTGAGATAGAATGTTTGAAAACCAGCACCAGTTTGTCTCTGTTCAGACTTGGTCATTTTAGGAGGACAGGAGGGCCTTATCTGTACTAATCCAAACTACTTTAATGTGAATGGTCCACTGTTTTATGCTACAAACATACAAACCTGTGGGAACAGGTCTTTATTTTTCTGTTTTCCATGATGGCACCTTGTGCTTTTTCAACACCTGACATACTTGTCTGTGTCTATATATCATGATAACTTATATACTGACTAGTAGCCGGTGAGTATGTCAATCCAAACCAATAGTAACGTGTGTGTATATGGTATTCATGCTTGCATTGAGAAAATACATTAGAAGCAAAGATTCATTGGGAAATTGAATCTCCTGAAGCTAGATTTTCGAAGAGAAACTGATAACATGTGTCCATTCATCTACCCAAATCTATTTTTAAAACAGAGACCATAAATCCAGAATATGCTGAGCTTTAGTGGCCTGTAAATACTATTGTTCAGTGCTCTACTGTCCAGTGGTCCTACAATGGATCAAATGATCAGTAGAAAACATGAAATTAATGACAAGTCTATCAATTGAAAAATAATGGTTGTCTTCCCAACAAAATGCAAAAGAAAAACTTCATTTTGTGATTTTCTCAAAACATTCAGACTGCTAATGCTTATTTTATGATTCGCAAAATTTGCAAGTCTAAAATACTTATTTTGTTATACCATAGGTGAAGTTGGTGCATGAGCATAAAGGAGTTCTTCCTAAAGTTGTACTTCAAGTCCGCCAGGTATTTGTCATCCTTTATTTCCCCTTCTTCGCATGGTTAGGAAGCTGAGTGTACTGTCCAAGTATTATTTCAATTTATGTACTGCTCCTTGTATCTTTCTTGTTGCCGATAATTGGATATTTTTTTTTTAGTTTTTAAGGTGGATTTGAAATGAAAACATTTAGTCAGGGATATTTTATTTATTGATTTATGCTTTGGGTTCGCTCGGACCTGTTGCGGCTATGTCACACAGGGTTGAGACAACTCTTTCTCATCCCATAATCTCAAACTGGTAAATGCAGAATTTGATCCTAGGTCCCTGATTATGGCTCCTTCCAAGGTTTCATAACTCCATGTAGTAATAGAATCTCAAAATGGATATGGAATGTGTTCCTTTTTTGATGTTGTGACTGAATATTTATAATACTAGGGTAAGTGTCACTATACTCAGTTACTTATTAAATTGTAAGGTATGGGTTTATCGATTATTTCTGTCTCGGATATTTTCTGTTTGGAATAGACTTCATCAGCTAATGCATGCTGTTACTCCTCAACCTTCCAGATTTATCAGCGGTTTGATGCAGATTCAATAGAGCATTTAGATGATGCTCGTTTTGAATATTTTACTACGAAGGTTTGTTCTGCTTTCCGTGATGTGTTCCTTAATGACATGAGACTTTATAATTCATTGCAATAAATATAAATATAATTTGATTTCTGAATTGACGTAGTTTGACTTAAAGTAGATCTTTGTAACTCATGGCTAGATAATATATGGAAACTCTGATTAGAAATTTTCTCGAATCTTGCAATAGTTATGGAACTTTTTGAATTCAAATGACTTATTTAAGATCATTGGTAAATATTAAACCTGTGTACTGTTTTTACCTTTTTGTGAAACAGCATAAAAAGGGAAAGATTTAAACCTTGATAATTCGATTTGAAGATTTTTCAAAAAGAAAAGAAGCCCATATATACACTCTGTTCCCTCCCACTCTAGTCATCCAACCTGCTGCATCTTGAAAAGTTAAATTTTGCACTTCACTGATTTACTTTATTTCTTCCATTTTAACTCGAATTTTGAGATGTTTGTTGTTTTTCTATTTTCAGGTTTTCCCAAAAATAAAAGATTCTATTGAGGTAATTATTTTAAGCCTAAAATTTGCACTTATTGCAATATTAGTGTTTAAAATTTTTCCATGAATTATATCTTCCTTGGAATTTTTCATTCAGGGTGGGATTATGATATTTATCAGTTCTTACTTGGAATATGTTCGAGTTCGGAATTTTTTGAAGTCACAGAGTGCATCCTTCTGTTTGCTTCATGAGTGAGAATCTGTCCTATATATATTGTGATGAGTTTCTTTGTGTGGTCACAAATGTGCTGATGGAATATATGTTTCTTTGCTACTTAGATATGCAGAACAAAGTGATATTTCTCGTGCACGGGTTCGGTTTTTTGAAGGAAAGCGGAAGATCATGCTTTACACTGAGAGATCACATTTTTACCACAGATATAAGGTAGGTTCTTTAGAGTGCTTTGTCCACTGGTCATGTATATATGTGCTCTTCTATATTGGACACACTACGTTGTTGTCTATTGTTGCTTAAATTGGAAAATACTTTATGGAAGATTGAAATCAGTCTTAATAGCCTCTTTGCTGACACATCCTTTTTATTTTTGTGGTGAGTAGATTCGTGGAATTCAGAATTTAATCATCTATTCACTGCCAGAGAGAAAGGAATTTTACCCTGAGGTGAGACGATATAAATTGCCCCTTCTCTTTAAGAAGCTCAATTGGGTGGCTACCTGATCCAAAAAATAATAATAAGTTTCCATAATTGATATTTTATATCATTCAGTTTCAGATACAGCCATATACTTGGTCTTTTTGTAAACCAAATGTTCTTTTGATTTTATCACAGGTTGTTAATATGCTTGATGGGTCCCATGACATGGCATGCACAGTGCTCTTTTCTCATTTTGATCTCCTTCGGGTAATTTTTTTTTTCCTCTCTCTTTTTAAATGTGCTGAATTCTGCTGTGATGTGGATGAGATAGGGTAGAGTTGAACTTAGTAGGAGATTTAAATGTTTAAGAACTCAGTGATCAATCTGTTATACTAGAAACCAGCATGGTTCTCTTCAATTAAATAAAGAAACTATCCACAATGAGCTTATATCTCAGGTGGTTAAGAGCAGTTACCCATGCACCCGAGGGGTGTATTAAAAAAAAAAAAAAATCCAGCATTAAAATAGTGTAATCTGATTGAGAATATGTATTACAGCAAGCCTGTAGCCAGGAAAACAGTTGGTATTGTTCATGTAACTGATGTTGAATTGCACTCTTATGACTTTTCTCCTGTTGTCTTTTTACCCTCCCTGATGTAGTGAATATGAATCAGATTGTCTACTTTGTTTGTTTGTTTGGGCTTGGGACCCCATGAATATCAGAAGAAAAACAAAACAACATTATATTCACTAGGTTTTTTCTTTAATTGCTTTTTAGCTTGAGAGAATTGTGGGAATGGCTCCAGCAAAGAGAATGGTGACATCAAAAATGAGTATGTTTTCTTTCTCTTGAAGACTTTGGTGAGCTCAAGAAGCCCTTAGAAATTCAGAATATCAGGCACTTACGGCACCGCAATGGTAGCTATTCTGTCGTATTCCAAACCTTCCTTCATAAGATACGAGCAAAGGAAGTCTTGATTTTGGATGTAAGCATGGGGGTTCAGAAAGGATGTTCAAAGAAATAATGCATTGTAATTTAACTTTGTATTCTTGACTTATTTTTTTTAAGCAACGGGACAGGTTTGATATGTGTAGGTGGTTGTACATGTATCATTTTTTATAGTGAGCAAATGCCAATTGACAATTTTTTTGAATTTGTTTTTTATATTATCTGTGGTGATACCGAAAGGTACTTTGATTGTTCAATACAAAAATAATGCATATTTTGTAGGATAAATGTGATATAAGAGTTATGAATCCATTGTTAATCTGCATTTAACTTAATCCAACGGATTTAATTAATTGTTCAGATTATATGATCTGATATTAATCCAATTTGTTTACAAAACATTTAGTTTATAACACTTTCGGTTTTGGTTTTTTTGGTTTTTCTTTTTATAGGAGATAGTAAAAAAAATACATGATAAATAATGAAAATGACAAACGTGAAAGAAAAACTATGGAGAAAGGAAAGGTGAAGAAAAATGCATGAAACAAAAATTTGAAAGAAAAAACAATTTGAATTGCTTTCAATTTTCAGTTTTTATTTTATCTTAACATTTTATATATATTTTTCATTCATCAATTCAGAATTTGAAAGCCAGGAAAAAAAAACACAAAAAAAAAGAAGAAAAGGAAAAGCTACATAAAACCCCCCAAACTATAAGGTCATTTTCAAGTTCATACCCACCTCTAGGGACATTTATGAGTGCATACTCAAATCTCCGAAAACCCTACAAATTGCCCCCTCTATTATACAAACTGTTAATGAATCTGTTAAATGATGATGTGGTGAACATGGGCCCCATTCTCGGGTCCCAACCCCAAATGTTCTCAAGTCACCACCAAAACCAACCGAACTTAGAGAAAGGAAGAGGGCAAATAAAACTTGTACAATTGGGCGGAGAAATTGCAGAGAAAGAAGGAAGAAAAAGGAAAAAAAAGAAGAAGAATAACGATTGCAGGAGTTAATTGTTAAGTTCCATTAAGCTTCTTTTTTTCCTTTTAAATTATTACGTGTGATAAAAAGATAATAATAATTAAAGGGTATTTTGGGAATAATGGGGGTGAAAAGATAGGATTATGTTTTTTCAAATTTACACGGTGGGTAAGAAGATAAGGTGAGTGGAGAAATATGATAGGGAGTGGAAATGGCATCACTTTTTTATGGTCTTGGTCAAGCATATAAGATTATGTTGTTCGCTCTTGGAGTTCAACTGGTGAGAGGGAGAGTATAGTAACATTTCAGAATTAGGATAAGTTAAGAGCTCTTTTTCCGCTAATACAATAACATGTTAAGAAATGGAAGAAAAGTACTTAACCATAAAATGCTAGTAAAAAATCTCATTGAGTGCAAAGGACCCACAAGTGACTAGTGTAATGATTTGGAGCAATTATTGCTTCAGGCAAAGGTCCTGAGTTCGAGACTTAGCATCCGTGTACTGTGTGTGAGTATGAGTTTAG
Source organism: Prunus avium (assembly GCF_965620075.1). Taxonomy (NCBI): domain Eukaryota; kingdom Viridiplantae; phylum Streptophyta; class Magnoliopsida; order Rosales; family Rosaceae; genus Prunus; species Prunus avium. The sequence goes on along the minus strand of NC_142284.1, from coordinate 6,166,992 downwards.
TATATTATCGTCCTTCTCAATAGAAAAGGTCCCAATAAAAAAAATCAAAAAATCTCATTAAGTCCAAATTGATATTATTCATGTTTGACACCAACCGATTTGTTTTATTTATGGGTTCATGTTAAGTATTAGTTTGGTATTGTATTTAGGAATGACAATTTAACCCAATTCTTGCTTCGCTTTAATGGGGCGGGGATGAAGATAGAACTCCACATTTTTTACTCTTGCAGTTTACTGTTTAAACTTTTTTTCTCGTTGATTTTCAAGTTTAAATTTGGGTTTTAGTTTGTGTTTGTATTTTAGTTTTAATAGTGTAATTGTAAGATTATACATCCTATTTTATGTGTTATTGCACTAATTTACAATTTTTAATCATTATTAAGGAAAAAAAATACCAATTAAAAAAAGAGGAAATAAATATTTAAATATCAATTAAATAGTTATGGGGCCCGTTTACTTGTTAGGGTCCCCATTGACAGTTGACCCACCAAAAAGGAGGATTGTAATGACAAATCCATCCCTAATCACTTTCAGAAAATTACCAAAATCATACGGACAAATAGGACTTTTCGCGAGTGCCTGCTAGGGTTTTGGCATCGCATTCTACATAAAGAGCAAGTCACTAAACGAAGTGCCGTTCATGCCCGTGGTGTCTCAAGAGTCTCAAAAGCACTGACATCTGAAACTTTGGGTTAGTGTTTCGATTCGCCATGGGAGTGTTCACTTTCGTGTTGAGGACCTCAGGAGGAGAGTGGAGCGCGAAGCAGCACAATGGAGACCTTGAGGCCTCTGCTGCCTCCACATTCGAGCTCCAGAGGAAGCTCGTCCAGACCGCTCTCTCTGCCGACTCTTCCGGTGGGGTCCAGACCTCCTACTCTCCAGTCACTCCCACATCAGCCGTTTTCCAGGTCTTTCTCTACTAAATCTCGAGTTATGGTTTTGAGAAGACAAGGAAATTTGAAATCTGGGATTTTTCTTTGATTTGTTTGGTTGCTTATTGTTGGTTTTTGATGGGTTTATTCGTATTTGGTTTGATCGTGCATATGGGATTGTTTTCGGAGCTTTTTCTTTTGATTTGTGATTTTTGAAAATTGCAATCGATTATTGCAAGAAATTGAATGAAATTATTGTTTTACATGGAAAATAAGCTGTAAATGGTCAAACATCCATGTATTGGGTTTATGCTTCAAATTTTAAAAAAATTATGTTGCCCAAATTGTTCACATAAGCACTCTCGCTTGTTTTTGTTGTAATTCTATTGATATTGTCTGTTGTAGTGAAAAGCCAAAGTTTAAAAGCACTTCCCCTTGCAATATGTTTTGTATGGCAGTTTTGTGTTGAGAAAAACCTTGGAAACCGTTGGTTTAAAGAGGACCAATTGTGGTTGCTATGTGATGTTAATTCTTGCTAATCCCTTTTCAATGGTTATAGTGTTGTATTGCCGAATCCATAACTTGAAACTTCTTTGGTACAGGTGATCGTTGGTGGTGGCGGCGGTGGTGGTGCCTTTATTGGAGGTGGGGCTGCTGCAGCCCCTGGAGGTGGTGTGGCAGCTGCAGAGGCTCCCCCAGCTGAGGAGAAGAAGGAAGAGAAGGAGGAGAGTGATGATGACATGGGATTCTCTCTCTTTGATTAATCTAGTCATAACTCAGTCGTTTCCGGGTTATATATTATGTCGTAATATTACTAGTTTCCGTTTTCAATTTGCATGTAGTGTTTGATTTTTGTGAATTGTTGGATGAGAATATGAGATATGAAGAAGTTTTGTTTGAGAAATTTTTGTTAGTCAATTTGATGTCACTCTTTAAATGGTTGTGTTGTTGAAAGTTTTATCTGTTTGGCTTTGTTTCTGCATTTCTCATCTATTTAGCTGGTTATATCCAACTTAGTTTTTGCTCCTGTAATTGTTCCGCACATACTCTTTGGTGGTGGTTACAAGGTTCCATACAAGTAAAAGAGTCGTTACTATTAAGCCTTATTTTTGCAGTGCAGATATATATGTACTGTGCAGCCATTGAAGTCTGCCCTGTATGTACTGCGTTCCTAATTTGATTTTTAAGGTTCCCAACCACAGTTATGTTTGTCCTATAATACCCAGCACAATGGCTTGGTACTTGTTTGGGCAATAAATTTGAAAATTGAAGGTTCAACATCAAAATTGATGGTAGTGACAATTTTTCATGGGGTGTAGATCAGTTCGAAATCAATATAATTTAGCCATCCACATTCAATCCAATATAGATTGGATTAGAAAATTATAATCCAATCCGATTGGATCATAGGTTTAATCTAGGCTTGGGCATAGATTAGTTCGGAATGGTAGATGGCTCTTCTGTTAACTAAATCAAAGACTTTGGTAGATCATTTTCTCTTCCGTTAACCAAACCAAAGACTTCGGATCGGTTAACCTAATATTTAGTTCGGATTGGTTCTATACGCCGGTAGTACTGTAATTAAAACATACTAATAGAAATGCAATTCATAATACTTTCACAAAACATAAGTTCTTGAACAAATACACCTAATTATTCTTGTAAAATATAAAAATCCAATAGTCTAATTCATCCAAGTATGAAATCAGATAACTTAGTCACTATATCATTCAATATGTACTCAAGATGTACTGGGAGCCACTTGTGTTTGTTGTTTGAACCTTGAGTGTTCTTTTTACCGGATTCTCTACATTTTTGTAATTAATTTTGACATTTGTTCTGCAATGGGTTCTTTAGTTTTTCATGTTGAATCCAACCATATACAGAACATAAAATTTGGATCAACGGTTGGAAAGTTACAAGTAAAAAACAGGACAAATGTCGAAACTGTAAAACATAGGAAGTTCAGAAATTCCTCTCTGACCAAAAACTGCTACAGTACCCGGGTGATAAAGAAGTGATACCATTGTGATAAAGCAGTGATACAATAGTGATAAAGTAGTGATACAGCAGTGATAAAGGAGTGATACAAATTGCTGATTGTATTTACCTTTAGTTTCTTGTTTTGTATTTAAATAATAAAATAAGTATAAATATTGGATCAGTACATGTTTCCGTCGGGGTTAGAGATATTGTGTCCATTAACCAAACCAAACCGTCGGTACGGTACAATCGGTACGCGGATAATTCGGATGAGATGCCCACCCCTAGTTTAATCTAATCAAACATATTAATAGACGTAAATGTAAAATATAAATGAAATACGAGAAAATTATTTTTATTCTATAGGGAAATTTGCATAAATACCACCTGAACTTTCAAGCATGTGCGTCATTACCACCTGAACTTTTAATTTTTATTTTTAACCACCTGAACTTTGTAAAGTGTTGCAATCCACCACCTACGTCTAACTCCGTTAAAATTTCCGTTAAGTTTAAGGGTATTTTTGTCAATTAACTATAACAAAGAATAATTATATTAAAAAATAGAATTAAAAATACAAAAAAATAAAGCTAACCTCCATATCTCTCTCTCTTCTCTCTACTCCATCGTCTTTATTCCACCAAATATCATATCAAATTGCAATGGCCCATTGATTTTGTTGCCTTCCTATATTTCCTTTTTTTTTTTGCCAAAGCCTTCTTGCATTCATTTCATGGCTTGCACTATTTGTTCAAAGGCTTGTCCTTCATTTCAATGGAAGTTCGCATATCCAAAAAATAAAAATTCAGACTGCAGTTACTCTCTCTCTCACCCTCAATCCAGCAAATTCAAAAAATTTAACATCAAAACTAGAATTTAAATTTTGTAACTTCATCATGGGTTTTGGGAAGGAATCAATTGCATTCCTAGTATATATAAATATCCCAAAAAGGTACTAAACATCTGCAATTGACAAACAAGTTCTAGGAATGTCTAAATTCAAGTACCAAAACACCAGTGCATGCAGTCCTTATACAGGACATGCCTATATAATAAACTACAAATTAATTAGAAAACAGAAATATAACCAAGAAATTAAGTCCTCTATGATTTCTAAATCTTTGTCTTCTTAGCAGGAGACTTGAGCCTAAATTTCCTTGTTGTGTTGGTTGTCACAGAAGAAACGGGTTGTGATTCCATTGGCAAGCTAGAGCTTGGTTGGTATGTTGATGTACTTGCTAAATTTGGTTGAATTGTTCTTTCACTGATAGTGCCTGCTTGGCCTCTTGATGCACTTGGTCTTTTTGCCTACAAATAAATTCAGTAATTATAAACATATATAATGTGCTTGCAAATGATATGTTTGAAAACCAATCAAGCTAAATACCTTATTGATAGTGCTTGGTTGGCCTCTTGATGCACTTGGTCTTTTTGCCTACAAATAAATTCAGTAATTATAAACATATATCATGTGCTTGCAAATGATATGTTTGAAAACGAATCAAGCTAAATACCTTATTGATATTGTTGGCACCACCTCTTTTATCGCACTTTCTCTTGTTGTGGCCATGCTCCCCACAAATGGAGCATTTTATTTTGACATGGAAGGATCTTGATAGCTTAGATCCAGTAGGTGCTGCTGGTTTCTCATCTTTCTCTCTTGCCCTCACTTTTTTGGGTCTCCCAGGTTGCTTATGATACACAGGGGGCAAGATGGGAGGAAAGTTAGTGTGTTCCCACAGCTCTTCATTGGCTATAGGGTGAATAAAAGGTCCATAAGCCCTTTTCCATGATGCCTTCTTATAACATGAATGTATATACTTGACAGGATCTTCATGCCTTCTACAAATGCAAGCTATTGCATGTCCACAAGGAATTCCAGTCAAATTCCACCCTCTACATGTGCAAGTGTGCTTAGCCAGATCAACTGCAAATTGAACCCCACTCATATGCACCACTTGATACATTTTTTGTCCTGCCAAATGAGCAATGCACTTACTGCTTTCTACCTTATTCTTCTCAACGATCGTATGGATCCTTGGCCCAATATCACCATGCCATTTGTCACATGCTTCCCTCTGTTTAGCCATCCTCAACATCATATACATTCTCAGAGTTTCCAACATAGTCAAAATAGGTTTATCCCTTGCATCCAGTATGGCACTATTGAATGCCTCACACAAGTTATTTAGCAAAATGTCACATTTTGGGTGCTCAGAGAAATGTGATCTGCTCCAGTAGTGTGCATTTTCCTTTTTAAGCCACTTATATGCTTCATCATCCAACTTTTGTAAACTACTCATCTCAACATCAAACCAAGGCACTGTTGTTGCCCTTGCTGCTGCCCACAACCTTTGCTTCAATTCTAAACCCTTGTGTAGTATGGAATACTGCTCTTGGTAGGAACCCTCAAGCTTCTCATTTACTATTGATCTTGCTCTATATGCTTTCCACCTTGAGATTTGTGCCATATAATCTTTCCTCACCATAGCTTTCATTGTCTTGACATCCATTTTTGGATTAATGGATAAATCGTCAGCATATCTATCAGCCAACCAAGTACTAGTCACACTTGTATTGTTTTCATCAGTTCCACATGTGTGATTTGGAACTAATGTTTTAACATGTAAAGGGGAATGTCTGTCAGACAAGTCATTAGAAGAAGCATACACAGACCAAGGGCATGGCTCGGCTTTACAAACAGCCTTAACCTTATACCAATCATTTATTTTGAACTTGTAAGACCTACAATGGTTAACGAAATGCCATTTCACAGCTTCTTTGAATTCCTTGGCATTTGCAAAAACCATCCCCAAATGAAACTCTATGGTTCTAATATCAGTTTCTCTCCTGAATTGTTTAAATTTTGGCAATTTCTTCTTCATCCTTCTCCTATTCACTGTATTTGGTTCTTCATCACTAGATGAGTTCCCATCTAGGCTTTTAAGATCTTCTGAATTGTATTCATCAAACTCTTGCTCTTCTGGTCCAATCTCATTTTGTATATCTTCCTTGTTAGAACCTTCTACATTTTGGTCATATATGACATCATCTTCATTTTGCTCAAATGATACACCAAGCCCTTCTTCCTCTTGCTCATAATCAGAATCAATAAATTCATCATCAGATTCAGTGGTTGCTTCCTTTTCTTGTACATCCACATCCACCCAATTAAATTCTAGCACATCTGATTGAGGAGACTTCTCTGGCTGACGTGAGTTACTTTGCTGCCTCTCAGTTTGAAATATATCTATTTGCTGCACATAATGGTTATTAATAGATGCCTGACTCTCTAGAAGCCCACAAGAAATTCCATGAGAGAAATAAATGACAACAACTCTACTGTGAAGCAAGTTATCAAACATGTTATTAAACACCTCATCATTTGTAATACAAACCAACTTACTTTCCACCCCATTTACTCCCTCTGGCACTCTATAGTAGTATCCAACACGTTCTTGATACCCCAATTTCTTTGCAAAATCATCAAAATCGAAAGGTGACATGTAGTCTCGATTTAAGTTGTCTACCCAAACCACACTACCACCAAAATAAAAGTTGTATCCATTACCTATGTCTTGAAGTTGACCACCATGGTGTATTTCAGCAGTCCACAATGCTGGATCTAAACCCTCTGTGTATAGAACATTGAACAAACAAAAGTTACCACTATTTTTAAAATTTCAAAAATTTAACATATATATCCACAGTAATACACTATACATGATCGTAATTCTCATGTGAATTTAGTTTTATACATGCAAATAACAAACAAAACATATAATTTTTCAGAACCATCTTCATAAACCAAATAACAAATATTAGGAGCTGCTCCTTTTTGTTGAACTAACAAGGCAACGTTTTTTTATTTTATTGAAGTACATATATATGTGATGTGTGAGTCACAGCATAAAATATAAATGTGAAAATTTGACATATTCGACATAGCCCCACAGACATTCGATGCAATCTAATTGTTAAGCAAAATATCATAATAGACAAAGCAAACTACAAGATTAAACAACAATAAATTTTTTTAAAGTTACAGTAAAGTCAAAAACTATCAAGAAATTCAGAAAAACACATAAATTTAGAACCACTATTGACCATAAAACGTTACAAACTCAAACGTATCAATCACCACACCCCTTACCAAACAATTACTCACAATCTAAAAAGTATAAATACGTAATTGTCGAAGCTTACCATAATTTGGTGGGTCCCCGGCGTATCTAAAGTTATTATCCATATCAGTTACTTCAATCCTTAGTTTGCTACTCAATTTCAACAACCCACACAAGAGATGCCAAGAGACAAAGATGAATATAGAGTATGGTGTATGCAGAGGGTGGGTTTTGGGAACGTAGGTTTTTTTTTTGCAGTGGAGCGAATTGACGTTGGAAAAGTTGGAAAAGTAGGAGCAGGGTTAGGGTGAAGGCGCTGTAATTAGGTTAACTTTTTTTTAAAATCTGTTTTTTAATATAATTATTCTTTGTTATAGTTAATTGACAAAAATACCCTTAAACTTAACGGAAATTTTAACGGAGTTAGACGTAAGTGGTGGATTGCAACACTTTACAAAGTTTAGGTGGTTAAAAATAAAAATTAAAAGTTCAGGTGGTAATGACGCACATACCTGAAAGTTCAGGTGGTATTTATGCAAATTTCCCTATTCTATAATATATTGCAGAACTCCATCTAATGACTTAAAATGTTCATAACTTTTTCAATTATAAATACTTACACGAGCAAAATAAGGATGAAGCTAACTAAATTGGATTGAATTGAATTAGATTGGATTGGATTCTCCCAATCAAATCAATCATCCGATCTAATAATATCGGTTTTGGAAACTAGGGATCCAATTAAATCCACCAAATCATCAAAACCGATTAAAATTGGATTGGATTGGATCTTGCACACCCCTAATTTCTGAGCTGCAAATTCCAAAAAAATGAATGCCAAACAAATAGAAGAGGAAAAAACTTTGAAGGAGTTAAGCTGGCTCAAATGCGAAGCAGCATATTGCAATTCGGATTATGGTAATGTCGAGGGTTTACCAAGCCAGTCTTCCAAGAAAATTTCATCACAAAACGATGAATGCAGAGGTGAAAAGGAATTAATAACTATATTCATTCATCAAACAAGGCTTTTATTAAGTTGCTCAATACCTTAAAACAGAACAAAGTTTCTCTTTTCTCAAAACTGTTAAGGTTACAGGAATAATCATATTACAACCAGACGTCCATAACCTGGAGAGATCTGTATATAAATTGCTTATGGCCAGTATTCTAAAGCACTATTGAGAAAAAAGGAAATGCATTTGCCTATATAAACCACTTAAAGCACACACCAAAGCCAGAACACTCAAAAATTTAGGCCTGCTGTAAGATCAAAACCGAGCCTTTCGTTTCCGAGCTGTGTACTTTGTGTCTGGAGGAACAACATTTCCTTTTTTCCTCATCTGTTCCTTCTTCTTTATTATCCATTCTCTTCCCTTGCCTTTCTTTGTTATTTTCTGTTTTTTTTTGGGCCTGTGCCTGTCTGAGATTGAAACCTGCTTCACACAAACAATAACACATCAGAAATTCAAAAATAAATAAATAGCTATGGTTTAGTACTTTGGAATTTACATTAGCCTTGTGGAATAATAGAAAGGTTATACCGGAGGAGGACAACGTAGCTAGCCAACATCAGCTTGACTAAGCAAAACAATGAAGACAGTAAATGCATCAGTGAAAACTTACTGTCTGATTGTCTTCATCTTCACTATCATCGTCAGAGGAACTCTCACCATCTTCGCCTTTTCCATTGGGAGTGCATGTGCTAATAGATGGTGGGCCACAAGTGAGGACAAGGTATTCTTTTCTTTTCTTGGAACTGTTACAAGATAATTAATGTGAACTCAGAAACTAACCCTTTTTCCTATAAATCCTATTCATGCAATACTCTCTTAAAAGCTTCACTCATTGGGTTAAGTTACGGAAACACATTCCAATTTTTCCTCCGATCATCCAGGCAAGGAAAAATTAGATTGAAAGGAAATCAAAAGAGTACTAGTGAAAGGTAAAATGATGAAATGAACATGTAGACAAGAAAATGTATAAAACCATTGTACCATACAATGATAGTGCAACTTGTAAAATGGAAGAGAAAAAGGTTATTTATTTATTTATTTAAGACCTGAATTTCTTTAGGAGCTAATTCACAAGTCAACAGCAATGATGAGCAGTTCAGCAATCATTCTTTACAGGTTTATTGCCTTTTGTATTCTCAAGAAAATAAATAACACGAAATACACAGAGATGAATAACCGCAACTATAAGCCTTTGATATTTTCATTTATTCTGAAAATTGTCTAATTATTACATCAACATCTCTTAACAAATCCATTCTATGTCCCATAAATTAGGGTCTTGTTACTCCTTTCGAAATTACTATTATTTTATTTATCAATTATAGCATGCCTTAAGAACTAGTCAAGGATGTCAAATTTCCATACAGAATAAAAATCCAAACTACATATCTGTTCATATTTACTGGCATTGTTCAGATCTTTTTGTATATTGCAAGGATCGATCTGATATATAATATTGTTTTTTTAAAAGCTGATGCGGAAAGCCTGAAAAGGTTCATGTACGAGGAGTGGTTAAAAGGTGTTTGTCAGTAGATATATAGGCTCATGCATGAGCAAAGACCTTAGAGAGCAATTTAGTAACCACATTGTTTCAGACAAACTAACAGCCTGTCATAAGATTTCTTTCATTGGTTGCATACCTGTTGGGATAATCAACAACTACACCCCCAGCAAATCCAGCACGCATTGCAGAACTCAAAATCAGCTCTCGCTGGTCTAGATTTTCAGGATACACTTGAAATGCTGCTCTTGCTCCCCTTGCTAAGCATCTGTACAATGATCCAAAGAAAGCCCTGCAAAAGAATTTAAGACAAAACACTCATATTGCAATCAAGAAGAGATTACAGGCTCAACCTATGTTTAATGTGGCCAAGACCAACAAGATCCTGATACCTATCTTCATATTTCAAGCATACAACAATATAGAATTATGATGAGGATATTAAAACCAATAAGAAACAAAACATACTTCAATCGTAATCGTGGATTATGTGAGGACTTATCAGCATTGCACAACCACTGCATTACCAAAAAAAAAAAAAAAGATAAAAGTAAAATTGGAGAAATATTCATAAAGTAGACCATACCACACTATCAACAATCCATACATGAGGTAGTATCAGTAATTACAAATGAGGAAAAAACAGGTATAAAATAGCAATTTTAAATCAGGAAAGCTTTAAGGCTTAGACAAACCACAATCATTTAGAAAATGGTTGTTTATATATTAAAAATAGAATGGAGGGGCACATGCTAACATAGAAAAAATCAAGCTAAATATTCATTTCATTGTAAGTATTGGCGAGTAAAAAAGAAAAAAGAAAAAAAGAAAAAAAAAAAAAGGCAACCTGAACGGCTGAGATACTTATGGCTCCATCAATAACTCCTGAACGAAGTCCTAAGCCCTGCAAAAATAAAAAATTTGGGTTGAACCATAACATTTTGCTGATAAAAAAGAAACAACTTTGTGTGAATGCATTTCTCTTTTCTTTGTCTTTTCAATGATTATGCTGAATTGCAAACAAGATATAAGCAAACATTTCAAGGGCTTGAAGTGTGATACCTGACCCATGTCCCCAAGCAAAAGGTCACCCTCAACCTCATTCTCCAATGCAACATCTCCAATTATCAAAGAAATGAAATGCCCATTTAGAAACAACCCATGGGAGCAAGCAAAGAAGCTCAAAAGCAAAAACAAGTAAAAAAAAAAACCCAAAAAAACACATACCAAGCATTGACCGGGAGATATCTAAACCAATCCACTGATGCCCGCTCTCTGACAATGTATCTCCGCTAAGACCCGAACCACAACCTACAGTGAAAAGCTAAAGCACTCAGCTTTTTCACTTGTTCAGTGAATAAAACTAAAACCCTTTTGCTTTTTTATGAAAAATTGAAAGATGAGCTGCTGGGTTTCGAAAGATACCAATGTCGAGGAGCAACCTGGGGACGCCATCTTCAGGCAAAGCGAGAAGCTCGAGGGCTCGGTGGGAGAGCTCTGACTGAATTTCCATGATTCGAGAATTGCGAGTGTACTTGCGAGCCTCCTCTTCATTGTAGAAAATCTCAGGTGGAGCTTGCAGCTCTGGCCGAGACATGATTGCTTTCTGTTCTGTTTCTTGTTTCGCAAAACACAACAAAATGAAAGAGAGAGGGAGGAGACGGAAAGAGCTTAAACCCTAGCACTGTGGCATGGGTTTACAACCTTCAGGCTTGATGGGCTCAGATTTAAGTCTCTGAAGTCCAACTTTGTAGCCCAGTTTGGGCCCATTGTTTTCATTATTCTCAAACCAAGCTTTTTTGTTTGTTTTTTAACTCGAGCATTATTTATACAATAAGAAGAATTCCTTCAATCATCAATACTTGCAAAAACATTACAAGATCATCTCCTAACATGGTAGGCTTTTGACTTGGATGGAAAGCATAGATCCAATCCAAAACCCAGAACAAAAATGAGAAAAACTAGAGTTGAGATTTCTCATTTGACAATACACGGGTTATGCTTTCACTTGACAATATACACGGTATTCTGTTTTTAAGTTTTGTATATTTTTCGCACTTTTCTGACATTTTTAGAATAAAAAATATGACCATGTGCAGGCCACGGTATTCTGTCATGTGAGTAAAATTGCATTTGAACTTGTAAAGAGTAAAAAAGATGGTAAAGAGAATGATTCTCATTTCAATCGATTTTATTCAATTTACAAATTGACAAAAAAATTGAATAAATACTAAATTACACGAATTTAGATAAATTAAATATTAATATTTCTATGAAATGATTTGTTCTAACAAATTCATTCATTTAAATTGATTGCAACTATCTATGCGAGATAATAAAAATGAAAGATTAAGTATTTACAAAAAATGAAAATAAAAAAAAAATTGGTTAGCGGAGTAAGGGGACACCCTACACAACTCACCGATAAAAGATTAATATTTGCCTTGAACTTTAAGCACCTAACTCATGAAACCATGCGCACTTTTTCCTATCAATATTCACTTGCAAGAGGAGCCTGAGAGCCTTTTCAATACACCGTTTTGGATTTTGGGGCTAAAGAAACACACAATTTTGTAGCAGCAAATGTCACCCTACAATGGCATGCATCAAAGTTGCCCCAAAATAAGGTGTTCAGAATGTGTTAGCAGCATCTCAGCTATCATATACAGCCAAGATAGCATACTGAGAAATGCATTGACATTTTAACTCGTGAGAACACTGCAAGGGGTTTTCCTCGTTCTCTCTGGTTTTATTTTTTTCCATATGAACCAACTTATTATTGCTAAAGAAGACTCACAAATCTCAATAGAGAATTACACCACAATGATGCTTGGGTTTCAATTTAGAAAAGATTTTTATTTGTTGTCCAAAACACCAATTTACCCTTCACGTACGCATTATAAAAATTATAAATAAACAAAAAGAGACACTGAAAGCTACATCGAAAGGGGTTTTCTAATTATTTTTTTGGGGTGAAACATCAAAAGGGTTTAGGTTTTAGAGTTTAGTCAACTTTGAAAGACTTGATGCAAATTGTCAGACCCCAATCCACAGGTGTACAAAACATATTTGACCCAAAAAGTTGGCACTCGTAGGTGGATAAAGTGCTTCAAAGGTCATGACTCTGGAAACGAACAGAATATTTGTTAATTTTTATACGGCCATAAAGATCAAGGCCAACTGAAATCTGAAACCAAGAAAAAGAAAAAAGATCAAGGCCTACAACTTATCATGAAAGCCACACATCTGAATAATGTGCTACATAAATTTACAGCACCAAGGTTTTCCTACCAATTACTCCATCCAATTGAGTTGTATTGCAATCAAATCATCCTAAAAGTATTTAAGTATATATTGCTTGACGATAAACAGATATTTACTTGCAACTATCAACCCAGCCAACATCAACCCCCACTTATCGAATTGCACATGACAACTTCGCGCATACTGAGGCAGCACAGCCACAATCTCATGCCATTCTCTTCAATTGCCCAGGGGATGCACATTACCTGTATGCTTTGACAAACCACAGATTCACTGAAGGTAAATTCTTGTTTAATTCCCTTTTCGTGGCATCACGATCCTGATTGATTTTCTGTAGGCCAAAGAAAAACAAACCGTACACTGAAAAGACTGAAACACGAAAATACTTTCAAATGAAGTTTCTGCAAAGGTTGACCCTGTATACCACTAGGAGATGCAAAGTTTGTTTTCTGTGTCATTTATTATTCCGGATCACCAAGTAAAGACGTTTGGAGAATAGTTACAAAAAGCACAACCAAAAGCAAAAAACAAAACAAAAACAAAACTAGCAAAGTCGCCGGGGGCGGTACAGTGGACACTCATCATCAAAGATTATTATGCCATATATTTAACCGTACATGCAGATTAAACATAGATGCTTGCATCCGGAAGGTAGGATGCAACTTAGGCTGCGTGGATTTTCCTAGTCAATGAACTGAAAAAAAGAAGGAAATTTCAAATGCAGTTGAGGCTACTTCAACTGCATTTCGGTCATTTCCACTACCTCTCCAAGTTAATGTAGTGTTCAACACGCATGCTCCCTATTTAAATCCATGCAGCATTAATACAGCAAGAGTGGTTTGAAGTTTAAGAATAGATACCTTCTCCAAAAAGCTGCTCAAACCGAGACACAATGTGTTTCCCATAAGTGTACTTCTTCAATGCATGAGTATGAGCCCTTATACGATTAATTAATATCACCCGCTGACTATCAGTACAGATTTCAAGAGCCTTCTGGATCACATAATTTGCAAATTGGTCCTTCATCATTACCTAAGACAAATCAAACATGAAGGTAAAGAAAGTACATTGGAAGCTCCAAATGCAACACAAAATATGCAACTGAGCTTAAAATCCAATTACTTGTACCGCTCTTAAAACTACAAATTGACATATATAAGTGTATGCGAGTGTGTGCACCAGCGCATGAAACATACAGAATATAACTGAAGGATTCTTCTTATAGAACTGGGACCGGAGGATCAAGAGAAATTATTCATACCAACAAATTCTCATTTCCTTCATTGTTCCCAACAATCTCCCTAACTAACCGTTCCCGTTCTGCAGCACCACCATACTCCAAGCATTTCTCAACAACATTTGAAGCAAACTTGTGTTGGCTCAGCTGTACAATATGACCTGACAACTTGCTTATAATTTGGCTTCTTTCATGAGGTTTTCCCCTCTCTAATACATGCTGTCAACCATCAAAAACATTCATTAGCCCAACAATTGACACAGATCAATGGCTTGAAAGATTAATAAAACATATATGCAGTTGGAAGCACAAAGTACATCCAGAAGTTTAGTTGGCAATAAGTATTGCACATTAGAGCAAAGGATATTTCATATTTGCAATATAACTGTCTCAACTTTCAGCTATTTGGGAAGAAAAAAGCCTACACATATACATGCATACATACAGAGTTTTGAGGAACCAAATAGGCATGAGAGAGAGAGAGAGAGAGAGAGAGAGAGAGAGAGAGAGAGAGAGAGAGAGACCACTTCAACACCTCTCCTGTTGTCATTTCACATAGAAACTTGTGTGTGTAACAGTGTAAGTATGTATGCGTGGCAGGCAATTTCTGGAGTAGACTCAGACACTGAGCAGCAAGTACGGCTGTAAATCGGCTCTATACAACTTGAGTTCATATTGAGTTTTGGGTCGTCTGAACTCAGCTTGTAATAAAAGCAAGCCAAGCCTCGGCGCGCAAAGCTCATGAACATCTTGTTTATAAGAAGTTTACTTGGAATGAAGGATCTTTTGAATGATGATTACAAAGCAATTCTATCAAAATCAAAGCATTTTGTTTATTTTATTTTCTTTGATGCTTATATGGGCTATGTCTTGTTCTTATAGTACCATGTTGTGCTCCTACATTTGAAGTTAATGTTGAAGAACGTATTTTTTTTAAAATATTAAAGACCAATGTCCTTGCTGTTAACTCTTAATTATTACGTTTATACCTATATTTTTATTTCTTATAAAAAAATATCTATATTTTTATTCACTATTTATCATTAATCTTTCCCAGCTTGAAGATCTTGTTATATAAGCGGGCCAACTTATTACTGTAAATTAGTTTGATACAGCTCGAGCTCGATTGTTCTTTCATCTCGTTCAAGCTTGGCTCAGCTCGGCTCACTTACACCCTTACCCACAAGCCCTTTCCCGTGGACTACTCAACTTCTGGAGTAGGCATTCCTTTTCAAAATATTTAGACCATCTGAATTATTCTTACTATTGGAAGCCTCTTTCTTCACAAACTAAAGCCTCTGTCAAAAAAGTTTCCCAAACAATTATTTGCATAGCATAGTGTATTATCTCATTGCTTACTCAGCAATATACATAGTCATTCTGTTAAATTTTGAACCTAAGACTTAACAAATAAACTATAATCTTTAGGCAGAAGCTGAAAAGAGATTTGAACAGGAGTCTTACTGAAACGATTAAGGATTCTAGAACTGCCAATGTATGGCTATCCTCAAACTATATGAGAGCGAAAATTCTCATGATAAACATGTGACTGTGCTAGCTCTATATTAGGAATTACCACCAAGAAGTCGACTGAGTAGCCGTTATGCACAAATAATATCTTTAGAAAGGCACCTTAACTCATCAGAGACAGACTAAGTCATAATTAGATTGTAATTATAGTACAGAGCCAAAGACAAACCTGGGTTACATAATTGCCATACTGGTCCTGGGCAAGAGCACAAACAGACTCCAAGATCTCATCAACTATAAACTGGCATTGCAGCT
Source organism: Prunus avium (assembly GCF_965620075.1). Classification (NCBI taxonomy): domain Eukaryota; kingdom Viridiplantae; phylum Streptophyta; class Magnoliopsida; order Rosales; family Rosaceae; genus Prunus; species Prunus avium. Next base: position 6,151,213 of record NC_142284.1, on the reverse strand, counting down.
CATCTGTACAATGCTCCAGAACTCTCTACAAAACACAGGAAACAAGTTCATTCTTCGTATGATAACCAAAGGATGAACATTAAAGGGGGGGAAGAGAAGTGCGAAAACCCCTCAAGTTTAGTGATACCTGTATAACACGACAACCATAAGGGTGCATTGAAAGTGTTGCAACTTGACCATGGAAAGCAGATATTATAAACCCAATTTTTTCTGTCGGAATGCTCTCAATGCACTTTTGTATGACATGGTTTCCATTTTGATCACGAACACATCTCATAACATGTCCATCCAGTTCATGTACAAGCTGTACTTTCTGTTCAATCTCAATAACCTCAAGTGCCTGCACCCACAAAAATAGTATATAATATAAGGATTACAATTGGGACAAGAAAGAACAACATGCTGGTAAGGCAATTATGTTATGCAACTTGCTTCCAGTTCCAGTTACATTATGCAAATATTGTTGGCAGCTTGTTAGAGATCTCATTTTCCAGTCAAGCCCATATAATCAGATAATAACAAAGTTTCAGTCTTGAAAACAAACAAACCCATCAGTTTATTATGAATCAGAGGGTGGCTATTAAAGATTAGTATGAGGGTAGGGTTGAGTGCGGAAGATGGGGGTTGCATTGAGGTTGGGGTGGTGGCTGGTGAGGGGGGAGGGAGGATCTATTTGAGGGAGAGGGAGGATCAATTCGAGAGAGAGCTTGGTGGGTTGGAGTGGCAGGGGTGGTGGGTGGTATACAGGGCAGGGATACTAGGTTTTATTGTTTTATTTTTTTCCCAGGTTCTTCTATATTTTAATCTTATTTTCTAATTTTAAACAGAATTATTTTAGTTTTAGTTAACAGAAGTTAAAAGCTGGACTTAAATTGCTAACAGAATGAAATACAGTGACCAAATGTGTTTTCAGGCCTAAACACAGCGACCAAAATTGTGTTTTACCCAAGAAAATGTAGATTTACAAATTACAGGAACCTAATAAATTACCGCCACATGGACCTGCATTCAGTTGTTTACTTCTAAACATAACTAGTAATAGCACTTAATATCGAAGACCTCTTCAGCGCCTTCAAATATATATGAATGAGGTACACTACTAAAAAATATGAAGATAAAATTTAGCAAAACTTCAAGACAAGTCAAGCTAAGATATCAATCAATTCAATCACAAGACCCCTCTAAAACTGTTCTCGACTATCTACACCCATAAAAAGGAAAAGCTGAGTCGTGTTATAGAATTGCGAATCATAGAAACATAAATCTGCAACATGAAGTTAATAAGCCACACATATTTTAGCAACACTTATCACACTCACATACCTTTTGGATTACACGACAGCCATACATCTGCAAACTTAAAGGCAGAATTTGACCTGAAAGTTGTTTGGCAAGTTCCTTCCTCTGCTGAGAGCTTCCGTACTCAAAAAACTGAAATGAAAGGAAATGGAAATTAATAAAATGGCATGAACCATGACATTTCTTTAACTGCATAAAGATAAGAAAAAATAGAAACGTACCTTCTGAATCACATAGTTACCGAAAACATCAGTCATTAGTTTAGAAGCATGTGGGAGAACTTCTTTGAATACAGAAGCCTTCTCTTCAGCACTACAGTTTTCCAACTTCTGCTGAATAAATCGACTCCCATGTTGATCAGCACTGGAGTTGAAAAATTCATGATGACTTACTTATTTAATAAAAATTATTAAAGAAATCAAAATTTGAGCACAAAATGAACTTACCTGAATTCAACAATATGTCCTGTGATGTCAGATAGCTCAAATTTGCGGCCTTTTCCAGATTTCAACTCTTCAAGGAAATTATAAATCTTGGGGTCATCAAAACTATCAAAGCCTCTTTGCCCTGGCCATCCGGAATACAAGCCAGTATTTCTACCTGAACTTATGGGGGATACTGGCAACACTGGGCCACTAAGGGGTGAGGTTGGATACTGCATCAAAATACCAACATTTGGTGCACTTCCAAAATAGTTGGGACTTACTGGCCCTCCTCTTTGTGGGTTCAAATTCACCAGGCTTCCATTTCTCTGTTGTTGGATTTTGTGGTCATCCAAATAAGTAGCATGAGTGGACACTTTCTTTGAGTCAAGGCCACCTCTAGAAGCCAATGAATCAAATTGGCTAGAAACACCATATGACTCCACAAAAGGCTGTTGATGGTACTGCATGTACATAGGATCGGAAAAAGAAGTTTGCAGTGGAAAGCCAAGTTGCCCATAGAACTTACTTAAATGTTGCATATCAGCACCAGGTGAAATGCTGCCACCAGTTGCAACCCCAGATGTTTGAGCATTAAAGCTTGGACCAACATTTCCATCAACAACAACAGGAACAGCACCTGGAGGATGGTATCCACCAATATACGGAGGAAAGCCAGTGGGGTTTAAAGCATATCCACCTACATATTGTGGAGGAAAAACACCTGGTGCCTGATAATTTGAGTAATATGGATTAGCTGAACTCATGTAGGCTGCTGCAGTTGCATATAGTGGAGGTGTGAACCCAGATGTCTGGAGTAATGGCTGTACATCCGCTGCAAACTTGGTGGTGCTATGGAGATACTGATCCATGCCAATGTATGCTCCTTGGGAAGCTATTTGAGACTTGCCACTTTGAAGTTGAGATAAACTGTTTTGTTGTTGGTGTATCTGGTGTTGCAGGAAATGATTCTGGTAGCTGCGCTGCCATTGTTCTTGATTTCTTTTATTCTCCAGCATGTTAGATATATTAAGAGCCTTCATTTCAGATTCAATAACTGCAACACCAGCATCATTAATCCCTGTAGTCCTGGTAAAATCAAGAGATGAAGAACTTGCAATAGGGGCTGGTGAGGAATTATCACTTAGTGAAAGTACTGTATTATCTGCAGAAGTTGCAACCACGGTGGTCCTAATGGCAGCTGTCACATTAATAGGGGGATCATGCAAGGAACTGGAAACAGGTCTTTGATCAATGAATTCCTCAGGTATTTCATTGCCTAAGGTACGAGAGTGATTATATACAGGTTGTGGAGAACCACCAAAATCTTCCTGGAAATAAAAGATGGTTTTGTATTTACAACCATGACATTGTAATGAAAGCAAGCTAAAAGCAATCAGTCATTACTTATTCCACATCAACTCCAGTGTTTTGCTAGCACTAATATTCTTTGGAATTCACAGTATGATAAAACAATTATTTCATTTGTCAATAAGTGAAAATGATTCAAAACTTGACAACCTAACTAGAAAAATTATATTAAATGAAATTCTTAAGGTAACTAAAAATAGGAACATATGCACCTTGGTAAAAAAAATTTAAAGGTATCGATTTTTAACCTGTATTAAATCACCCACATTTTTGTGTTGGCCTACCAATGAAGCTGCATCCTCTTCAGACCAAATTTGGCTTGTCTGATCTGCCCAATCACTAGAAACCTGTTTGGGTGACTGATCATCCTCAGATTCTTCCTTGTGTGTAGGAAGTGATCCCTGAGACACATGCAAAGGAGCATTACCACTGTCATCTACAGGTCCCCAATTCTGGCTGAAACTACCAATATGGCGTACCAGGCGTCTATTCTCCCATGAGATAAGTGGAGGAGGAAGTCTAGGATTAAGATTGACATTGGCACAGTAATATGCCAAATAAGCTGGATCAGCAAGTAATTGTTCCTCAGATTCACACCTTTCAATAACACTACTTAGACTTGCCAAGCTTCCAGAGTCCTGCTGGGATAGAAGGTTATCAATGGATAAAAATGAACCCTCCATGGTTGGGGGTGCACTTCCACTTCGATTAGGGGAAGCATCCTTTTCACTGCTATGAAGCCTATGGCCCCTCAGAAGCAATTTCAACTCCTCTGCTGCCATATTAGCAGAGGATGGTGCAATTTTTGCAGCCTTCTTATGGGAAGCCCATTTTCCACTAGTTTCGGACATTCTAATTGGACTTTCTGTCGCCATGCTAACAGAATATAATATGCCCCCCTTTTACTATGATAGTATAAGAAACCTCACATGGAACCCTGAGAAAGCCAAGATATGCAGGGCATTAAAGGCAATATGTGGGGGATTATAGCAAGAAAATATACGAAGTAAAGATCAAACATAATAAGACATTAAGTATAAACTATAGCTAATAGAAAGAACCAGAAATGAGAGAAGGCGCCCTAGTACTTCAACAGCATATGATTAGTAGAAAAACTTACTAACATTTCTCCTTAAACTGAGAACACTTAGTACTTTCATGCCAAGAAGTACATTTTTGTTTTATAACATTTTTTTTTTCTGAAACAAGTGAACTTAAAATGTCCAAAGAAAATATTTAGTCCTAAGAAAGCAGAGGAATTAAAATTTCTCAAACTTATAATTGGTCTTCATATCTAACTTTTCTCAAATTGTACAAGATAAATGCACTATATGCTGAAAAGTAATTGATACATAGGCGTCATAACAGCTTTAAAAAGAGGAAATTACAACAACAACAACAAAAAATGGCAAGATTCATTAGTATTATCCAAATTGTAGAATTACTAACAATTCTTATTAAGAAGTGTAAGTTTTTTTATCTTATCATTCACTTCCAATTATCAGCAAAAGGAAAAAAAATTGAAACTTCATTGCAATGCAAGTGAGAGCTTAGACCAGCAGATAACATGAAAATTTAACCCTTTGACGAGAAAAAAGTTAAGAAAAGCAAAAACAGCCTCTTTAGGACGCTCTAAAGAGAGACTTCATTTCAGACTAACTAATACGAGTTCCTGAGTTTTGAGAAGAACCCAAAACAACATATATAATAAAACTCAAAACTCTCTCTTCCTTTTCCCCCAAATTTCTATCCAACCAATCGAAATGCAAGAAAAAATCCAATAAAAAGCACGGATAATCAGAGGCAGACACAAATATTATCATCAACAACAGCAAGCCCCAGCATACTACACAACCAAAACCATGAAAAGCACAAACTTTATCAGCAGCAACCAGTCAAGCACATAGAAATGGAAAGGGAAAGAAATCCAGTAGAATTCAAGCATTCAAATACAGCAAAACGGTCAGAACAGAGTACCAAAGTATTGGAAACGATAGGAGCAACACAGAGAGATAAAGAAACAAAGACAGTTTGAGTTTTGAGAACCCTAGGTGGACTCTTTTTTGTCACAGCAAAGTTTGAGTAAAACGTTATAGATTCCCTTACCACCACCAGCTGATGCAAAAGATTCACTGTTCAAAACAAACCCTAGATTCTCTTCACAGAGAGAGAGAGAGAGAGAGAGAGAGAGAGAGAGAGAGAGGGATGTGATGGTCCTATCTGTGGGTCTACTAAAAATGATGTATTTGGCTCAATTCAGCGGGTATTTGCTATTTAAAGCTCTGTTTCTTTAAACCGAAGAAAAAGCGCTAATTCCAGTCCAGATAAGGTTTTTGCTCTGTTTCACTTCAATTTCTTTTTTAAAATTTGCTTCCTTTTCGGGTTTTTTATTTTATTTTTTCATCTTTTAATTTCGATTTTAACTGAAAGGAGAGTAAAACCCAAACTCCAGGTGAATATAGTAAAAACACTACAACAAACATGGCCTTAGCCAAATTGATTAGAGCGGGTGTATTTTTCCACTCTCCACTCAAGTTCGAATTCGATTCCCCCTCTTATTATCGCTTGTATAAAAATAATAAATAAAAGTAAAAACACTAATATTATTGGGGTTATGAGCCTTTGGGTTTGGTTGACTTTAATGGCAAATAAAAATGGACAAACAAGAATGTGTGCTAAAGAGCATGTTGCTTTTGCATATGCTACCTTGCGTATGTAAGCAGAAAAAGGAAATGGTATCTTCCATTTTTTAATGAACATCTTTGCATAATTGGTGATGCACAAAAGAAGATAAAGTCTAAATGATTATTATCCTATTGTATTTAACTATCATATTTTCTTAGAAAATTAAAAGGAGTGCCATTAGTGACGTTGTTTTAGGATTAAGGGTATGCATTGAATTAATAATTCAATAGAAAACTAAACATCGTGAGTTTGAACAGAAAAAACGGCATATCAACTATGAAAATTAGGGTAAGTAATATCGTTATAAATCTTATTTACTCTAGAAACGTGCATTACGTGTTTTTTTGGGTCTAATAAATGTGTATTAGGTGTTTGAAGAATTTGAATAAAACTCTTTAATCTTTTATATATATATATGTAATTGGAATATTCTCCAATTGAAAACACATATGATACATCATTTTTATTTCGCAAGCAACAATTGTGTGAAGGTTTTGAATATAAAAGAATTGTTTCGTGGACGCTACTTCTTATATGAATATATTCGTGTGTTAATTTGAAACGTATTAAGTTATCTAATCAAGAAATATATATATATATTATCTTAATTATATTTAAAATAGAAAGAATTAGAAATTAGAATACTGCATGAGTTTGACGAACATTGTATATGAGCGAGAAACGTGCCTAAATTCACCTGATTGGTCTTTTGTCGTCAAGCTCACCATTTATTTATGCTATTTTACAAAAATAATAATAATTCATGCCATTGGGCCTTGACCCATTTTAATTTGGGACCGAATCGGATCCGACCCGTTTTAGACTCCATGACCCATTTGTGAAACAGAGGCTAACAAAGACCCAATTTCCAAAACCCCCAAGAAAAACCCCCCGCGTCTGCGTCCCTGTCTCTTTGTGCAACACCCCCCATCGAGAAAAAAACCCTATTTTGCTTGTGGATTTGAGCTCAGAAAGGCAACGCCCCAAGTGGGTTTCGTAGGTTTTATGGAAGAGTACACTCTCGTGGTGAGGAAGCCCTGTTTTGGCTTGCCTACTGCTTGCCCTTCATGCTTGCCGGTCTTCTTCTACCTCAAGTTTGCTAATGTTCCCTTTCACTTGGATTACAATCTTACCTACCCTGACTCTGGTATCAATGCTTTCTCTGCATCTTCTTGTTTTTCTTTCGTTTTCTGAGAATTTTATGGTTGGGTTTTAGTAGGGTTTGTCATTTTGGTTGTCAGATTTTTCCAGGAGGTCTTATTGGACATTGGGTTCTTGTTTGTTTTATGCATTGAGGTTTTTTGCGGACTGATTTTATGCATTGGGTTGATAATTCCATAATATATGGGTTTTTTTTTTGTTTCTTGGATGTGAAGTTCCTAATTCCCATCTGCTACTAATCTGAAGTTTTTCATTCAAATTTCTTATAAATTATTGGGAATTGAGCTTATATCTTGGTTTTGTGGATGGTGTCTGTTATGCATTAGCAGTACGGTTGGGATGTGTGTTGCTAAAAATAAATAGGATTTTGTGGGTTTGGTATCAGTTTAAATGGGTTTCTTTGTATATTTAGGCAGATCTAATTTTATTGGACAAAGGTTCCTAGAGGGGTTGCTTGCACCTGCTTATTATATTTGAATTTGTATAATAATGAGTTTATTTATAGGATTAAGCTCTGTTGTTGTAGCAATAAAAGCTTCAAATTTAATTTTTCATTTACATTTGAGTACAGTGTGAGTGTGTGCACACATCTTACCATTAGACGAAAATGATGATATTGATTGTGGCTTTTGTTTTAGATAAAATCCCTTATATTGAATCTGGTGAGTACGTGACTTATAATAATGAGAAGGGTGGCATTATCGAAAGACTGAAAGAAGATCGCATTGCTGATTTGGACACTGAACTTCACTCAGTTCCGGAATGGATATCTACAAAGGCAATGATTAGCTCCTGGCTTGCTGATGCAATCAAGTATGAACTCTGGGTGGGAACAGATGGTAGTTCTGCCGAAAAGATATATTATTCTGATCTCCCATGGCCAATTGGAAAGATTCTATTCTTAAAGCAACTGCACAAACTAAAGCAGGAACTTGGGATTACTAAAGACAATTCTGAGAAAATAGAAGAACAGGTTTTTTTTCTTCATATCCTACTACTTTGTGTTAAGTAATAAATTCTCTCTCTCTCTCTCTCTCTCTCTCTCTCTCTCTCTCTCTCCTAGCAGTTATTTTATATGGTTTTTTTGTTCATTGTTATGTATATTATTGAAACAATATTTTTATTGATCTGAAAAATTGATGGACAGACATACAAGAGAGCCAGCCTTGCATTTGGAGCCCTGTCAAGTAGGTTGGAGGAACAGAACTTTTTATTTGAAAACAGGTGCTTTTCTATCGCATTGATACTCCATTTCCTTTTATAATGAAGTCCTTAGAACTTCTTGTTATTGCTAAACTTTCTTTCTTTTGTATTAATATCCTTTTACATGCAATGTAACAATTAATAGTCCCCTGCTGATTGTGTATCCACCTGTATCGTTCCTTTTGTGCAGGCCATCAAGTTTGGATGCACTCTTTCTTGGGCAGGCACTTATCACTCTTCAAGCATTACCAGTAAGTCATTTTATTCATTTGCAGACAAAGAGAGGAGAAGTTTATATTAGCAGTTAAGAACCATTTACATTAAACTATATTAATTAAATAGTTTGAATCTTGTAAGAAGTTCAGTTTCTGGCTAGAATTTTGAGCTTTCCTTGTGGATGAGTAATCCATATAAACTCATAGAGTATTAATTGCTTGAATGGGAAATCAAAGTAAAATAAGATGCCTGCCATGTTTAATTCTGCATCATTTCATGACCTTGAAAATTATGGTTTGCACCGTTTTCTATATCAGCTTAGTAATTATTTTGAGCTTTTAAACTCTTTTGAACAGAAACGTTGTGTAAATTCTAATGCTTCTAACTCATTAGTGTTGTTTAAATTTTACGACATTTATACTTCCATAGAAAGTGAATTTTATGATAAAGCCAGATCATTTCAAAAAACAATTGATAAAGCTAAAGATCATTTTTTTCGCACAACAATCAGAGCATGTTGATAGATTGGCAACAGGACTTCTATTATCTCATTTTGGTAATGGTTTCTGGATTGTGACTTACAATACAAAGAATAAACATACTGTAAATTTATTTATTTTATAAGCTACTTTTTTCGTTGGGACTGTTAATAAAATATGTATAATACACTGGGAAACAGAATTCTTCTGCTTTACGTTTTGTGAACCTTTGTTTACTGGTATCTTTTATGCTTCTACCTCAAAATATCGGTTTATTTTTCTTGGGCCAGTGAGATTAAGATTTTTGTCTAAAAAGGCTTGGGTTCAAGTTGAACCGTCAACAAGCAAAACGGGAAAATTGGCTTTTGTATCTTTTCTGGAACTCTGACTGAACATTTTGAGCTTAGGAAAAGGTGCTGCAGGTGTATAAATGACACAGTTCTAGTTGACAAAATCCAACCGCTTGAACCAAATAGCAAATTTAAACTAAAGAAAGATGACACTGGTTCTGAACTCGCACTCAGATGTTAGTGTTTTGTGCACATATTTTGGCCCCATGATTGAACTTTTTAGTTAGCAAAGCGTAGGAATCAAGTTTGCAGCTTTTCATTTTAGTTTCCCGGTGCTTGATTTATAGCTTCATTGTTCATCTCTCAACTGGAATTATGCTTTCCATCCTCCCTTCCCCTTTCAGATTTACTGATATCATTATATAGTTACTTATTATTTTGTTCGATCTGGACATTATATAGTTACTCTAAGCACCTAGTTTTTCAAGTATCATGCCCTTTTATTATGTTGCCTTAACACTTAAACAATGTGTTGGCACTTTTAGTAAGTAATTACAGCATTCCTACTATTTGCAACATATTGTAGTGTACAAAATATCAAGTTTAAAATTACATCAATTGCTACTGTGCTATGTTAATTATAAGTTATAACACATGGAAATGCTATGAAGGCACACTGGTGTTAATATTTTCTTTTCTTTTATTTCCCTGCTTTAATGCTTTCCTTCTCACTTTATTCATGCATTAGCCTGTTTTCTATGTGACATTGGATCGCCTTTTAGATGTGTGATTATGTACATGATTTTAGTTGGAGTTGGTTCCTGATTTTGTTTTGTCATCATGCATGGTTGCTTATTTTGATAATCATGAGTTAAATGAAATTTGATCTTGCAATATTGCAGGGATGAATCCAAACTTGTTTTTAATATTACTCTTAAATATATTAGTTTTTACTGAATGAACTTGGCCTAAGAGCTACACCAAGTTGTATACCAGATTTTGTCATCTTTTTAGTTTAAGGAGTTTTGTTAACCGTGCTTCTTGAAATTATGTGCTGTTAGGAAACATCAGTGCTGCGGAGCAAGCTTTTAGAACATGAAAACCTTGTTAGGTATGTTGATAGGCTTAAGACGGAGATCGTGGATGCAGGTTCTTCATCTTCAGTCCCAAACTTTAATGCAAGCCCTTCATCAGCAGCTCCTAGAAGAGGTCCTTCAAATTGGAGTGAGATACTTTCATGTTCAAGACTTGTATATCTGTATTTATTCCTTTGGACGGTATAATGTATTGGATTTTTTGCTTTTACCAAACCAGCTCAATTCCCTCTATTTTTGTTTCTTGAGTGGAATCTTTTCGTATCCTGGAAAATTTGGGATTCGACTTGGCTTGCACACTAACAGTTTTCAACACCCTGTTTTTGCTTTCAGAAAAGTAGTATTTTAGTTTTGTGTGTATAAAACACGAATGAGATTCCAATTAGGCCTCTCTTTAACTGGAAGCTACAGTTTGCAATCTGAGATCATGTGAGACCAAATTCCTCTTTCTTGCATCACTAATGTAAGAGCTTACTAACCAGTACATGGGTGATATATATCATCTAAAATATAGATAGGTCATGAAAGGTAAATTGTAGTTCTTCAGGAGCTAAAGATCAAGTAACATATAATTTGACCTTTCGTGCATATGAAGTTTATGTGATTGAATTTTGTTTAATTATTTTAGTCCTATATGTGATATTCTTATATCAGTAGAAACTTAATTATCCTGAAATGCAATTTTCTTATGCTTATTTTATTTTTCAGGTTCTAAGCCCAAAAGCAAACCCAAAAGGGAAAAAACAAAAGAGGAGATAAGTTTTAAGAGAAGGTCCAAATATTTTTTGGTAGCACAGCTGGTTTCAGTTGTACTTTTCGTCACTCTCATGGCCCGAGCGGATGATGCTGAAATTGAGCTTGATGATGTTGAAGGATATGAGTAAATGATTAGGTAAAAAGAAAGGTTTATCTTTCTGAGTTATATTCTCAACAACAGCAATTTTTTGCACGAAAACCAGCCAGGGTTAGCAGCCTGATGAGGAAGATTTTTTCTGTAATCCCGTTCTCTCATTTTTGTAGTATGATATGGTTGGAAATTTTGGAAAATAAGCACCTTTATAAATACATGATATGATTTATTGGAAAGATCGAGTTAGAAACGTAGACTTGGGGGCTTGAACGATATTCTCCTAACCTGTAAGATTCCAATGTTGACAGTGTAAATTTTGTTCAATTTGAATTGTTCAAGGGTTGGACCATGATGCAACTTCATACTTATAGGTCTTGGCCCTCTTGGGCATCATTTTCTGAATGAGATCATGGAATATGGTCCTGATACATAAATCCTGTTACTTTGTTATTGATTATGGTTGTAATGCTGTTATTCAATAGAAGTTCTTGATTGATATTGGGATTTCTTGAAAAGGAAGCACAATGCTAAGACTATAACCCATCCCGTCAGGCGGGTGTATTTTGACAAAAGAGATTGTGCTAGGTTGGAAGGGCATTATGTCATATTCATCTGCTTGACGTCTAGCCAGTCGTGTTTGAGCACCTGCATTAGGGTTTTGAACTTCTGGTGCCGGTGGCTGATTTGACTAGGAACCTCATTTTGTGTCCAAATGAACTAGGGTCTTGCAACTCCTTGCACCATGGAGGTTCCTAGAAAACGTAAGAAAGAATTGCACTAGCGGATTTGTTGTTCAGTGGTGGTGGTGCTGTTCGATCCTTTATGTTTTGAGTACTTTGCCGAGGTTATAAACCAAGCATGTTATTGACCAACTTTTGTTACCAAAGCAATGAACAGAGATCTGAACCCTGGCATGTACAGATTATCTTTCCTGTAACGGAATGTTATAATTAATGTTCTTTTTCTGCTCTTCTAGCGAAATCACAACTATATCAGGATTCAGGCACTAGCTAAAAGGGATAAGGTGGCAGCAACTCTATGCTAATATTCAAAATAGATTAATTTATAATTACATTGACATCCATTAATCACTAAACTACCCCATAAACATCAGAAAATTACATTGCAGCTCTAGCCTTGGCGTTGTCCCATTGATTCACAAGTTCGGCATATCCATCAGCAGAAGCAATAGAAAACTGTGTCAGTGAGCTCATAGTAACTGACATTCCAGCACAAAGTACCCTTATTGCAACCTCAGCCATTTTGTCTGCAGTCATTACTTGTTCAACTTGACCGACCTCCACAATTTTCATATCCCCACTAAATTCATCTGGTGTTCCAGCTCCGAATCTCTTTGAACCTACCCTAACATGGCGTGAATCCTCTCTAAGCTGTTGTGCATAGAGGGACCCCATACCGGCTGCAAAAAAATCTAGTCCATCCAGCACCGGTGTCTCATGTATGGCATCCAGAAACCTTGACCATTGGATACAAATTCCAAATATTGGAAGAGCACCATTTGAGCGACGGGGAGAGAGTGGCAACTTCGATGTATCAGGATCAGCCCTCATGCAACGGAGCAGCCACCCTGTTAAGGCATGCACATAGGATCGTTGAGAAGCGATCCATGACTCAAAATAAGCTCGCCAATTCCTCAGCTCTGTCTCAAGATTGGCAGCTGAACGTGCTAGCCGGTTTGGATCAGTAACTGAAATGGAAGAGTGTCTTTTAGCTTCCAGTTTTGAAGGCGTGCCTGCTAGTAAAACCTTGGCTTCATCCAGGCTTCGTTTCTGTGACCGATGACACTCTGCCATTACTTTCCACATCCTTGCTAACCTGGAGATAATTAATTAATACAGAGGGATAATTACTTAAAGCATGGTGGGAGCTCATATGCTGCCATGCAGTCAGCTTCAAAGCTAATTCTATGCATGGAAAAAAATGAGCACATATTTTAGCTATGGTTGATAAAGAGCTAAAGGACATACCCTTGTATCAGTTCTGAAAGTTGAGGCTGCAATTCTTCATCCCTTAAGGTCTCAATCCTCTTTGAAATAGCTTCAACCGAATGTATTGAAACCTTCATCTGAGTATGCAGATCTCTAATGGCTGCCCTTGTTTTTTCTAATGCAGAATAGTCATCTCCTTTTACATCTTGGTTCCGGAGATGCGTCAATTTCTTTTCATATGCAATCCGAACCTTTTCTCCAGACTGTAAGTAGTGATGCACAGATCAATTTTTCATATTTTCCTTTTTGTTTAAGAATAAGGGAACACATATTTATATCATGAACTGTAACATATGCATACAAAACATAGAGAATTCCATTTGACGATTCAAGTATTTTTGTAACACAAGCAGGTGCTATTTGCAATATGTAAAAAGTATGTGGTAGAGTTTAGAATTATACCTTGACTTCCTCATAGAGTTTCTTCTCCCAAGCATATAATCTATCCAATGTTGATTGGTGACTACCTGAAAACATGCAGGGCTCCTCTGAGATGTCACTACTGCTTTCATAGCCTTCATCTTTAGAACTCGAAGAATTCAGTAAATATCTGGAAGAGGCTGAGCGAGAAGAAGCTGTGCGAAATAAAGCTACTGGGTTCAACATTTTCATGGCTGCAATAACAAAGTACTTACTATATAATAACCTGAAAGTTCAAAGAAAATAAGAAAACCAAAATGAAGAGTTGATTTGATGAAACATTGACCTCCCTGGACTGCATATTGACATACAAGGTAGCAGATAGGACAAGATCTAATCTGTTATCTACATATTTTATTTATTATCTGTATATAATCTGTTATCGCTGTGTTTGTAAAATCATAATATATACTCCTTGTGAAAGTAGGCTTCCCTCATTTATTTATTGAAAAATTAATTGGACAAGTCTTGGAAGATTTTGTGATTGCAAGATTCTGGAATGTCTTCCACTTTGCTTCTTGAAAATTAAATAAATCATTGACAAAAGTATGTTATTATCTAGTGAATAAATTGGCTGTCATGTTTCATATCATACAACAATACATTTTGTTAGTATGCGTTTTGTGAATCTCAACAGTTTCTTAAACTTTGTGAACATGCATATGGTTTATGGTTTCCCTACTTCAGTCAGTGGCAAGGCAAGGATTAGGATCCTCTCAATTTGGAGATTCCATCAGGTTGTTCATTCGGAAGACCAACTTGTTCAATTTAGTAGAGAGGATACTTATCCTTGTGCCTGGAGGCATTTGGAAGCATGTTTTTTTCGGCCCTCCACAGCCATATCATGACCAAAGTCTAAACAGCCATCTGATGGAAACTATGCACAAATGCCAAGGGCATAACAAGAACTAATAACAGTATGGGTGAAGTAAAAAGTCAAGTAAGCAAACCTGTGAGTTCGTTGGAGGTTGACGAGTACTCTGCTCTACTGGCCTCTAACAATGCTGAGACCTCATTGGCTGCATTGCAAACAATCATGAACTGAGTTTCTAAATCCTTGATAACTTCTGCCATACTTGTTGGCCTTCGGTCTAAATAAACAGTAAAGCCTGGCGTTTCCTCCTTAGCTTCCTGGTTACCAACAGCGGTTGCTTGGTTACTAGGTTCAACTTGTCTTGTATTCTGAGATCTTGACACCTCTATACTCACACTACTATGCGATGGTATTTTTGCATCATGCTCAATTTCAGTTCCGCTATCCATTTCCTCCTCCTCCTCCTCCTCTTCCTCATTAACATCTTCAATAATAACTTCTTCTCTGTTGCAGTTTAGATCAACTTTATCCTTTTCTTGTGCTACATTTGCCTCGTTATCACATTCCTCCTGTTCAGTCTCAACTTCTTCCAAGTCAGGGATCCCTTCTTCTTCTCTGACCTGCCTTAGACCTCTAATCTCATCATCCATAACTGTCTGATCAAGACTACTTCGAGTGGGATAACCATAGTAATCTAATGATGAAAATGGGTTCCAAAAGAAATCCCATTGAGAATTTTGAGGCGAAGGTGGAGGGATGTTGGGTCTATTGTTAGGGGAATAAGAGAAGAATGAAGAATTCATTGGTGAAGATTGCATTCCAAAGAACCCATCCATCCCAAAATGGTGGATTGGAGAGTAAGTTTCAACTCTGGCTGTTTCTGGTGATTGAGGCCTCTCTTCAACTGAAACTGCTGGGTTCCCTCCTGATCTTAGATAACATATTTTCACAGAAGAATGGGGTTCAGATTGGATTTGTGTAGGTGTGAAAGATTTTGATGAAATTGAGATAAAACCAGGACTTGTTTTCTTAATGGGTGTGAAAGGTGGGGTTATGAATGACTCCAACAAGAACTCACGAGGCTCATCTCCTTCGACATAATCACGAAGAGCAGCTGAAACTCTTTTTAGGGACTGGATATAGGCAATGTGTCCAGAGGCAAATCGTGTTCTTTGCTCAAGAGCCTGTTTAATAAATCTCTTTCGATCTTTACAAAGTTGAACTGCTTCCACATCATCTAGCTTTGATGTAGAGCATCCCATCTCTAGTTTCCTCTTACCTTCTCCTTTCACCCTATGAATTTTTCAGGCTTGAATCAAAACCAAAATCACAAGGGTAGTCTTGTGTATTTCTCGCCAGATTCATAAGGGTTTTCTGAGGCTGATCAGTAGAGGACTTCAGAGACCTCACTCCAACATGAAGAACAATCACATGTGCAAAGCACGAAAAACCAACCGGAAATAATCTGCATAGAAATCAAATTTTAAATAACTACATTGTCACTTATTTAAATTCTTCTATAGAACTAAAAACACTTGGAAAAGGTCTGAGTAATTTTCTTTTCTTTATATTCAAGTCACAAGGAAGGTTTCAGAACATCTCAAACTTGCACAATCAGGAAGATGAGATTCTGTCAAAACCCCACACGACTATATATAATCATGATTGCTACAAAGGCCTATTAAGCTACAAGTTTTTGTCAAGCTGGGGAAGAAAGCATAGAACTAGGCTAGGAAACAACTTGCCAAAGAACCTCCTACCATACCCTGAACAGAAAGGTTTATCTTTCATTATTGGTGTATAATGGGATAGTATTTCAGTTTTCTTATTTTTTGCTAATTTAAGAAAAAAAAATTATCTGGGACACCACATAAAGGTTAAGGTTTCCAAAATTTACAATTTTATGATGAGTTGACAGTCACATTAATTCAAACCAAGAAATAAAGGAAAATACAAAGGGAAAAAACTCAGAGAAAATAAGAGAAGGGCACAGCAAAAGGAGATAAAGGGGGGAGAGAGAGAGAGAGAGAGAGAGAGAGAGAGAGGGCACAGCAAAACGTTTGAATAAAATCTTCTCTGAAATCTTATTTCAGTTGTTCATATGAAGCTGGAAAACAAAGTTTTAGACTTTTGCGAGAAAATAAGAAACCCTTTCTTCTTCTTTCTTTTTTGAAAAGAAAACTAATTTCAATATGTTATTATGCAGATATGACAAACAGAGATTTCAAAATAAAAAGGAAATAACTAATACTCATGAATGGAGAAGAAAAAAGAAAGCTCTATCTTGGAAATCAAAGAAATTTATATCATTAATGCTTTCTGAAGAGATCCAAATTAATACTAACAACAAACATGAGAAGCCATTTAATTTTTTTCAGCTTGTATTAAAGTGACTCAATGCTCACCTAAAGTTCATATGAACAAAAAACCAGAGAACCCATTTCAAAAATTGGGAAACAGAAAAGTTCAAATGTTTTATTTGAACAGGATGAAGGCCAATCAAGCCTACTTGAACATGGAAATTCAAAAAGGAAAACCCATTTCATAGTTTGAAAAATTAAATTAAATCTAGTGCTGAAAATGCTGATAAGACAGCACAACAGCTTCCCAAGAAACTCAAAAAAAAAAAAAAAAACCGAGCTTCGGCTGATTGTTCTAACGAATAATTTGCAACAAATAGAAAGAAAATAATAGAAATCAACAAACTGGATTGCAGTGAAGAAGTATACCTTGGTAATTGCGGGCGGGAATAAGAGAAGGAGCTTTGATCACTGAGAGAGAGAGAGACAGAGAGAGAGAGAGAGAGAGAAACAGAGAGAGAAGCAGAGAGACGTTGCGAAAAAAGTAACGGTCAAAAGCCAAATGAGAAGAAAAACATAAAAAAACAAAACTTAAAGTTCGAGGTTGGAGGACTCAAAAAAGATAAAGGGGGAAACAGCGGCCCGATAGGTAGAGAATATGACAGCTCAATAACTTTGCCCTCCATGTTGTATATATTTCTGTAAATGCCACTTCAATTTTATTGTACTTCTGATCTGAGGGCTGACAAGGCAAAAGCAGCAAGAAGTTGTGTTAAAGTTTTGTTTTGTGGGTGATTTATATTCATACTTAAGAGTTAAGATATTAATTTTCGCATCCAGCTTAAAATCTCCTACAGATCTGAAATCAAATGAAAGGAAAACGCCATAGTTAAACAAGGAAATTAAAGTGCATTTTGTGATACATATAGAAAATTAAGCTGGTATATAAATGTGGTAAGTCGAGTATTTTCCATTGACATATGCAAACATTTCTGAATGAGTGAAGTAGGTGTGGGCATCAAGCCGGTCGAACTATTCAAATCAGCTAAATTAAACTAATCTAATCAATTTCATTGAATCATCAAACCGTAATTAGATTGGCTTGATTTGATTTGGCTTATATGTAACAATCTAAACAAACCAAACCACCTACGTTAATTTTATTATTTTTGTTCTTAGGCATTTTCTTATTGGTTATGACCATTTACTATTGTGTTTCATTCCACACATTCACCTTTAATATATAATTGTGCAGTTAATTTATTACTTTGATGGAATGTTGAATGTTGATAGGATGCTAGAGATTCGGAAATTATAATGGTGGTGGCTTTATGTGTGCTTGCAATTGTTGAGAATGTTACGGTGATGATTTTAACTTCATAAGGTTATAAGAAGTAAGAAATATTTGATGTGTTTGTTTCAACTTGCAAATATAAAATTGTTGTGTTTTATTTTAAATCACTATTAAATTTGGAAAATGTGTAAATGTATTTTGTAGAAAATAAAATACTACCAAAAAAAAATAAAATTAACTTTATACTTTAATTGCACTAAATCACTAAAATAATAATAATAATAACAAAATACTGTTTATTTTTGTCAAAAATAATAAAATAGTGTTCAGCTACTAAATTGACAAACCGTTCAAGTGGGTTGGTTTGATTTATCCCCTCATTTTAAGTCAAACGTACCGCTCAATGATTAATTGGTTTGGTTACGATTTAGGGATGAAATTGATTTACACTGGCCACGCCCACTAGTAGCAGAAAAACTTGTATGAAACAGGAATAACATTGTTTTGTTATTCTCAACTAATTATAGATTACTATATTGAAAAGTTATCATATGTGACACGCCGTGATTAGTCAAAAAGATAGCAAAATAATACTATACCCGTTACGAATAAGCGTTTCTCCACTAATAGAGCCAAGATCTTTTGAGCTTAATTAGCATTGCTCACAATAAAATTAAAAATCACTCTGATTCTATAATTTTTTCTTATAAAAAAAAAAGAGTTGAAAACAGAGCACGTCTTCTAGTTGTCTCTTGCACATAAGCTGAAGGCTGAAGCCCATGCTGAAACTCAAGTGGGTTGTTCACCGTCGGATCAGTTTCACAGACTAGGATGAAACTTGAAAGTAAATTCAATAGTGGGAGCTTCCGCAAAAGAAATGGTGGTCCTCTGGTTTTACACACCTGGCGCTTTCTGCTGTGTTTCTCATAAACGGTGGTTGTCAAGAATAATTGTTTTTTTTTTTGGCGGATAGGATAAAGAATTTCGAAAAGCAAAAGAAAGTCCGGTGTAAAGAAAAAGAAGGGGGAGCTGGTCCCACCAAAGCCTCGGGGATGCCATTGGTAAAGTCCTTGTACGGAAATACCCTTGAATTCAGGCGAAAATATCAGAAGTGTCTTGTATAACGGCCTTGAAGACCATCTAATATCATCTCATGTTTATCTTTGTAATTTCAAACTTGAAAACTTCGTTATGAAGTTGAGATATACAAAACGTTACCTAGAAGTACTAAGAGCTCAACACTGCATAAGAGCATATAAAGATGTAAGGGGACATGAGTGGGGTGTGTAGTGATATCTAGACTTTCAGCCTGCGAGCACATTGTCTGTCCTCACACCCATTTGAGAGTCAAGAATTGAGATTTAGGGATTCAAGAATTGAAGTTTCTGATTTATGAGATTATGTATGCAGAAATAGACTTGAGAAACTAATCAAGGGTTGATAATATGAATCAATGTAGTGTAAATCAAGGGTTGAAAATACAGAAAGAATAGGTAAGTAAATGCAAAAAGAGAACCCAGGTGCAAATGTAGTGCGGTTCTAAGTTCAAGCAGTCGACATCTGCCTCCATGACTACGATTCAAAGGACGAAGCTTAGGGTTTTGATCGTGTCAATCCGCGCTAGCTTCGTCAAAACTCGAAAGATTCCCTTGTGCCTCTTCTATTTAATGAGAATACGAAATTTAATCATGCATTACATCTGTTTAGAGAGCTCTGTACAAATGCTGCAGGGCAGTGACCTGTAAATCCTAGTCAACCAATTGCTGATTTCTGCGACCAACCATCATTTTAGGTCAGTCATGGCCTATTAAACTACAGTATATGTGAGGGAAGAATAACGATTCTGGAAACGTAACCTGCAAGTATTAAACAAAGGTTCCATAACTAAGAGGTAAAGGAACATGAAATAAAGATCTCCAAAAAAATGACTGCATCATTTCTCACCTTTAGAGCTTTAAATGCAATGCCGCATTGCCTGTCTCATTCCATCTTCCATAGCTGCAGTAAGCATATCCATTTCTCCGTATGTCTAAGCTGAAAGTTAACAACCAAAACATAATGGGCAACTGTGTGATAGAAAAAGGGTTTTAATAACCCTCATATGTAATGCTAAACCTAATTCTTCCTGTTAAAGCAGTACAACAAATCAGTGAATTATTCTTGAATAAAAATATATTGCAGACCAGACATCGGACAAATTTTACACCTTAAAAATGTCGCTAAAATTTCCAGAAGACAGATAAACGTTGCTTGAATTCACCAACCTGGCGGGCAACTCATATTTTAACCTTGTCGTTTGGTTGAGAAGATCCAGATGCATAGAAAGTGTTTGAACCGTGTTTCTCTAGACAGAATTAATGTTTGGAATGTAACCTTCATTCTTCAGATCCTCATATAATAACTTAAGTAAATGAAGAATTTCTATTGAGCCATCACCCGAGTGAAACTCATGAAGTTGATGCTCATTCCCAATCCAGCTACAACCAGGAGTCTTGCTGACACCCCTCTGTTTCATCAACACTCTCATCTTTGCTGACTCATCCCACATTTTTAAATTCGCATATATCTTTGATGAGATAACATAGTTTCCAGAGTTTGAAGGCTCTAATTCGAGAAGCAGCTGCACTACCTGCTTAGTGACATCTACATTTTTACATTTCTTACAGGCGCCAAGCAATGCCCCCAGTACGACTTCATCTGGTTTTTCAGGCATTTTCTTAATGAAGTCCCAAGCTTCATGTACAAGTCCTGCACGTGACAAAAGGTCAACCAGGCAAGAGTAATGCTCTACTTTCGGGACAAGACCAAATGACGAGCTCATCAAATTAAACAATTGACGGCCCTCATCCACTAATCCAACATGTACACATGCAGAAAGCACTCCCACAAATGTGATGTCATTTGGCCGAGTAGCCCCAGCACCTTCTGTCATGCTCTTGAATAGGGATATTGCTTCATGTGCTCTCCCATGGAAAGCAAGGGCAGATATCATGGCATTCCACGAGACCTCATTTTTCTGGGGCATGTCTTCAAAAACTCTTAGTGCATTGGCTAAACTCCCACACTTAGCATACATGTCAATTAATGCAGTGCCAACATAAATGTCCTGTTGTATGCCCCTTTCGGATGCATATTTGTCAATCCATCTCCCCAAATCTAGGGCACCGATCGAGGCACATGCAGACAACATTCCAACCAAAGTAATTTCATCAGGATTAACACCTCTCTCTTTCATGTCATCAAAAAGCACCATTGCTTCATCGGACATTCCATTTTGAGCATACCTGTCATGTATATAAAATGATGATAAACATACCATCAAACTCAATTAATACATATAGTTAGGACACTTGATTTATACTTTCCAGATATGTACTAGAAGATAATTCATACAAATATTAATACAATGGTTGGTTAATTAACTGGACATTCTTATCCAATTCATCCCATAGAATCTAATGACCACAGCTTAACTTTAACCAGTTGCTGTAAGGGGAATATTGACCAGGCTCGAGAGTCAACGGTTTAAAAGATGCATAAGAAACTTTTGTAAGCAATAAAAGTACACTGCAGACATATTTTGATAAATGGGATTATTAAAGTACTGCGAAAGGTGGGCATATGCAGTACCAAATTGAACACCATCATGAATATAATTGTCGTTACTATTGTGTTTATCATTAAACCAAAATGCTGGTAAGTGATAACAGTTTTCAAAAGGAGCCCAGCCACCTTCTCAAAAGCTGCATTCCCGTGGAAGAAAATTTTCAACCAGAAGGAACCTCAAAACCCTTATATAGTTAATTTTTCCATGAAAAATAAGTAGAAGCAAGTGTTCCCAAATCAATCTACCACAATTTGTTCCAAACTAATGACACAACCAAATGTAAGTACTAGTTTCATTTAACGAAAATATCCTTCTGTCTTTATTCCTTGAATTTCCATGATACGATAATCTAAAGACATTTCCCAAATATCAAAATACGAGGGCAATACTCATGGTTCATGATCTAGTAAGTGCCTGATATAACCTAGCCCTAGGTGTAAGGTATCTAGGTGTGAGGCGCTGAAAGGTTCTATTTTCTCTTTCTTCCTTGCATAAAATCCCAATGCTGCTACATTTCGTTTTCAGATACCACATTCCTTTCTAATATTTAGAGTCAAATTCTCAACTTTACATAACCCTAGTCTCTTTATACCCTGAACATTATTACAACCCAGTTGACTTCCAAACCTCAGCCTTGTTCAATCTGCAAAATGTTATATTCCCTTTTTAATTTTTAACCATCAAAACTTAACATTCAAATTATTTAACACAGATAGCATGATTCTCCCCTGTGCGCTCTGACCCCATCATATCCACAAATTGAATTTGCAGGCCTGCAGCAAGGGAATGTAAACAGTAAATATAAACAAGATTGTACACAAGGGAAAGTTACTTGCCCTGTTATCATGGCATTCCAGGTGACTCGATCCTTTTTCTTCATACTATCAAAGACCCTCCTCGCCGAGGACAAATCACCACACTTTCCATACATACCAATCAATGCAGACCCAACATATGAATTCAGCTCCAACTTATTCTCAACAACAAAACTCTCCACCCACCTCCCCAAACTCAAATCACCCAGGTCCCCGCACGCTCCAAGAATGCTCACCAAGCTCATTTCATCAGGCTCAAACCCCGAATCCCTCATTTCTCGAAACAACCGCACAGCATCACCCGCATACCCCATTTTGGAATACCCGGAAATCATCGAATTCCACGAAACCAAGTCCCTTTGATAAATTTCATCAAACACCTTCCGTGCAAAACCCAATTTACCACACCTAGCATACATGGTAATCAAAGAGTGAGTCACATGTCCATCCTTATCCAATCCAGTCTTAAACACCGACGAATGGGCTGCACGCCCATGATTCAACTCAACCAAATTCGCGCACGCAATGAACACGAAAGGGTACGTAAAATTATTGGGCATCAGACACAAAGACTTCATTTGGTAATAGAATTCCAGAGAAAGTTGGTATTTATGCCATGTGGTGGTAAGGCCACGGATCATGACGTTGAAAGCGTAGTCGTTGGGTTCCGGGATGTGGGAGAAGAGCATGGAGGCATAGGAGAAGTCTTTGAGGTCAATGATTTTGGGGAGGAGGAAGTTGGGTTTATGTATGGAGTTTATGAGCATTTGGGTGTGAATTTGTTTCAACTCTTTGGTGGATACACATTGTTTCAGGAGGTATAAGAGCTTTTGGGAGAGAGAGGGGTATTGATTTGGGTTGTGGGGATTGAGGTGTGTGTGGCTTTTTTCAAAAATGATTTGGCGGGTAATTAGGTGTGAAGAGACTTTGGCTCTAAGCATAATTTAGTGCCTTTCAAATTTGCTGTGGTGGTTGTCGCTATTTGTTAGCTTATAAATCTTGGGGCATGACAAATACAGGGGTTTTTCTAAGATAGGAAAATCCGAAATTGAAATTTTTTTCCCCAACCAAATGGTTATAAGATTAGTTTAGAACTGGAAAGAAAAGCAAAAGGCCCAAAATGGCCCAAACTAGACCGAATCCAACAAAATGTAGTAAATTAAGAGAAATTTAGCTAGTTCATCAAGTCACTTACTTTTAACAGAAAATGTTTTTTGTGAAGGAAGTTGAGGTTCCACCCCAAAACCAGGACTCTTTACCTTCACATTCTCACACACCCCCGCACGTGTGGCGAATTTTCAAGCCTATCACGTGGACAACTCATATTGGGTGACGTGGAGCACGTGTGACCATTGGGCTTTCACACGTGGGCTAAACTGCTCTGATACCATGAAGGAAGTTGAGGTTCCACCCCAAAACCAATTGGCAATGAGGGGAGTAGCCCAACTCCTTATAAGCCCTTGCTAGGTTTCTTAACTTTCCAATGTGGGACTCTTTACCTTCACATTCTCACATTTTGTACTTATAAAACATTGCGAAATCAACTATTTGTTGGTCTAGTGGTAGTGTTTCCCTTCCAAAATGTTGGAAGATGTTTCAAGTTCAGTTTTCCCTCCTCAAAAGATCAAAAAAGAAGAAAGAGAAAACACTCAAGACCTGGGTGTGAATTTTTTTTTTGGTTACAAAAAAGGGGGTGTGAATTTATTTGTTGATGGCATACCCCTTCTCTGATTTCCACAATCTCATTGCATCTCTTCATTGTTGACCCATTCCTTTACTCTGGAATGGTATGGTTTCGAAGAACATGTTTAAGAAGACGGTACCAGTTATCAATTGAAAATTTTAAAAACCAAATGTTTAAGCAAACAGATAATTAGGTCATATAGGTTATGAACTTCAACACTTGTTATACCTTGTGCACACAATTGAGCTATAACTTGTCTGTTTTTATGGCCTTTTGTTTGCTTCCTTCCCTGTATTTTAACCACAATCCTCCTCTCCTTCACATAGGCCAGGCCTACACTTATCTGCCTACAGTACTTCCAAGCACTAGTCTAGATCTGTAGTTAGAACTTGGAAGAGGGCAATTATATGCAGAAAAAGACCATAGATATTTGGAAAGGCCACCCTGCATACCATCAGACCCCTTAAATTTCCCTTGGTTGCAATTGCAAGCAAATTGCATATTCCTGGTAATACCTACCAACTAAGATTTATAACATACATAGCTTCTAACACACATACACACACACACACACACACACACACACACACATATATATATATATATATATATATATATATCATGTTACATGCTGCTAGAAATTAATCCATCTTAAAAGATTTGAAGATGTTTGTCAGAGAGCACAGGGCATCATCATTAATGAACCGATGACATCGGGTTATTTAGTTTAATTCTTCAAGGGGGGAAAAAGAAAGTTTTGTTTTGAAGTAGTTTTAGTTGCAGGTTAATTTAATCATGGTTTTGGTGGGCGGCCTCTGGCAGCTATTCTACATGCAAACTGAATTAGCTCCTTGCTTGTGTCATCCATGTGTAAAACAACCTCTATGAAACACAAGCATTCCTCCTTATCCTCAGTCGCCGTCTTAATTGCTTCAACAAGCTCCTCCTCACAATGAACCTACAAACAAAATGAACTAAAAATTAAAAGAATATAAATCGAGGAAATTTAACGTTTGCTTCGGATATGGTTTCTATTTACCAGTTGAGTACGTAGTACTTAATTAAGAAAATGCAGTTATCAGATCATGGCTCACCTTGGTGGTCCAGCACTTGCCTTCCCCATTGTGAATAGCATCAACCAAGGCAGTGTAGTTCCAGTTCTTGATTATGTTGTAAGGCCCGAAATGGAACTTTTCTTCTGTCGTGTATCCGCCATTGTTAAGTAAAAATATGATATTTCGTTGTCCACATCGCAGCATAGTCGACACATCTTGTGCTGTCATCTGTAAGATATATAATGTGCTTGAGTACAATGGCATCTAGTTTAGTAACGAAGTGAAGAGAAACAGAAGGGCTCTATTGAAAATTAAAGAAAACCTTCAAGTTAGAATAATTATACCTGGAAGCTCCCATCACCAATACAACTAATTAGTCTCTTATTAGGTGCAGCCTGTGCATATCCTAGAGTTGCACCAACTGACCAACCGATTGATCCATAATTTATTTGACACTCATAACTGCAGATCCATTTTCAATCTCCACATTATATATTCTAAATTAATTGCAGAACTAGTCAATGTATATTCAATTTGCTTACGTGCATCCTTGTGGGAGTTTCAGCTTCTGGCAATTAAACCAAGAGTCTCCTGCTTCTGCAATCACCGCGGTGTTACTTGACAACATGTTTTGTATGTTTTTGAAAAGAATGCTGACTTTCAGATTCTCCTTGGGATCACATTGAGAAGGAAGGCCCTCTGAGACATGTATCCGGCTGTAGTTCTTGTAAGCAGTTGAATTGTACTCGAGCTGCCTTGCAAGTGCTTTGAGAAAGTCCCTCATTTGAATGCCCCCAAATCTTGGTCCATTTGCAATAACTACACTCTGAGGCTGTATGATTACCGCCTTCTGCATTTTGACATGAAGTGAGTACCCGACAGTGGTTAGTTCGTCAAATATAGCTCTGGCAAAGAGGTAAGCGTCAGCTGATTCGACAACTTCTGCGCAGAAAGGGGTGCTTACTACACCCCAGTAAGTCCCAATGAAATTTGGATGGTTCTTTGGTATAAGGCCTTTTGCTGAGGGCATGACCGCCATGGCATAACCACAAGCATCTCCCAACTCAATAAGGGAATTACAGGCCTTTGCAGCTCTAAGAAGAGGCCCCGAAACAATAACTGGTTTCACAGCCTTGTTCAAGTAGTTTGCTGTTGCCTCCACTGCAATCTCCAGGCTTTCTTGGTGTTGTGAAAATGGACAAACACTTTCACTCACTCCCCTAATGATCTTGTTGTTGATGGACTTTGTGACACACACAAGGATTGATGAATCACACACACACACACTTGAGAAACCAACCAAGCACAAAGTGACACAAGAATTTATAGAGGTTCAGCAATTGCCTACATCCTCTTGGTGATCCCCTTGAGAAATTCACTAATGAAAGAATAAGTTACAACTTTAGTTTACAAAGAAACCCCCTTAGAACTCTATTCTCTCCCAAGCTCTCTTTTCTCCCTCACCCCTTGCTCAACACTTTGATGCACTTGTGAACACTCTCTCACACTTGGTGTTTCCCTTGTTTGGTGTCTAGACTACTCAAGACTCAACTCAGCTCTCTCTTGAACTGATTGCCCTCTGTCTCTCTTCCTCCCTTGGTAAGTTCAACCTCTTGGACACAATAACTCCCAGCTACTTGACCACTCCTTGAGATTAACCACACCCACACAGTTGTCTTGCATCTTCTTTTCTTTTGTAGGCAGATCTTTGGACTTAGTAGAGGGCTGCAATTACTCCTTCACGTTCTTGCTTTCAGCTACCCACCTAAACACAAGGTTAGGCAAATCAGAAAACAAGCCATAAAGCATGCACCTTTTGTCCCATTGTCTCCCACCTAGAAAACCCTTTGGTACAAGACAACAAACAACATTTAAATGGTGTTCCAGCTTCTAAGGCACGTTGCCCAACTTCCTAGAACCCATAAAACTCTTTGGAGGCACTTGGAGTTAGGTAGGGAACAAGCACATGTGAAAGGCACCTTGAAAAAATGCATGGAAAAACGACACATCACGTATGGCGACCAGTCTCTTTGCACTCTGCCAGAAAACGACCGGTCGCTTGCACCTTGCGACCGGTCGCCTGCCTCGTTTTCCAACTTCTTCTCCAGACCTCGAATCTGCTTCAAAACGACCGGTCGCCCAAACATTGCGACCGGTCGCTGCCTCTTTCACTTGCAACCTTAATGTGAGCCAAATTTCCAACACTTGGTTAGTCAGTCTGAAAAAAGAAAAGAAAAACAATAATGATAGGTTAAAGTATTAATATTTAGTATTTGAATACCTTGAATAATTTACTGTCTAAAGAAGTCAGAAAAATTACTTGGGAGTTAAGAAGAATGGAGCAGGCTCTTGAGGAAAGGATGGATGAGGAATGGCTGGTAAGTTACAGCTTATGCTGATGTAAACAGGCTTGCTTTCTTTCAAAGCAACTGCAATAGCTTCATCTATCTGCAACTGTGCATCTTCCAAGTCCTTCATAACAGCCTAAATAAATAACAGGGTGCATGTTATATCAGAAATTGAGAGATGAGAGTCCGGAATCCAGGTACCAAAAATTCAAAAATCAATTACTTCCACATGCTCTTTAATTTCCTTCTTTACACCAAAGGGAGATGCTTAGCAAAATAAATTTTTAAGACTTGAAACAGACGGACGAGTTGTCCGCTACTGATTGGTCCAACACCTACCGTCTCCAACTTAACTGTTAGAATAGATAGTGTTATCAGACTAAGAAAATGAAGAAGAATAGGCAGAGAAGGAATCTGCAAAATTGCTCAGCACAGCTCTCTAAGTCAGAGAGAGGCTTTTTTTGTATATTTCAGTATATTGAACATGCAACAAGCACTGTGCTCTTGACCATTAGGCCATCTCAGCCTTACACTTGTCATCTTCTAGGACAAACTGATAACATCCAATTAAAACAGGGCTTACTTATTCTAACTACCAATTAGCTCAATGCTTATACATTAACACTCCCCTTTAAGCTTTGAGCTGATATAACTCCAAGCTTATCTCTGAGATAGTTGAATCTGTCCTTGGGCACAGCTTTGGTAAATATGTCTGCCACTTGATCTTTGGTAGGACAATATACCAGATCAATAACACCCTGCTGCAGAGCATCCTTGATGAAGTGATATCTCCTGTCAATGTGTTTTGTCCTCTGATGAAACACCGAATTCTTTGTGATTGAAATAGCAGAAGTGTTATCACAGTTTAGGGTAGTTTCTTCTGTTTGTAGCTCACCAAAATCTTCCAAAACAAATCTGAGCCATATAGCTTGAGTTGTGGCTTTAGATGCACTTACATATTTAGCTTCAGTAGTTGAGAGTGCAACACAATTCTGCTTAACAGAAGCCCATGAAAAAACTCCACTGCCAAAAGAAAAAGCATAGCCGGATGTGCTTTTGCTATCTTCAAGTGAACCTCCCCAATCACTATCACAATACCCAATTAAAACAGCCCTCTTGCCCTTCTCATACATCAAACCATAGTCTAATGTCCCTTTAATGTATCTAAGCACCCTCTTAGCTGTTCCATAGTGCTTGTTTGTGGGATTGTGCGTATATCTAGCTAGCAGGCTGGCAGCATACATCACATCTGGTCTGGTAGCAGTTAGATATAGCAAACTGCCCACAATTTTTCTATATTGTTCTTCACTAGCTGCTCCACTCCCATCCTCCTTGCTTAGCTTCTCAGTAGCCACAAGTGGAATGGAAACCGATTTGCATTCTTTCAATCCAAACTTATCCAACAAGGAAGAGGCATACTTCCTTTGATGAATAAAGATGCTAGTTTCGGTTTGGATCACTCCCATTCCAAGAAAGTGGTGAAGTAGGCCCAAGTCTGTCATCTCATACTTCTCTTTCATATCTTTCTTGAATTCATCTAACATCTCTTGATTGTCTCATGTGTATACTATATCATCCACATAGATGGATACGATTAGTATATTGTTTTCTCCCCTTTTCTTGGTATAGAGAGTAGCTTCACTCAAGCTTTTCTCAAACCCACATTCTGCAAAATAGCTGTCTATTTCTCCATACCAGGCCCTAGGTGCCTGTTTTAACCCATAGAGAGCCTTGTGCAGCCTATAGACTCTGTCTTCTTTGCCTTGAACCACAAATCCCTCAGGTTGCTCAACATACACTTCTTCTTGCAGCCTTCCATTTAAGAATGCTGACTTGACATCTAGTTGGAATAGCTTCCAACCCTTTTGTGCAGCAAGAGCTATTAAGGTTCGGATTGTGTCCAATCTAGCAACCGGAGCAAAAGTCTCGTTATAATCGATTCCTGGTTTCTGCACATATCCCTTAGCAACCAATCGTGCTTTATTCTTTTGCACTGAACCATCCAGATTCAGTTTGGTTTTGAACACCCATTTCACTCCAATGACTTGCTTATCGCTTGGCCGATTCACAAGTTCCCAAGTCCCATTTTTCTCAATCATGGATAGCTCATCTTCCATAGCTTTTATCCATGCCCGGTCTTGGGCAGCTTCTTCATATCTCTCGGGTTCCACAATGCAGAGATTGCATTGTGCTAGTATGTCACTGATATTTCTCCATTTGACTGGAGTATGATCATAAGGCTGAGAGATTTCTGCAGATTTATGAGTGATATTTTCTTGTTCTTCAGCTTGAGATGAAGTGCAGGGGCTGGCTGGACTTGGTTCTACTGCAATCTGCTCCTGGGAGGACACTTCACTACCATTTTCCGATTGGTTTAGAACACAAGTCACAGCAACAGAATGTCCTGAAGCTTCCTTCCAATTCCAGGCGTTGTTTTCATCAAAAACCACATCCCTTGACAAAACCAGCTTCTTGGTGCTTGGATCAAACACCCTATATCCTTTCTCACATGTTGCATAACCAACCAACACTCCAATGACACTCTTTGCATCCAACTTCTGTCGCATTGTAGCTGGTATGTGCACATAACAAACTGACTCGAACACCTTTAAGTGACCAAGACCAGGTTTTCTGCCACTATAGGCCTCAAATGGGGTTAGATTGTCAAGAGCTTTGGTAGGTGACCGATTTAGAATATACACAGCTGTTTGTACCGCCTCTGCCCATAGAAAATATGGCATGCCCTTGTCATGAAGCATAGTTTTAGCCATTTCTATCACGGTTCTGTTTTTCCTCTCTACTACTCCATTTTGCTGTGGAGTATAGGAAATAGATAGCTGTCTTTGTATGCCTTTAGACTCCAAGAACTTGTTGAAATCGGTTGAGAGAAATTCCCCACCTCTATCACTCCTTAGACATTTCACTTTGAAATCACATTGTAATTCTACAATTGCTTGGAATTTTCTAAAACAAGATAGAGCCTCAGATTTTTGTCTTAGAAAATAAACCCATGTCATTCTTGTATGATCATCAATTAGCAGCATAAAGTACTTATTACCTGCAACCGATTCATTTTGCATAGGGCCACACAAATCAGTGTGTATTAGCTCCAATGGATGGCTTGCTCTCCAGGCTTTCTCTTTAGGAAACCGATCTCTATGTTGTTTTCCCAATTGGCATCCTTCACACACACCATTAACCTCTTCAAGATGTGGAAGACCATGCACCATCTCTTTCTCTCTAAGCTGTCTAAGACTCCTAAGATTGAGATGACCGAGTCTCTTGTGCCAAATCCAAGTACATTCAGTCACACTAGCCCTTAATGCAAACTGATCAAATTTCATTAACGATAGGGGATATCATCTATTAGGTTTCATCTTGACCTTGAGAACCAACTTATCAAGGGAGGAACTATCATAAATGCAGCACATACCCCCACCAAACAACAAATGATACCTATGTTCATCCATTTGACCAACACTCAGCAGATTTTCTTTTAATCCAGGTAAAAACATAACCTCCCTAATGTATTTCTTGCCAGCACTAGTGCCAATTTCTAAAGAGCCTATACCTGCAACATCCACCAGATTTCCAGTAGGCATTTGCACCTTTCCACACACATTTGTCCTTATATCAACAAGCAAGTCAGCACTTCCAGTCATGTGGTTACTACACCCACTGTCAATATACCAGTTTCCATTCACTTTTGTATCAGAAATGGCACTATTTGCAAAAAACAAATTTCCAGACACTTCAGCTTGGTTGGCACAGTTTGCCTTCTGAATTCCCTTACCTGCTGTGCATTCTCTTGCCCAATGTCCAAACCTATCACAATTATAGCATTTGGATTGCCCCTTATATCTACACTCACCAAAGTGAAACTTGGAGCATGTCTTACACTGTGGTTTTGTTCCTGTTTGAGTTTGTGCATTCTGTGCAGCATTCTGCCTTGTCTCCCACTTCTTTCCTTTCCCATTCCAGTTTTTCTGAGACTTTGGTTGTCCAGAAGAAGAACCGCCCTTGTTCTGACCTTTAGAGTTAACCGAGAATGAGGCAAATGCCTTCTCAACCGTATCATCATCATGTAACTCAAACCGTTGTTCTTGACTCTTTAAAATAGCAATAACCTCCTGCAAATCAACTGTTTCCAGACTCTTTGTATTCTCAATCACCAGACAAATAGGATCATACACCTTATTTAAACTGATTAGAACCTTTTGAACAAGCCTTTCATTGGACAGAGACTCACCATAGGTTTTCATTTGATTAATTAGCTCATTCAACCGAGTAAGATATGCAGACAAAGATTCATTTTCATGCATCCTAGTATACTCAAATTCACGTCTATGGTTTTGAAGCTTTACCGATCGGACATGGTCACCACCATGATACTCTCCATGTAGCAAATTCCATGCCATCCTAGCTGAATCGGCAGTAGCAATTCGAGGGAAGATCTGGTCAGAAACAGAGTTCTGAATAATGCCCAGAGCTTTTGCATCCTTCATAAGAATTGCAGCAATCTTCTCATCCTCTTCCTCTGTAGATGTTTCCTTCTCATTCGCCTTCTTCTTCGATTCTGGAATCGGAATTCCTTTCTCCACCAGAGTCCACAGCCCATATGACTTGAAGATGGTTATCATCTTGATTCTCCAGAACTCATAGTTCTCACCGGAGAAGATCGGAGTTCTTACCTCTGAATCTCCTGACCCAGACATTGCTAATCTCAGATAACCAAACCCCGATTTGTTTAAGATGTCAAAACGAGCTTCAATCGATCTCCACAAACTTGAGTGAGCACCGATTAGCTTGATTCCACAGATCTAAGAAAACGCCCAAATCAATTGATCGAACCTGGCTCTGAGGCCATGTTAGAATAGATAGTGTTATCAGACTAAGAAAATGAAAAAGAATAGGCAGAGAAGGAATCTGCAAAATTGCTCAGCACAGCTCTCTAAGTCAGAGAGAGGCTTTTTTTTGTATATTTCAGTATATTGAACACGCAACAAGCACTGTGCTCTTGACCGTTAGGCCTTAGCTGTACACTCACACACAACATCTCAGCCTTACACTTGTCATCTTCTAGGACAAACTGATTACATCCAATTAAAACAGGGCTTACTTATTCTAACTACCAATTAGCTCAATGCTTATACATTAACACAACATGCATACTCAAGGGGTACGGGGTTTATAGAAAAGGTCTCGCTCTTATATTAGTATTGGAACCACTCAATTATACATTCTTCACCAGCAGAAATGAGTATAGAAACAGTTCAAGCATCATGAGGAACTATTTTGGGAGGAACAGCTGCATAAGTAACTAATAACATTAAGCGATGCCTAGAGCTGCATTGAGGAATGATCCCTTCAATATACCACAGTAATAGGTTATGTTAGGGTATTTGATCTTATTTGTTCTGTTTTAATACGGGTTATTTTATTATTGGGCATGAACTCCATACATAGATTTATTACATATAGTAGAAAAGACAAAACAATTCTCTTTAACATAACTTGAACTCTAGCCTGGGCTTGTGGACGTTTGAGGATTAAAAACTCTCTCATGAACCAAGCTATCCTAACTAGAGAGACTCATACAACAAAAGGAAAGTCTGTGGTCTTAAGTCATGGAAGTGAATACCGTGGTCTATGAGCTAGCAAGCTCATTTGACTAAACCATCTCATATAGTTGTGTAGTTCTCTCGAGAGCAATATATAAGTATTCTTTCTCCCAAACCTCTTTCATTGTTCTTCGTGTTCTTGTTTAGTTTTTGTACTTTTTAGGTTTTTGTGATCCGTTTGTGCAGAGATTTCAGAGGTTGACTTAGCCTCATTTTCTTTTCTGGGCGGAACCACGCTCATCTATGTACTTAAAAAAAGATCTAACTCGAGCTCTAATCTATTGTGCTTGGCCCTATATATTAGAGATACAACACTCTCTCTTACAATATGTCAACTCTTTATAGAGGGGCATACTTCAAACATTCACCCTGGGCCTTATAAAACTCAGGACTGGCTCTGGGGGGATAGTAAATGCAAGTTCTCCTACCATTGAAACCCCCATGTGTATTTGACAGCATGCCACCGATTCTACCTTCAAGATTCAGCACACCACCGACACACAAAATTATTACGTGAATTCAAGCAATATATCATGCAACAACTATGCCCAAAATTTCAGTCCCAACTCGGTTGTACAGTTATCTAATGTTAGAAAAACACCAAAACTAAGTGGAAAACGTTTGTTGATGCTTTTCAGTTGTGGAGGGGTCTTAGAGGTTTCATGTCCAAAGCTAAGTGAGTGGGTTTTGTGGGTGGTTAGCTGTATACTTACAAAATTTAATAGGTAAGTCACTTTGGGGTCATTTGTTACACATGCTTGGTTTGGCCTGATTTGAACTAAATTTAGTACCATGTTTGGTTCATCTAATCCTAGTCTTAGATGGAATTGCTAATACCAGGCCCACCAAAAACACCTCTT
This sequence comes from Prunus avium, assembly GCF_965620075.1. Lineage (NCBI taxonomy): Eukaryota > Viridiplantae > Streptophyta > Magnoliopsida > Rosales > Rosaceae > Prunus > Prunus avium. The sequence continues at coordinate 6,117,316 of NC_142284.1, read as the reverse complement.
TAAAAGAGGACTACTAACCTCATGTGAAAATGGATGATTAACTAGTCCCATGCTCACCAATGTATAAAATGCATGTATTATATTGTAATACTAATAACATATATTACTATTATTATTATTATTATTATAATACTATAATTACATACACATATACTATAATGTACATATATACACACATATACACATATATATACACATATATATGTATATACACATATATTATTATTATAATATACCCATATACACATATACATATTAATATTATAATAATAGCATACGTGTATATATGTAATATATATATGTGTGTATATATATTATACTCATGTATGTATTATAATATACATATACACACGTATATACACATATACATTATATATGTATAACATATTTATATATCTTATATATATTATAATATCGTATATACATGTATATTATTATTATGACATACCCATATATATATAGTATTTGGAGAGGAGATCTCGAGACTTTACATTTAGAGATCATGCAATCGTAACATCAATGGATATCATATTGTATTTGAATGTTAGTTTGAATATGCATGAATGATTTGTCGTAACGCATGGCTAACCTGGTGGCAAGTAACAGTTTGGAAGCATCTGAGCTCTTGGCTGAAGTCAGACAATCCAATGGTGTGGTGGAGAATTCTGTTACTGCCATAATCATTCGAATTAGGACCACCAACAATGCAAACAACGGGGAGCTGCTTCCTCCTCAAAGTCTTCAGTACCAACCTCAAGTGCTTCTTATGACCCTCTAGACTTCGTGAGTATACAAGGATGTCGTCTATGAACACAATTACAAAGCTATCCAAGTAAGGTCGGAACACTCTGCTCATGAGATCCATAAACGCTGCTGGGGCATTCGTTAACCCGAGAGGCATCACCAAGAACTCATAAGGGCCGTAACGAGTCCTGAATGCCGTCTAAGGAATATCTTCTTCTTTGACTCTGTGTTGATGGTAACCCGATCTCATATCAATCTTGGAAAAGTATTTGACACCCCTCAATTGATCGAACAAGTCATCAATTCGAGGAAAAGAATATCGGTTACACACTGTCACCCTATTCAGCTGCCTGTAATCGATACACAACCAAATAGTGTCATCCTTCTTCTTCACAAACAACTATGTGTTTTGGTGTTATTCAAATATGTTATAGCCAAATTATAATATTATAAGTTATTTGACTTTGATAAATTAAGACTTGTGTAGAGACTGTTGTCATGACTCATGATGTTGTGAAAGGAATAAAACAAAAATCAAATAAAAGAATGCTAGAAAATACTATATTTCATTGGGAGTCGGATAGTAGTAAAGTTCACGAGTTCATGACTTTATATATGCTAAGTGCTAACCAGAAGTTTTTATTTTTGTCTTTTCTTTTTTTGTTCGATAATTTATTTTAATGACAAAGCGATGGTTTATTAAGTTTCAAAGCAGAACTACATCAAGTCTTCCAACAAGACATCGGATATGGTTCCAAAACCACTCCAAAACATGAGCACAGAGGGAGGAGACCGGGCCAGTCTATGGAGAAATTATAGAGTAGTACAGTATCACCACGTCAGCTGGTGATACTTCCATTTAAAATTTGCCATGTGTATAACTTTTTAAAGAAAAATTAACTTTTTATACAGCTGGATTTAAAAGTTCAATTTTATAATTTAAAACCATTAAAAAATAAAAAATAAAACTCAATAATAATAAAAATCCCTAGCAACCCCTTCCCTGAGCTCGCCGCCAAAGCTCCTCCTCCACACTTTTTGCCATGGCTGCCCATCGGTTTTTCTCTTCTTTTTTTTAAATCTCTCCCTCCCCTCTGTTATGGGTTTAGGGTTCAAGGAATTTTCTCACTATTATGGGATTAGGGTTCAAGGGGTTTAGATTGAAGATTTGATGGGGTGGATTTACGATATTTATGGAATCATTTAATTTCATACGAAGGTTTTGAGGAATCTAATAAGTTTCCAAAGTCCTACAAGATATATGGCGATTGAGATGTTTGACAGGAAAAGCAAATAAGGTAGGTGAATAGGAATCCAATCTTGGTAGCATAGCTTTCAAAATATACCAATAGCCGAATCAAATTTTTTTCTATTTTTGGAGTTCGTCGATGAAGCAGGTGGTTTTTGGGGGGTTTTCTTTTTTCTTTTTCTAAAGTTTTTTATATCTCTTTAATTTTATTTAATAAGAGTTAAAATGAGTGGTGAATCTAGTTGTCAATAAATTATACACGTGGCGAATTTTGAGTGGAAGTATCACCAGCTTACGTGGTGATACCGTATCATTCTATAATTTCTCTATGGGTTTTTTTAAAGTGGTGTTCAAGAGTCTTTTTTTTATTTATGTCAAAGTCTTGCATGAACCAATTCTTTTTTGAGTAATGATGGTCCTACTCCAGACATGTTAAAATTTATGTTCACTTCCTTGGTAATTAATTAAGAAAAGTGGAAAGTTTGACGGGTTAGAATTAATGTCTAAAATATCGATGGTATCGGAAATATCGGTAGTCCAAAAATACGGAAATTTCGATGGAAATATCGGGACATTATCGATATTGATAAAAGTTGAATATAAACCACGGAAATTGTAAGAAAAACTTGGAAATTTTTATTGAAACTTTGTAGGATGTTTATTTAGTCAATTATCTATTAGTTTATCACAAAAAATTGGAAGGAAATGCATTGCATGATGAGTTTAACTGATTTAAGTTGATTATATAGCGACTTGACAAACATGGTGAGGATAGAAAATATGTAGTAATTAATGAAAGAAGATTAAACACACCATAATCATTTATACATAATGATACAATATTTTACACTTTATACATTGCATGGTAAGATACACGAGTGACTTAGTACCACATAGAGTTCCCCTTTGCGTATTATCACAAAAACATAAGCAACATGGTGGTTAAGGCATTGGAGGAGTGAAATGGCAGGGGTTCGAATCCCCTTAGCGTGTGTGCTTTGTGTTTTTTTTTTCTTCCACTACAACGATATTTTCGATATTATAGCGATATTTTGATAAAATATTGCTGAAGTATGAGGGAAATTATCGTCGATATTATTGATATTTATACGATATGTGTATGAATACGTTACGAAATATCCATGACCCGAAAAAACGATAATATCCTTGATATTTCGTCGATATTATCGATATTTTAGACTATAACTTAGAGTAAAGATATAAATCAGGGAAAATCTTATTAAATTATTGTTTCTCTCTCTTAATAATGTCATCCAATAAATAAGAATAAAGAGTTAACTATAGTTAAACCTGTGGACATGTGGCAACATTTCAGAATGGTGGTGAGGATACACCTTAAATTAAAATTGTGAGCAAAAATGATCCCTCAATTATTGTTCATGTCAAGACTTGAGTAGTGATGATATGAACATGATAGTATAATGATAGGGACACATGTCATTTAGGTATAATATTATTACATATGCCAAAGCCATGGAAACTTATCGTGAAAGCTCGAGCGGGTGTCAACGTCTATTCTTGTCAACTTGGGTATCTTTTTTCTCATGTTCAGATGATGAAGGTTTATTTATTTATATTCGTTTATGTTAAGCAAGGGCTAAAGACACACAGACCAAAAACAATTACATCAAATTCAAAACCCAAGGATATCCGGTCAGCATTACTGAAGAATAATTGTGTGGAGGAGAGAAACACCGGGGTTCCGTCCTTCCAAACCCACCCGGTGATTTCGTCCTCCCCAATTAATGCTTTTATTAACTCTTTTCTTCACTCCATATATAAAATATATAGCTGAAAAAGATTTGGCTCTGTTTGGTGGGCTGGACTGGACATGACTTTTTCAATTAAAACGGATTACAATCTTCACTTGAAGGTCCCGGAGTCAAGGATTTCACACTTGCTTATTCGAACTTACTTAACACAGCTTACGTATGCAAATGAGCATCAAACCTAGATAAAGAGAAATTAATTGCTCGTATATAACAAACAAGTTAAAAAGATAGTCTTACTTTTCCGGTTAGCATATTACTGAAGAATACTTGTGCGGAGGAGAGAAACACCCGGGTTCCATACTTCCAAAGCTAACACGTGCTTTCGTCCTCCCCAACTACTGCAAAAAACAAAGAGTGGCTTTATGTTCACTTCCTTGGTAATTAATCAAGAAAAGTGGAAAGTTTGATGGGTTAGAATAAAGGTAAATAAGAGAAAATCTTATTAAAGTATTGTTTCTCTCTAATAATAATGTCATCAAATAAATAAGAATAAAGAGTTAACTATGATTAAACATATGGACATGTGGCAACATTTGAGAACGGTGATGAGGATAAACCTTGAATTAAAATTGTGAGCAAAAATGCTCCCTCAATTATTGTTCTTGTCAAGACTTGAGCAGTGATGATACGAACATGATAGTGTAATTGTAGGTAGAGGTGGAGCCAATGAAGGCCCACAAGGGTCATCTGACCCTTCTAAAGTTCCCTAAATAACCATGCGTTTGTTTATATTTACCCTTTGTTTATAATTTATAAAAAATTTGGCATAAGTCCAATTATGAGGAGAGACTTTGGGTGCAATCCACGTAGAAATTGTTGTTGATCCAAGTCCTTTGACTTTTGCGGCACATAAGATTACATGCCTATTTTAATTTATTGATATTTACTTTATTTTTATTTTTTATTTTTTGTTCCAGTTATGCACCTAAAACATAAATAAGGTAAATTATGAATTCCTAAAACTGGTAAGTTATTGATTTGTAGGATACTAATTATCATATTTGATTTGAATTTAATTGCAAATCTATTTATTGAATTCTGAAATTTTCCCAAGGTATACTGACATCAAAATTTGTAATAAGAGTTCATAAAAACTTCATACCTTAACAATAGGTAAGGTACCTATGCATACACCTCGTATGCAGTATTCAGGTAATTAAACCCATAAATTACCTCTGGTCCAGGTAATTAAATCCATAAATTACCTCTAGTCTAGGTAGTTATACCCTTTTGCCCAGCTAATTGAACTCATATAATATCTTGGTATGGATCTTTAAACTCAACTGAGATAAAAATCCATGGAAGACATGTACGTATGTATATAAATATGAACCTCTAGAAAAAAACTGCTTAAGAAAACTCAAGAAAAAAAACACTTACCTGTAAGGCAGGTACATATATACCTGTATGTATTAACATTATTTACCTGTATGCCAGGTACATAATTTAATGTGGGTGCTTGTCTGATCAATTGGTATAATATGTGAGAATTTACTTTTTATTGATTAAATTGTATTATATCTATATATTAGAAATATTATCAAGGAAAAAAAATTCAAAATTCAAAATTTGGAATTCAATTTCAAGGAAATAATGCATTAAATTTAAATTTTCAATGTGTTTTCCTTATTTACCTTAAAAGGTAAAATCGACACAACAAAAAAGTAATAAATGTGAAAGGACCTACATCTAAAACCAAAAACACGAGGACTAGACCCAATGACAGTTAATCGTTTTGGACCTAGATGTAAGATCCCACATCGACCAACGGAGAGGGGGTGATGTGCCTTATATGTACATGCCCACCTCCATCTAGCACGAGGCCTTTTGGGAGCTCACTGGCTTCGCATTTTTAGGAACTCCGAAGTTAAGCGAGTTGGGGGCCAGAGCAATCCCAGGATGGGTGACCCACTGGGAAGTTGGTCGTGAGCTCCCAAAAACAAAACCGTGAGGGCAGAGAAGGGGGCCCAAAGTGGACAATATCGTGCTACGGCGGAGCCGATCCCGGGATGTGACAATTTGGTATCAGAGCCACTCTGCCGTGTGGTGCGAGTGTGCCGACGAGGACGTCGGGCCCCTAAGAGGGGTGGATTGTAAGATCCCACATCGACCAACAGAGAGGGGGTGATGTGCCTTATATGTACATGCCCACCTCCATCTAGCACGAGGCCTTTTGGGAGCTCACTAGCTTCGGATTTTTAGGAACTCCGAAGTTAACGGATGTGACACTAGATCTAAGAACCCCTATAATTTATTCTTAAATTCTGACCCTTCTGACTGAGGCACAGCAAGCTGTTATAATTCTCCTTTTTTTTTTCTTTACTTTTTTAATAACTTAAGAATTACTAACCCAAAACCACTTTTTATTTTTTTATTTTTATGATTTCTTTATTATCTCAAATTAAGAACAATAATATTTATATGATTTCTTTATTATTTGAATTCTGAAATTTGATATTATTGATAATGAAGTGATTATGAAAATATTTCAAGAGATGAACGATAGTGAATGTATTGAAATGACATATATGAGTTATTACTAAAGACTTTGTATTATTAGATAAATTTATCTTGTTTTGTGATGATTTTATTATTTGAGGTTGACCCTCTTTGATGAATTTTCTAGCTCTACCCTTGATCGTAGGGACACATGTCATTTAGCTATAATGTTATTACATCCTGTTAGCCTTACTGAAGAATAATTGTGTGGAGGAGAGAAACATCGGGGGTCCTTCCAAACTTACCACGTGCTTTCGTCCTCCCCATTTCCTAGGGCATTTTGGCGGTGACGGAAGTAGTTGTCTATTTCCGATAAAATGCTTTCTTGGTCGGAAATAGTTTTCATTTCCAATTGCAATTAATAGCTATTATCATAATTTGCCATTGAAACTATGTGTTTTGGTGTTATTCAAATATGTTATAGCCAAATTATAATATTGTAAGTTATTTGATTTTGATAAATTAAAACTTGTGTAGAGACTGTTGTCATGAGTACAGAGAGAGGAGACCGGGCCAATCTATGGGTTTTTTTTAAAGTGGTGTTCAAGAGTCTTTTTTATTTATTTATGTCAAAGTCTCGAATGAACCAATTATTTTTTGAGTAATGATGGTCCAGCTCCATACGTGTTAAAATTTATGTTCACTTCCTTGGTAATTAATTAAGAAAAGTGGAAAGTTTGCTGGATTAGAATAAAGGTAAATCAGGGAAAATCTTATTAAATTATCGTTTCTCTCTCGTAACAATGTCATCAAATAAATAAGAATAAAGATTAACTATAGTTAAACTTGTGGATATGTGGCAACATTTGAGAATAGTGGTGAGGATACACCTTGAATTAAAATTGTGAGAAAAAATGATCCCTCAATTATTGTTCATGGATCAAGACTTGAGTAGTGATGATATGAACATGATAGTGTAGTGATAAGGAGACATGTCATTTAGGTATAATGTTACAGATGCCAAAGCCATGGAACCTTATCGTGAAAGCTCGAGCGGGTGTCAACGTCTATTCTTGTCAACTTGGGTATCTTTTTTCTCATGTTCAGATGATGAAGGTTTATTTATTTATATTCTTTTATATTAAGCAAGGGCTAAAGACACACAGACCAAAAACAATTACATCAAATTCAAAACCCAAGGATATCCGGTCAGCATTACTGAAGAATAATTGTGTGGAGGAGAGAAACACCGGGGTTCCGTCCTTCCAAACCCACCCGGTGATTTCGTCCTCCCCAATTAATGCTTTTATTAACTCTTTTCTTCACTCCATGTATAAAATATATAGCTGAAAAAGATTTGGCCCTGTTTGGTGGGCTGGACTGGACATGACTTTTTCAATTAAAACGGATTACAATCTTCACTTGAAGGTCCCGGAGTCAAGGATTTCACACTTGCTTATTCGAACTTACTTAACACAGCTTACGTATGCAAATGAGCATCAAACCTAGATAAAGAGAAATTAATTGCTCGTATATAACAAACAAGTTAAAAAGATAGTCTTACTTTTCCGGTTAGCATATTACTGAAGTCTTTTATTTGTTTTTTTTGTTTTTCATGAAGTCTTGAGTATAAAAGGAGACCATGAGACAATAAGTTGATCATCAAAGCAAACACAAAGATCCCAAGAGAGAGCTAACCAGTGTGAGACTATGACGACTTCTCCAGTGAAAGATCAGGTGAGAGACTTTGTTGAGAAAGAAATCGACAATGCGCACAAGGTTGTCGATGCCATCACTAGTCCTATTGCCCCTGTGGAGTATAAAAAAAAGTGCAAGCCAGAAAGTGTTCCCAACAACGAAGGTGGAAAAGGCGGAGGTGGCAGTGGCGGAGGAAACGAGGGCTCTAACTTCGGTGGTATGCATTCTAGTGGGGATCAAATTGGCAACTTCCAGGGCAACAACAACACTGGTGGGGACATAACTATTAACAAGGGGAACAAGGGCAATGAGTAAGAAGAGTGCATGTTGTCACGGCCCGCATGTTGGAGGTTCAAGAGTCATCCCGTGACAATGTGCACTGATGGCAATCTCTCGTTGCATGCATGTAATTGGAGAATGCCATAATAAATTATATGCTTGATATGTATGTCCTAAAATATCTACTTTAAAATAAGAGCTGATGCAATATCTGAGGCTCCTTGGCTAGGCCTCATTTGTATGTGTAATTAATAACTGCTCCGACATCTCGTGACTTCTTCTCCTCGGAGGTGGTTCTTGTTCATGTCCATTCTCTGTATAAAAAATAATGGATGGGTTGGTGTGTATTTTAATTACTGGTTAGTAAAATAACTTTTGAGGTTACTGGAACTATTCCATGACCTTAGAGCATCCGTAATGGCCCCCCTAAATCACCTCCTTAGACAAATTTTAGGGAGGAATTGTAAAAATGCAACTCCAACCATGCTCCCTATCTACCTCCTAAAATAGGGAGTCCTCTAGGAGCTCCTAAATCTGAGGAGAGAGAAAGTACTCCTAGTGACTCCCTATAATTTAATTCTGCCTTATTTAATGAGTATTTCAAACCTTTATTTAATGCTAACTATTTTTTATTTTATTTTTAAATAGAGATGGACCAATCAAAAAAGAGTTATAGCATTTATGACTCTCCAAATTAGGGAGTATGGTTGGAGTTGAAATTTTTTAGAGAGCTCCTAAAATAGCTTTATTATATTTTTAGCTAAATTTTAGCTAAGAAATAGAGAGTATCATTGCGGATGCTCTTAGTGTTGGTTTCTATTTTCAATAAGCTTTGTATAATGTTTTATTTATTTTTCCGCTGCCATTAATAACTCTAATCCAACTCGTTTTAGTTAAATAAAAGGACTTAACGTATTTCGGGAATCTTGGAAGTATAACATCTGAGACTTAAGTGTTATAGTTTTGGGATCCTCAAGGTACGTGCCGCTGTCACGTGTCCTGATTTTGGGGCGTGACATATATGATCTAGAAATTGTTGAAGAATTTGAATAAAGTTGGGAAGCTTTACTTGATGATTATGGGTTGAGAGGAAATAGTTGGCTTGAAGAGACCACTTTTTTGCAGGTATAAAAACATAGCAAATAATAAGTATGCACAAGTCTATATTTTTTTTCTTCTTTATAGAAATCCTATTCTTTTAGGGTATACTAGTGATTTACCCCCTAAACTTGTACCTAACTTTCGATTTGCCCGCCTATATCATTTTTTTTTTGGAGTTTCACTAAAATACACAAAATGGGGGCTGAAATTATAAAAATACCCAACACCCAAAACACTTTATAAACATACCCAAAACTCATCATTACACACACTCAAAACCCATTATAAACATACCCAAAACCCATCATTACACACATACCCAAAACCCATTTTGGGTATGTTTCTATGTTTAAATAGTGCTTGGGTATTTTTATAAATACATGTCTAGGATTGAGTATTTTTATAAATATCTATTTTTTATTATAGAAAATTAAGGATATTAACTTCTTTTTTTCGTCAATTTCCCCCCTACCGTCTAAATCCTCAACATTTCATCCAATTTTCAATTAAATCATTTAAAAAAAATTATTATTTTTGAAACAAATTAAAGAAAAATAGTACCATCCTCTACCCCCACAGACCTTTCCCCCCACCTACCCCTTCTGTATTTTTCATCCCCCAAACCCAGCCTACACCCCCTCTCCTCCGAGTTTTTCTTCTCCTCCCATTCCCCATGACCACCACCCTCCACTCCCATACCAATCCCCCACCCCACAGACCCCTCCCCCGACCTCCCCCTTCCTGTTTTTAAACCCTCGAGCCCAGCCCCCCTTGGGTTTTCTTCTCCTCCCATTCCCCATGTGACCATCACCCTATGCCCTCAGACCAATCCTCCATCCCCAGATCAATCCCCCACCCCACAGATCCCTCCCCCCTCCTCCCCATTCTTTTTGTTCTCTCCCCAGCCAAGATCCATCCCCCAGCCCCAGACCCAGACCCATTCCATCCCCCAGCCCTTGCCTCTAGATCTAGACCCATCCCTCTAGAACATAGTATATACCAAACCAATGAGAGTGATACTGTGTAGCTTTGTAGAGTGCTTATGATGACAAAAAGTAAAACTTTGCCACTCCAATCTTTGTATCCTTTGAAATGGGATCTGGGTTTGCTTGATGGTTTTGAGAAAGTGTTGGTTCCAAAATACCCAGATTGTTTTAGAATCATTAAGGCCTCAAATGGGATTGGTTGCTTGAAGGTCATACAATATAAGATTGTCATAATTTGCCATTGAAACTATGTGTTTTATATGTAATAGCGAAATTATACCATTGTAAGTTATTTGATTTTGATAAATTAAAACTTGTGTAGAGGCTGTTGTCATGATGTGGTGAAAGGAATTATATTGTAAGTTATTCGAGCGGATGTCAAAGTCTTTTTTTGTCAACTGAGAGGCAAAATAAGTTATGCAAGTCCCAGCCATGACCCAAAGGTGTCTTTTTTCTCATGTTCAGATGATGAAGGTTTATTTATTTATTTTCGTTTATGTAGCAAGGGCGAAAATACTAAGAGACCAAAAACAAAATTACATCAAATTCAAAACCCAAGGATATCCGCAACCACAAGTTTTCCACACGAGAGTAAATATTGGTCTATCAAAATAAGACTAAAACCTCAGACCCAAACGTAGTTAGGAGGAGAGAGAGAGAGAGAGAGAGAGAGAGAGAGGATCGGTGTTTAGGGTTTGTTAAACCTAGAAAGCTCTAATACACATAAGATAAGAATATTACATACAATTGATTACACAAATCCTGGAGAGCAACGCAGCCACTTATATTAATTTTCCGGTTAGCATTATTGAAGAATAATTGTGTGGAGGAGAGAAACACCGGGGGTCCGTCCTTCCAAACGTACGATGTGCTTTCGTCCTCCCCAATTAATGCTTTTATTAACTCTTTTCTTCACTCCATATATAAAACATGTAGCTGAAAAAGACTTTGAAGGTCCCGGAGACGAAGACTTCACACTTGCTTATTCGAACTTACGTAATACAGCTTACGTATGCACATGAGCATCAAACCTAGATAAGGAGAAATTAATTGCTCTTATATAGCAAACAAGTTAAAAAGATCAGCCCAAAAGGTTGATATTGCTTGATCTTGGTAGATCTCCACCTTTGCCCTCTTGTTGTATGTGCTATTGAATTTTAAGGGTTTGGTGGTAGCTTTTCTAAGATCTTTTCCATGGAGGTGGAGTTGATGGATCTGGTGGGATCTGCTCCTTTGGTGTTGTGGGATCGTGATGGGTTGTTGGAACTATGACTTCTTTTGAAAGTCAAGGTGGAATTTGAGTGGTAATTGCTCTTTCACTTTTTGGTGTTTCCAGTCCCAAGGATGCTTCAAAGTTGGTTTTTGTAAAAAAGGAAGAGAGATATTTGCCTGAATCATTTTCATTGAGTCTGAGATTGTAACTTTATACAAGAGATTTCCTGTAATGATGCTAAGCTATTCTAGGAATCTAAATTACAATAGGAAAAGAAATATTCTACAGCACATAATTACATATTTGTTTCCTAATCCATCCTGTGAACATTAGGAAATCATTGACCTTCTTAACACTCCCCCTCAAGTTGGAGAGTGAATGTCGAGAACTCCCAACTTGCGAATCATGGTAGAGAAAGGTTCCTTTCCCAATGGTTTAGTGAATACATCCGCAAGCTGATTTGCTGAAGTAACGAACTTGGTAACAACTGAACCATCCTGTATTTTATCCTGAATAAAGTGGCAATCCATTTCTATATGCCTGGTTCTCTCATGGAAAACGGGATTGGCTGCTATATGCAAGGCTGCTTTGTTATCACAATGTAGCAATGCCGGTTTCGGATGCAATATTCGTAAATCCTTCAATAATGAACGTAACCAAGATAACTCACAGCATGTACCTGTCATGGCTCTATATTCGGCTTCCGCTGAAGAGAGTGACACTGTTTTCTGCCTCTTTGTTCGCCAAGAAACAAGTGAAGATCCTAAAAAAACACAATAACCCGTAGTGGATCTGCGAGTCATTGGACAACCAGCCCAATCCGAGTCACAAAAGGCTCGCAAAGACAAATCATTTTGAGAAGAGAAAAACAAACCCTGTCCTGGAGCACCTTTCAAATAACGCAACACACGCAAGGCAGCTTCCATATGTGGTTTGCGTGGTGCATGCATGAATCGGCTTAATACATGTACCGAATACATGATATCCGGCCGAGTAATAGTTAAATAAATTAGGCGTCCTACAAGTCGCCTATATTGAGATGGATCTCTAAGCAATTCACCTGTATCAGAGAGCTTTATGTTTTGCTCCATGGGAAAATTCACAGGTTTAGCACCCAAAATTCCACCATCCTTCAGAATTTCCAAAGTGTATTTCCGATGTGAGATAGAAATACCTCTCTTTGATCGAGAGACTTCAATGCCCAGAAAATATTTCAAATCACCCAAATCTTTAATTCGGAAACGACTATGCAAAAATTGCTTAAGAGTGGATATAGCCTTGAGATCATTACCCGTAATAAGAATATCGTCAACATATATCAACAGAGCGGTAAAGGACTTTCCATTCCGACATGTGAATAACGAGTAGTCTGCTTTGGACTGAACATATCCGGCAACTTGAATTGTTGTTGAGAACTTGGCAAACCATTGACGAGAAGCTTGCTTTAAACCATACAACGACTTGTTGAGGCGACACACCAAGTTCTCCCCCTGTCGCTGAAGACCAGGAGGTGGAGACATATAAATTTCTTCATGGAGATCACCGTGAAGGAAAGCGTTGTTGACATCTAATTGGTGAAGGGACCAATCCTGAGCAGCTGCCAGAGCCAATAAACAACGAACAGTAATCATTTTAGCAGTGGGAGAAAAAGTGTCATGATAATCGATACCTTCCAACTGTGTGTAACCCTTGGCCACCAATCGAGCTTTATAACGCTCTATGGTGCCATCTGAGTGGCGTTTGATTTTATAAACCCAGCGACATCCAATGGGTGTCTTGCCATGAGGGAGGGGAGTGAGAGACCAAGTGTGATTGGCCTCTAAAGTTGCCAATTCAGATTGCATCGCGTCCTTCTAGTGTGAATGGGAAGCAGCCTCTATATAAGAGCTGGGCTCGACATCCTGACTAATAGTAGCAACAAAAGAATGATGCTGTGGTAAGTAACGATGGTAAGAGAGAAAGTTACAAAGAGGATACCGCGTACCTTTGGTGGAACCAGACGACGAAGGCGGCGACGGTTTGGGAGACGTCACTTGGTTGCAAACGTAATCACGTAAAGCACGTGGAGGACTGTGATGTCGTGAAGAACGTCGTAAAACCGGTACGGGAGGGGGCTGAACGACGCTGGCAGGAATGGGCTGATCAAAGGTGGAGGTGGCTGGATCCGGAGACGCAGAAGGAGAATCCGGCTCGGCCATTTCAAATGGGGTGACAGGATGGACCGGTTCTAATGGTGTTGTGGAGGGTGTGGGGAATGAGTCTGGAAGAGGGGGGTCAGATATAAAATGCGGAAGGACGGGGGCTGGAGGTGTTGGAATGGATGGAGGAGACGCATAGGGAAAAATATTTTCATGAAAAACAATGTCACGACTGGTGAAAAATTTATGAGTGGTAAGGTCATAGAGCTTGTAAGCTTTTTGACCGACCGGGTAACCAAGGAAAATACAACGTTTGGCTCTAGGAGCAAATTTATGAGGAACATGCACATCAGTAGCATATGCAAGACACCCGAAAACCTTAAGATGGGAATAGGAAGGGGCCTTGCCATAAAGGCGTTCAAAAGGAGTCTGTTGGGAAAGAAGTGGTGTGGGCAAATGATTAATCAAATGCACAGCGGTGAGAACACATTCTGCCCAAAAACGCAAAGGGAGATGGGCTTGAAAGCGAAGGGCGCGGGCTGACTCAAGGATATGACGATGTTTGCGCTCTACAACCCCATTTTGTTGGGGTGTATAGACACAAGAGTGTTGATAAGTGGTGCCATTTTGTTGAAAAAAATCTTTCATAGAAGAGAATTCCCCTCCATTATCAACTCGAATGTTAGCAATGGATGCAGCAAATTGAGTTTTGACAAAGGAGAAAAAATTTGTAAGTAAATGTTGTGTTTCACTTTTGTGTTGCATAAAGAATACCCATGTGAAACGAGAATAATCATCCACAATTGTCAAAAAATATTTAGCACCAGAAAAAGAAGGAATTTTGTAGGGGCCCCAGATATCACAATGAATTAACTCAAACGGTCTAACAGACAAAATTGAACTAGCAGAAAAAGGAAGTCGACATTGTTTTGCAAGTGCACAAACATCACAAGCATTATTGGTTTTGAAAGGGAAATTGAGCAAATTTTTTGCCATAAAATCTAATCTAGAGAAAGATAGATGCCCTAATCGGCGATGCCACAAGTCGGTGGAGGAGGTGACATGAGAACAAGATGGATGGCTAGCAAAGGCAGCAGAGGATTTGAATTTAGGGCTCAGTGTTGTTGATGCCAATGCGACCAAGTAATAAAGTCCGCCTCGTTGTTTACCCAAACCAATCGTGGTCTTCGTCGTCAAGTCCTGCAAAATACACCAATAGGGAAAAAAGGTTATAGAACAATTGAGACCTCTTGTAACTTGACTCACAGACATCAAATCCACCTTAAAAGATGGCACACCAAGCACATTTTTCAGAGAAATAACAGAGTTCAAAGGTAAAGTTCCAGTAGATGTGATTGGAGCCTGTTCTCCACTTGGCATAATAACTGGCGGTAAAACAGTGTTCTGACGACAGTTGACAAGCAAATTTGGAGAAGAGGTAATATGATCAGTTGCACCACTATCGAGGATTAATCGATGGAGGCGCAACGGTGCTTGTGACAAACCTGAAGGAGTACCAGCAGCATTGGCCTTAGGATTGGAGGATTGATTTGCCCCTTTATTGTTCATAATAGATAATATCTGTTGAAATTGCAGATCAGAGAGTCCATTCATCACCGACTGCATCTCCTGCATTGTTGGACCTTCCTTGACATGATTGACTGAAGATTGAGCAGAATTGTCGGAGTTGTTGAACTGAGAACGATTGCCTCCGCGATTGGACCGGTTTGATTTATGTTTCGGATGCCCTGGTGGATACCCATGCAACTTCCAACATGTGTCTCGTACATGATGATCCCTATCACAGTAGGAGCAATGCAACGGCTTGCGGTTGGAGGAGTTGGAACGAGAAGAAGAACCTTGTCCCGGTCGAACTGCTAGAGCTACAGGTTCATCTCGTCGAACGGCCATGGCTGCAGTCTCAGTTGTCTCACGTGCATCACCTAAGCTGCGCTGTTTTTCTTCTTGAACAATGGAAGAGTAGGCCTGGCGAACATCAGGTAGCGGATTCATCAATAAGATCTGCCCTCAGATTGCTTTGTAGGACTCATTTAGGCCCATGAGAAATTGCATCAATTGACGTCGCTTATGATCTGCCCCACAAGAGCAAACGGTGTCATTGTAAGAACCCAGTTCATCCCATAAGCCTTTCAGCTTCGTATAGTATGCTGCAACAGTCATCTGAGCTTGGGAAAGACAAGCGATGTCTCTCTCAATCTGAAAAATACGAGGGGCGTTGCTCTGAGAAAAACGATCCCGAAGGTCTTCCCAAACCTCCTGGGCTGTAGTTGAATATATGACACTATCTGCAAGATCAGGTGTGATTGAATTGAGAATCCACGAGAGAATCATATCGTTGCATCTTCTCCATGAAGCATGATCATCCGGACGGCTCTTGGCAGACGGCATTTTTATTGTACCATCTATAAAACCCAACTTGGATTTGGCGTTTAAAGAGATGGTCATGGCTCGGCACCAGGTTGAATAATTATCGCCATTGAGAGGCTTGGAAACAAGGACCAAACCTGGATGATCGGAATGGTAGAGAAAAAAGGGATCGACGACATTGTTCTTGCCTTCATTGTTCTTGTCTTCCTTTGAAGATTGCTCGCGCTCCATGATGA
The DNA here is from genome assembly GCF_965620075.1 of Prunus avium. Taxonomy (NCBI): domain Eukaryota; kingdom Viridiplantae; phylum Streptophyta; class Magnoliopsida; order Rosales; family Rosaceae; genus Prunus; species Prunus avium. Next base: position 6,101,052 of record NC_142284.1, on the reverse strand, counting down.
GGAGCAATAGCAGAGGAAAGAAAAATTGAGACGGCTAAAAAAAGGCAAAGAGCTAGGGTATGTCTTCCTGCTCTGATACCATGTAAAAAAGGAAGAGAGATATTTGCCTGAATCATTTTCATTGAGTCTGAGATTGTAACTTTATACAAGAGATTTCCTGTAATGATGCTAAGCTATTCTAGGAATCTAAATTACAATAGGAAAAGAAATATTCTACAGCACATAATTACATATTTGTTTCCTAATCCATCCTGTGAACATTAGGAAATCATTGACCTTCTTAACAGTTTTCCACACAATTTCTATTTAGCATTGGTTCCTGAGTTCTTATGGATCCTGTCATCTTCAACTCTGAATGAGCTGAGGTTGAATTACATATGGAGTTTGCTCATTGTTCTTGCAATAGTTGTTTTTATTGTTTTATTTCTACTTTCTAGTCTGCAAGAACCCTCCTCTAAGGGCAGTGTTATTCATGTGTAATCTTGTATCTGCCTTCATATCAATGAATCTACTCTGTTCGAAAAAAAAAAAAAATGTTAAAAAGATAGTCTTACTTTTCCGGTTAGCATATCACTGAAGAATAATAGTTCCGTACTTCCAACTGCAAAAACAAAGAGTGGCTTTATACAGTACCAAACATATTTAATTCCACTAATTAATTCAACAACCAACTACTACCAGCCATTAGTAACAATCATGAAGTCTTTTATTTGTTTTTTTTTTTTTTCATTAAGTCTAGATTATAAAAGGAGACCATGAGACAATAAGTTGACCATCAAAGCAAACACACAGATCCCAAAAGAGAGCTAATCAGTGTGAGACTATGACGAGTTCTGAATTGAAAAATAAGGTGAGAGACCATGTTGAGAAAAAAATCGACAAACCGCACAGGGCTGTCGATGTCATCACTAGTCCTATTGCCCCTCTGGAAGGTGCATTGCATGGCGTGGCCAGAGGGATCCTAAACTGGGCCACCGATACCCATCCTGAAGATAGAAACAAGTGCAAGCCAGAATGTGTTCCCAACAACGGGGGTGGCAACGGCAGAGGTTGTAACTCCGGTGGTATACATAATACGGGTGGGGATCAAACTGGCAACATCAACGGCAACAACAACACAAGTGGGAACATATATATTAACAAGGGGAACAAGGGCAATGAGTAAGAAGAGTGCATGTGACTAATGGCAATCTCTCGTTGCATGCATGCAATTGGAGAATGCCAAAATAAATTATTTGCTTGATATGTATGTCCTAAAATATCTACTTTAAAATAAGAGCTGATGCAATATCTGAGGCTCCTTGGCTAGGACTCATTTTTATGTGTAATTAATATTATGCTAATAAATTAATGGGAGGTTCACGTTAGGGACGGACCTAGGATTTCAAATTTAATTGGGCTAAATTTAACTTACATATAAACATACTAAGTAAATAGAAAATTCGATATTACGATGTAATTTCATTGATAACAAAAAATTAATAATACACCTACTCAAGGGGGGGACATAATGAGCCTTACCTCTCAAAATAACACTATATAAGTTGCACCCTTCGAGTCTTCATAGAATTAAAATCATTAATTATCGATTCATTCATTAAAATCTTTTTTTATTTTATCCTATGTGCTGTAGGCTGCAGCTTTCCTATTCTCCATTTTATAAGTTTTATTCCCCACGTGAAGGCACGACTAGGATATTCAATTGGATTCCTAAGAAGGGTAGGACTAGGATAATAGGATATTCAATTGGATGGCTGGCTGGGCTATAATTATTTTTTGGGCTCGGATTTTAAAAGCCGCCAGGGTTGAAGCCCAGGTTAGCCAAAGCTATGTTCCGTCCCTGGTTAAATATCAAAATTCTCTACTTATAAATTTTAGATTATGAATATAAGTGTAAACAATAACAACATCAAATTCAACATATAAAAAATTGAACACGATCCAACAGTCCGATCATCTCCGATCTAATGGTCCAGATTTGCGAGGCTCCGATCATCAGTTAAATGACATAATCTCGCAATTTCTAGCACACCACCGTGCTTTGGATGTTGAGGAAATCAACCTAACCTCATAAACGTTGCCACTGCCGCACCACCACAGGCGGCGAGTGTGAATAGTAAATTCTGGCAACGAAAAATCGCTGTCAAGACTTACACCAAAACGTTCACAAGAACGATTAGAACAAGTTTAATGACATATTATACCTCAACGACAGCCGGAAGAACCCAAAAATATGTTGGAAATTCGTCAACTTTGGAGGCTTGGTTCTGCTAAAATATGAATATGGGTTTGAATATGTTAGGTTAATTTTATTCTTCTCCATAAGGAGGTATATATAAGGATTTGCATAAGTACTTTACAAGGAATTAGATACAGTAAAGGATTAGGAAAGTATCTCCTAATTATACAATGATTTATCAATTATATAAAATAGGAAAGTAAATCCCTTAATTAATCAAGGAAATAAATCTCCTTGATTAATTAGGAGACTCACGTCAACACTCCTCCTCAAGTTGGTGCATATACGTCACCAATGCCCAACTTGGTAAGTGAGTCATGAAATACTCTTCCACAAACAGCTTTGGTTAAGATATCTACCAATTGATCTTCTGATATTAAGAATGGTAGGCAGATGATCTTCTTCTCAATTTTTTCTTTGATAAAATGTCTATCTACCTCAACATGTTTAGTTCGATCATGTTGAACTGGATTATGGGCAATATCGATGGCTGACTTGTTATCACAATGTAACTCCATTGGCTTTTCTGGCTTGAAACCCAATTCTGCTAGTAGTCTTCTGATCCATAGTAATTCACAAACTCCGTGAGCCATTCCTCGATACTCTGCTTCAGCACTAGACCGAGAGACCACATTTTGTTTCTTACTCCGCCAAGTGTGACTAGGTTACCTCCCACAAAAGTGAAGTAACCTGAAGTAGAGCGTCTATCAGTAATAGAGCCAGCCCAATCAACATTTGTATATCCAACAACTTCGAGATCTCTATTTTTTGAGAACATTAATCCTTTCCCAGGGGCTAACTTTAAGTATCTTATGATCCGATCAACTGCATTCCTATGAGACACACTTGGTGAATGCATAAACTGACTAACCACACTCACAGCATATGCAATATCTGGTCTTGTGTGGGCTAAATATATCAACCTTCCAACAAGGTGTTTGTAGAGTTCCTTACTAGTTGGTTATTGATCCATGTCTTCACATAACTTGTGATTCATCTCGATGGGTGTATCAGCAGGTTTGTATCCAAGCATTCCTGTTTCAGTGAGCAGATCTAATACATACTTTCTTTGAGACAGAAATATACCAATTGTGGACCTGGCTACTTCAATTCCTAGAATGTACTTTAGATCACCTAAATCCTTCATCTCAAATTCTTGAGACAAGTACTTTTGCAGTTTCAGTTGCTCTCCTGTGTCGTTTCCAGTTATGACTATGTCATCCACATAAACAATCAATGCAGTAAGTCTTCTTCCATCGCGCTTCAAGAACAAGGTGTGATATGCATTACTCTGTATATATCCAAAATTCTTCATGAATTTAGTGAATCTGCCAAACCATGCCCTGAGAGATTTCTTTAACCCATACAATGACTTTCTGAGTTTGCAAACTTGATTCTCCTTGTCACGAGCTAGGTTACATCCTAGTGGTAAGTCCATATATACTTTTTCTTCCAAGTCTCCACGTAAGAATGCATTTTTTTACGTCAAACTGATGTAATGGCCAATCAAGATTTGCTGCTAGAGACAGAAGGACTTTGATAGTTTTAATCTTGGCTACTGGGGCAAAGGTCTCTTGGTAGTCTATCCCATATCTTTGTGTGTACCCCTTCGCCACCAATCTAGCTTTATATCTTTTAATGGATCCATTTGCTTTGAGTTTCACAGTATAAATCCATCTGCATCCCACTGTCTTCTTTCCATGAGGTAAGGGCACGAGTTCCCATGTGCCATTCTTCTGGAGAGCTTGCATTTCTTCATTCATGGCATCTTTTCATTTTGGGTCTTCTAGTGCTTCAGTTACATTGTTGGGAACAGGTATGTCGGCCAACTGCTTCACAAAATGTACCCGTGACTCTGATAATCTGTTGAGGGATACATAATTGTTGATGGAATATTTCCCTTTTGCATTAAGATCTGCTTCGTAGTGAACTGGAGGTTTACCACAGTTCTTTCGTTTTGGAATCTGATATGCAGGCTCTGTGCCTTCTGAAATTAAATCATCATGGGATATTTCATTAATGTTATTAGTTTCAGGAAAAGATGTTACCTGAATGACGTCCTCAGCAGGTGATTGGTGTGGTACTGGAGCTGAAGAATTCGAAGGAGCGGGCAAAAACTCCTCAATTTTCTCCTCCTAAGTTTGACAGCAGGGAGACGATTGGTCACGGTCCTCTGGCGACCGGTCATTTTGAAGCAGATCAAGCTGGTATGAATATGAAGAAAAAAATTCTGAAATTTGAGAAGTGTTAGCATCGTGATGCTCCTCCTGTACGGCTGAAAAATATATATCGTGTTCCCAGAACACAACATCCATAGAAGTATAGACCTTCTGACTAGGAGGATGATAACACCGGTACCCTTTGTGATGAGGTGCATAACCAATGAATACACACTTTTCGGCAAGGGGATCCAATTTGCTGCGTTGGTAATCATGTAAGTGGACAAAGACTACACAACCAAAAATCCGTGGTTCCAGGTTTTTGGTAAGAGGTATTTGGATATAGTGGTGGAGTGTTTGAAGGGGGGTTTTGAAATTTAGGATACTGGAGGGAATTCGATTGATAAGGTATGTTGCAGAGAGGACGGCTTCTCCCCAAAAATTCCTAGGCATATTGGCACCAAAAAGAGAGGCACGAACTACTTCCAATAAGTGTCTATTCTTTCGTTCAGCCACATCATTCTATTGGGGAGTGTAAGGGCATGAGCGTTGATGGATGATGTCATGATCTTGTAAGAACTGATTAAGATCATGGTTGATAAATTCTCCGCCATTGTCGGAACGAAGAACCTGAATTCTGGTATGAAATTGTGTCTCCACCATTTGATAAAACTGTTGAAACTTGGAACTGACTTCCCCTTTTGTTTGGAGAAGGGAAACCCAGGTCATGCGTGTGCAATCATCAATAAACGTGACAAACCATCTAGCTCCCCTTGGAGTGGTAATTTTAGCAGGGTCTCAAACATCAGAATGAATAAGGGAAAAATGAACTAAACTTTTATTTGAACTTAAGGAAAAAGGAACACGATGGCTCTTGGCCAGTTCACAAATGTCACACTTAAAACTTGAACTATCTAAATTGGAAAATAATGAAGGAAATAGCTTCTGTAAATATCCAAACGAAGCATGTCCAAGACGGCAATGCCATAACCATACTTCGGAAGTTTGCTTCTCAACACTCACACCCCCAATTTTGTAAGCTTGACTAAGGCTGGCTTCACTGCCAAATGCCAGGTCCAAATAGTAGAGTTTGCCCCTCCTAGTACCACAACCAATCGTCTAGCTTTATATCTTTCAATGGATCCATTTGCTTTGAGTTTCACATCTTGCTGCTGAGAATGTCCTGAAAAACACAATGAGTAGGCCAAAAGCTTACAATGCAATTCAAAGCCATAGTAATTTGGGCAACAGACAAGAGATTATGATGTAAGGATGGAACAATCAACACAGAATCCAAAGTGAGGGAGTCAGAGAGAGAGAGGGAACCCTCCCCAATTATTGGAGAGGGGGTACCATTGGCATTAGACACCACCGATTGAGAAGACAGTGTATGAGAGGTAATTTGTCCAGGATCAAAGGTCATGTGATCAGTGGCTCCGGTGTCAATGACCCATGTGTGTTTCTTTGAAGAACTATGCAAAACATAACCTTGGGTACCTGTTGTGGCTACAGAGGCAGAGGCGGGAGCCGGTGTGTTTATGCCTGATAAATCACGGCCATGAGCTGGCCGAAGAAGCCCTTTCTTTCGGCCCTGGCACTTGTTCGCAGAGGCTGAAACGCAGCGTTTCGCCAGGGCATATTCGCCTTCCTTAAAGAATAAAAAAAGAAATGCTAAGGCATGATCATCTCGGCCTCAAACGTAGGCCGAGGTCGAGGCCGAACAAAATTGCGGCCAAGGGATTAAAGGCAAATCATCACGTGACAACAGGGTCCCAGGCTTCATTTAATGAAGTCGTGCCTGTTTACAGCAGCGAACCCATTGGCCATAAAGTAGCATTTAATGCATGAGGAAAGGTGGGAAGTGACTGAAGTCAGGATTTGGTGATGAAAATCAGAGTGATTAGACGTGGACATTCTCACAAGGATTCTGACAGCTTGAGATGTTGGTTCACCAGCTATCCAGGCAATAAATGCGTCTCCACGGCCAGAGGTTCAGAACCCATGATCGAGCGCGGCGGCCGAGATTCACCGGGATTTCTGGGGTCTCACCACCATACTTCACGATCCCAAATGTCGATTGGACTGCCCACTTGCGCTAATCAGACTCCACTATGCGTAAATTCAGCCTCGATTACTCATCCAGGGACTCTTCCTATAAATACAAGACTCGAGCTACTTTCAAAGGGTTCAAACACCAAAACAAGCCTCCCACAGAGCGACTTATTTTTTTCCTGTAATGCACTTTCAATATCTTTACTTGCTTTCCTAGGAGTAGTGTTAGGTTGTAAGCAGAATCCATTCATCAATATATCATACGACCCTTGATTTTCAAGGCGCCGGAGCACCATCCTTGTTGTTCGCTCATTCACCCCATATATTACACGACCGTCGCTCCCTGAGCAGCGCGCCGGAGCATTGCCTAAAATCCATCACCAACACCATCACTCGACGGCCTTGTAGTTCAGGCCGTGAACCTAACAGCCGAGACCAGTTCCTCTCTCGGCTACAATCGTTTGACTAGGAAGACAGATCAAACAGGCGCACCATTCATCCATCCAACACTCATCGAAACATCAACGCACGGTAAACCGTGCTGGCACGCCCGCGCACAACCGCACCGCACCCAAAAGCAGGAAACCCCGTGTTAACGCACCTCCCCTCGGCCCGGAACTCCAGGCCGTGAGATTTGCGCGGCAGACACAGTGCAGTCGGAATAGCAGGACTTACAGGATCTGCAGGTGAAGATGTGTTGAGTGATTTGCTCCTATTCTTGCGCGGAGCTTTGGAGTGGTCCCACCAATCCGGGTACCCAATTAGTTCGTAACAGCTAGCACGGGTATGTTTGCTTCCACTACAATGAGTGCATTTGTGCTCCGGACGAGAGCTTGTGACTTGAGTCTGAGAAGTGCCATCGGTAGAGGGTGGAGGGCCCCGTGGACGTTGAGTGGCCAGGACTGCAGTGTCTGGAGTACTGGCCATGGTCAATCGTTGTTGAGGTTCGCGACGTACATATGCAAAGGTTTGGTCAAAGTCTAATTTGGGATCTTTGCGCAGGATTTCCTCCCGGACTTGATCAAATTGAGGGTCAAGCCCGGCAAGAAAAAGGTGAACACGAAGAGGATCCAGTTCTGTCTAGCGCTCAGTCACGTCGGCGTTGCAGTGCATGCGATTTGGAGTGCGGTGATCAATCTCCTAAAAGATGGTCTGTAGCTGGCTGTAGTATTTGTGGACAGGTGCACCATTCTGTTTAATGGTGAATGCCCGTTTGTTGAGATAAAAAAGGAAAGTTTCATCCCCACCATCAAAGTAGGTTTTCTTCACGGCATCCCAGATTTCTTTTGCGGTACTGAAACAGATGAAACGACCCATCAAGTCGGGAGACATGGAGTCAATGAGCCACCCCTTGACCCTAAAGTTCTCTGTACACCATTTGTTGTAGGTGGAGGAGAGCTTAGAGGGTTGTGGAGCGTCGCCGGTGAGGTACCCCAATTTTTCGCGGCTAGCAATATGTAACTCCATGACTTGAGACCATAAGGCATAATTAGTCTCTGTCAAGATGATGCCGGTAGGAAACGGAGCGTTGTCACTATGAATAGTAACAATTTGGGAGGATGGTGGAGTGGAGTCGGTGGTTTTGAAAACGATATCCATGGCAGCGGAAGGATGTAGGAATAAGAGAAAGAAAAAAAATGTGTTTAGGGTTTTGTGATAAGAGGATATTAGGATTTGGGTATGAAGATCTGAATCTGAATATGTAAATATGAGAAATTGGATTTAGGGTTTGTGTTTGAGGAAATTTGATATGAGGATTTAGGGTGTGTGTTTCAGGAACTTTGATATGTAACATCCCGACCCAAAATAAAAGGAATAGTGAATTAGTTAATTTCAAGAATTATGAATTTATAATTTTGCCCTTGGAGTAGGGGTAATTTGGTCATTTTTAATCCGGAAGGATTTCGGGGCAGTGGCTGTTACTTTTATGTAGACGTACTGAGATGAGTCCATAGACACGTAGTGGGCTCGAATCGGAATTGTAACGAAGAAATATGACCAAATTACTCTCAGTGGCATAATCGTAAATAAGTTAAAATTAGTTTTTATTTTAAAAACCAGAAAACCCTCACTTCTCTCTCTCCACCCCTCTGGTTTTCACGACAGCATCGCCCCCCCCCCCCCTCCCCCCCTTTTTTTCTATTTGAAAACAGCCGGTGGCTTCCAAGAGCCACCGCCGCCGCCACACTCCACCTCCGGCCACGGGGCCGGACCCAAAAGATCCGGGCTGCCTCCCTCTCCCCATCCCGACCAACCTAAGCCGTTGGAACTGCCGGTGCTGGCCGGAAATTACAGAAATCCGAGCTGTTTTTGGACAGATTTTGACAAATTTTTGGGAAGCTCGTTCGGGTGTTTCCGATGGCCAAATCTTGCGATCCAGGTATGGATCTT